>NC_069507.1:171144882-171482928 GCF_027579735.1 Bombina bombina
GGCTGTGACTTGGTCATCTTTGCATACTTTTTCTAAATGTAACAAATTTGATACTTTTGCTTCAGCAGAGGCTTCTATTTGGGAGAAAGGTTCTTCAAGCAGTGGTGCCTTCTGTTTGGGTTAACTGTCTTGTCCCTCACTTATCATCCGTGTCCTCTAGCTTGGGTATTGGTTCCCAACAGTAATTAAGATGATCTGTAGACTCACCGTATCATTAGAAAGAAAACATAATTTATTCTTACCTGATACATTTATTTATTTCTTGACACGGTGAGTCCACGGCCCGCACTGTTTTTCAGACAGTTTGCTTTTCTATAAACTTCAGACACTTCTGCACCTTAGATTACTTCCTTTCTCCTTTCCCTTTGGTCAAATGACTGGGGATTGTGGGTAGGGGGAGTGGTATATAACAGCTTTTGCTCTTTGCCTCTTCCTGCTGGTCAGGAGTGATATTCCCAACAGTAATTAAGATGATCCGTGGACTCACCGTGTCAAGAAAAAAATAAATTTATCAGGTAAGAATAACTTATGTTTTTTAAATATCCTTATAGTGGTTTCTGTTTGCTGCAAAGTAGACATAGCATAGCTACTTATTATTGAACTCTAGTAGGTTTCAGTCTTTTCTTCAGTGATTTCTTGGGGAAGATTTACATTTTAAGAAAGGATTTTTCACTGTGGGTCTCTGTTTCAAGTTTGTTACTAAAGGACCACTCAATGCAGTAGAATTACATAATTAACAAGTGCATAATAGAAATACGATTTATCACCTACTGTTTCATGTAACAGACATCAGCCAATCACAGACTAGTATACGTATACCCTGTGAGCTTGTGCACATGCTCAGTAGGATCTTGTTCCCCAGAAAGTGTGCATATAAAAAGACTGTGCAAAATTTGATAAAGGTAGTAAATTGGAAAGTGTCTTAAAACTGCTGCTCTATCTGAATCATAAAAGTTTATTTTGACTTGAGTGTCCCTTTAGTTTTATGATCAGATTTTGACCTCTCTTTTTACCCATAAAGAAACAGAAATGTTGTGCAGTTTATTGTCATTGTTTGAATTTGTTCCTCTATCCTACTGGCCTCTAAACTCGGGATACAATCTTCACCTTTGCATGATGTGGATGTATTCTTCTAAACTTAAATGTTTTGGGACAGTTCTCCTTTAATGACTCTCTGTATGGTTGTACACACACTGACACAAACAGGAGGAGTGTTCATAAGATTTCTGGGAAGTTTCTGGAGGATACAACAGATGCCAGCAAAATAAGGCATGTGATGAAAAAAATTTTTTTAACTCAAGTTGTTAACAAATGGGCTCTGAGAAGTTTGTCTGCTCTGAGATGCAGCCCAGTCCACCAATCAATGAACATCAAATGGTATCACTTCATGTATGAAAACAAAATGATTTCTCATGTCTACATTTATAAAAAATAAATTAAAATGACACGTTTATGTATTTTGCTGGCACTAAGGATAATAATTTCCATATAAAGGCTTTCCTTCTTAATACAGGGAGAGTTCACAGCTGCATTCATTACTTGTGGGAAATACTGAACCTGGCCACCAGGAGGAGGCAAAGACACCCCAGCCAAAGGTATAAATACCACTTCCCTCATCCCCCAGTCATTCTTTGCCTTTCGCCACAGGAGGTTGGCAGAGAAGTGTCAGAAGATTTCGGAGTAGTTCCTTAGGAAGGGTATCTACCCTTCGAGACGGGACTGGAGTTTTAAGTAGTCTTGTCAGCCTCTCAGTGAGAGCATTGATGAAAGTTGAGTCTGCAGATGCAGGAAGAGTCTTTCTACGAAACCATCCAGACTCATATTAACAGCTCCTTAGCAATCAGCGTTGACGAGTTTTGCTGCCTGCTTTTCTTCACTCAAATCCATGTCAGAAGCAACGCTACAGTCTGTCAAACTTGAAGAACCGTGTTTTTCTGTTCCATGGCAAGATCGTTTTTTATTTTTTATACATATGTTAACGATAGAAGACAGGGTCACAGTGGGACTCCTTTTATCTTGATGGAATCAAGGGTTAATATCCCCTGAGGGGAATTATTGAACAGTGGGGTTTTTAATCATTTCTTTCATGTAATTAGCAAGAGTCCATGAGCTAGTGACGTATGGGATATACAATCCTACCAGGAGGGGCAAAGTTTCCCAAACCTTAAAATGCCTATAAATACACCCCTCACCACACCCACAATTCAGTTTTACAAACTTTGCCTCCCATGGAGGTGGTGAAGTAAGTTTGTGCTAGATTCTACGTTGATATGCGCTTCGCAGCAGGCTGAAGCCCGGTTTTCCTCTCAGAGTGCAGTGAATGTCAGAGGGATGTGAAGAGAGTATTTCCTATTTGAATACAATGGTCTTCCTCTAGGGGATCTATTTCATAGGTTCTCTGTTATCGGTCGTAGAGATTTCTTCTCCTACCTCCCTTTTCAGATTGACGATATACTCTTATATACCATTACCTCTACTGATTCTCGTTTCAGTACTGGTTTGGCTATCTACTATATGTAGATGAGTGTCCTGGGGTAAGTAAGTCTTATTTTTTGTGACACTCTAAGCTATGGTTGGGCACTTTATATGTAAAGTTCTAAATATATGTGTTTAAACTTATATTTGCTTAAACTTATATTTGCCATGATTCAGGATAATCAGTATTCCTTCATTCAGACTGTCAGTTTCATTATTTGGGATAATGCATATGAATAAATATTTTTTTCTTACCTTGAAAATTTTCAATTGACTTTTTTCCCTGCGGGCTGTTAGGCTCGCGGGGGCAGAAAATGTCATTTCTCCAACATCGGTGTGTCCGGTCCACGGCGTCATCCTTACTTGTGGGATATTCTCTTCCCCAACAGGAAATGGCAAAGAGCCCAGCAAAGCTGGTCACATGATCCCTCCTAGGCTCCGCCTACCCCAGTCATTCTCTTTGCCGTTGCACAGGCAACATCTCCACGGAGATGGTTAAGAGTTTTTTGGTGTTTAAATGTAGTTTTTATCCTTCAATCAAGTGTTTGTTATTTTAAAATAGTGCTGGTATGTACTATTTACTTTGAAACAGAAAAGAGATGAAGATTTCTGTTTGTAAGAGGAAGATGATTTTAGCAAACGTTACTAAAATCGATTGCTGTTTCCACACAGGACTGTTGAGATGAAGTAACTTCAGTTGGGGGAAACAGTTGGCAGACTTTTCTGCTTGAGGTATGACTGGCCACATTTCTAACAAGACTATGTAATGCTGGAAGGCTGTCATTTCCCCTATGGGGACCGGTAAGCCATTTTCTTAGATTAAGTAAAAGAATAAAGGGCTTCATAAGGGCTTAAAAAACTGGTAGACATTTTTCTGGGATAAAACGATTACTTTGCTAAGCATATTTTGCAGATTATAACTCTTAATAGTTATCATAATCTTGGGGATTGTTTTAAAAAAACGGCAGGCACTGTATTGGACACCTTTTTCAGATGGGGGCCTTTTCTAGTCATAGGCAGAGCCTCATTTTCGCGCCACTAATGCGCAGTTGTTTTTGGAGAGCAAGGCATGCAGATGCATGTGTGAGGAGCTAAGAACCACTGAAAAAGCTTATAGAAGGCGTCATTTGGTATCGTATTCCCCTCTGGGCTTGGTTGGGTCTCAGCAAAGCAGATAGCTGGGACTGTATAGGGGTTAAATGTAAAAACGGCTCCGGTTCCGTTATTTTAAGGGTTAAAGCTTTCAAATTTGGTGTGCAATACTTTTAAGGCTTTAAGACACTGTGGTGAAATTTTGGTGAATTTTGAACAATTCCTTCATACTTTTTCACATATTCAGTAATAAAGTGTGTTCAGTTTAAAATTTAAAGTGACAGTAACGGTTTTATTTTAAAACGTTTTTTGTGCTTTGTTGACAAGTTTAAGCCTGTTTAACATGTCTGTACCATCAGATAAGCTATGTTCTTTATGTATAAAAACCAAGGTTTCTCCCCATTTAAATTTATGTGATAATTGTGCCATAGTGTCCAAACAAAGTAGGGACAATGATGCCACAGATAATGATATTGCCCAAGATGATTCCTCAAATGAGGGGAGTAAGCATGATACTGCATCATCCCCTTCTGTGTCTACACCAGTTTTGCCCACACAAGAGGCCCCTAGTACATCTAGTGCGCCAATACTTATTACCATGCAACAATTAACGGCTGTAATGGATAATTCTATTGCAAACATTTTATCCAAAATGCCTACTTATCAGAGAAAGCGCAATTGCTCTGTTTTAAACACTGAAGAGCAAGAGGATGCTGATGATAACTGTTCTGACATACCCTCACACCAATCTGAAGGGGCCAGGAGGGAGGTTTTGTCTGAGGGAGAAATTTCAGATTCAGGAAAAATTTCTCAACAAGCTGAACCTGATGTGGTAACATTTAAATTTAAATTAGAACATCTCCGCGCACTGCTTAAGGAGGTATTATCTACTCTGGATGATTGTGACAATTTGGTCATTCCAGAGAAATTATGTAAGATGGACAAGTTCCTAGAGGTTCCGGTGCCCCCCGATGCTTTTCCTATACCCAAGCGGGTGGTGGACATAGTAAATAAGGAGTGGGAAAGGCCCGGCATACCTTTTGTTCCTCCCCCTATATTTAAGAAATTATTTCCTATAGTCGACCCCAGAAAGGACTTATGGCAGACAGTCCCCAAGGTCGAGGGGGCGGTTTCTACTCTAAACAAACGCACTACTATTCCTATAGAAGATAGTTGTGCTTTTAAAGATCCTATGGATAAAAAATTAGAGGGTTTGCTTAAAAAGATGTTTGTTCAGCAAGGTTACCTTCTACAACCAATTTCATGCATTGTTCCTGTCACTACGGCAGCGTGTTTCTGGTTCGAAGAACTAGAAAAGTCGCTCAATAAAGAATCTTCGTATGAGGAGGTTATGGACAGAGTTCAAGCACTTAAATTGGCTAACTCTTTTATTTTAGATGCCGCTTTGCAATTAGCTAGATTAGCGGCGAAAAATTCAGGGTTTGCTATCGTGGCGCACAGAGCGCTTTGGCTAAAGTCTTGGTCAGCGGATGTGTCTTCCAAGACAAAATTGCTTAACATCCCTTTCAAGGGTAAAACACTGTTTGGGCCTGATTTGAAAGAGATTATTTCAGACATCACCGGGGGAAAGGGCCACGACCTCCCTCAGGATAGGTCTTTTAAGGCTAAAAATAAGCCCAATTTTAGTCCCTTTCGCAGAAACGGACCAGCCTCTAATTCTACATCCTCTAAGCAAGAGGGTAATACTTCACAGCCCAAACCAGCCTGGAGACCGATGCAAGGCTGGAACAAGGGTAAGCAGGCCAAGAAGCCTGCCACTGCTACCAAAACAGCATGAAGGGATGGCCCCCGATCCGGGACCGGATCTGGTGGGGGGCAGACTTTCTCTCTTTGCTCAGGCTTGGGCAAGAGATGTGCAGGATCCTTGGGCACTAGAAATAGTTTCTCAAGGTTATCTCCTGGAATTCAAGGAACTACCCCCAAGGGGAAGGTTCCACAGGTCTCAATTATCTTCAAACCAAATAAAAAGACAGGCATTCTTACATTGTGTAGAAGACCTGTTAAAGATGGGAGTAATTCATCCAGTTCCAATAAGAGAACAAGGGATGGGGTTTTACTCCAACCTGTTCATAGTTCCCAAAAAAGAGGGAACATTCAGACCAATTTTAGATCTCAAGATCCTAAACAAATTTCTCAGGGTTCCATCATTCAAAATGGAAACCATTCGAACGATCCTTCCCACCATCCAGGAAGGTCAATTTATGACCACGGTGGATTTAAAGGATGCGTACCTACATATTCCTATCCACAAGGAACATCATCAGTTCCTAAGGTTCGCTTTTCTGGACAAGCATTACCAGTTTGTGGCTCTTCCATTCGGATTAGCCACTGCTCCGAGAATTTTCACAAAGGTACTAGGGTCCCTTCTAGCGGTTCTAAGACCAAGGGGCATTGCAGTAGTACCTTACTTGGACGACATTCTGATTCAAGCGTCGTCTCTGTCAAAAGCAAAGGCTCATACGGACATCGTCCTAGCCTTTCTCAGATCTCACGGATGGAGAGTGAACAAAGAAAAAAGTTCTCTGTCCCCGTCAACAAGAGTTCCCTTCTTGGGAACAATAATAGATTCCTTAGAAATTAGGATTTTTCTGACAGAGGTCAGAAAATCAAAACTTCTAAGCTCTTGTCAAGTACGTCATTCTGTTCTTCGTCCTTCCATAGCGCAGTGCATGGAAGTAATAGGATTGATGGTTGCAGCAATGGACATAGTTCCTTTTGCACGAATTCATCTAAGACCATTACAACTGTGCATGCTCAGACAGTGGAATGGGGATTATACAGACTTGTCTCTGACGATTCAAGTAGATCAAAAGACCAGAGATTCACTCCGTTGGTGGCTGATCCTGGACAACCTGTCACAGGGAATGAGCTTCCGCAGACCAGAGTGGGTCATTGTCACGACCGACGCCAGTCTGGTGGGCTGGGGCGCGGTCTGGGAACCCCTGAAAGCTCAGGGTCTATGGTCTCGGGAAGAATCTCTTCTCCCGATAAACATTCTGGAACTGAGAGCGATATTCAATGCTCTCAAAGCTTGGCCTCAACTAGCAAAGGCCAAATTCATAAGGTTTCAATCAGACAACATGACGACTGTTGCATATATCAACCATCAGGGGGGAACAAGGAGTTCCCTGGCGATGGAGGAAGTGACCAAGATAATTCAATGGGCGGAGAATCACTCCTGCCACTTGTCTGCAATCCACATCCCAGGAGTGGAAAATTGGGAAGCGGATTTTCTGAGTCGTCAGACATTCCATCCGGGGGAGTGGGAACTCCATCCGGAAATCTTTGCCCAAATAACTCAATTATGGGGCATTCCAGACATGGATCTGATGGCGTCTCGTCAGAACTTCAAGGTTCCTTGCTACGGGTCCAGATCCAGGGATCCCAAGGCGACTCTAGTAGATGCACTAGTAGCACCTTGGACCTTCAACCTAGCTTATGTATTCCCACCGTTTCCTCTCATTCCCAGGCTGGTAGCCAGGATCAATCAGGAGAGGGCTTCGGTGATCTTGATAGCTCCTGCGTGGCCACGCAGGACTTGGTATGCAGACCTGGTGAATATGTCATCGGCTCCACCATGGAAGCTACCTTTGAGACAGGACCTTCTTGTTCAAGGTCCATTCGAACATCCGAATCTGGTTTCCCTCCAACTGACGGCTTGGAGATTGAACGCTTGATTTTATCAAAGCGTGGGTTTTCAGATTCTGTAATAGATACTATGATTCAGGCTAGAAAGCCTGTAACTAGAAAAATTTACCATAAAATATGGAAAAAATATATCTGTTGGTGTGAATCTAAAGGATTCCCATGGAACAAGATAAAAATTCCTAAGATTCTATCCTTTCTACAAGAGGGTTTGGAGAAAGGATTATCTGCAAGTTCTCTGAAGGGACAGATCTCTGCTTTATCTGTTTTACTTCACAAACGGCTGGCAGCTGTGCCAGATGTTCAAGCATTTGTTCAGGCTCTGGTTAGAATCAAGCCTGTTTACAGACCTTTGACTCCTCCCTGGAGTCTAAATCTAGTTCTTTCAGTTCTTCAAGGGGTTCCGTTTGAACCCTTACATTCCGTAGATATTAAGTTATTATCTTGGAAAGTTTTGTTTTTGGTTGCAATTTCTTCTGCTAGAAGAGTTTCAGAGTTATCTGCTCTGCAGTGTTCTCCGCCCTATCTGGTGTTCCATGCAGATAAGGTGGTTTTGCGTACTAAGCCTGGTTTTCTTCCGAAAGTTGTTTCCAACAAAAATATTAACCAGGAGATAGTTGTACCTTCTTTGTGTCCGAATCCAGTTTCAAAGAAGGAACGTTTGTTACACAATTTGGACGTGGTCCGTGCTCTAAAATTCTATTTAGAGGCTACTAAAGATTTCAGACAAACATCTTCTTTGTTTGTTGTTTATTCTGGTAAAAGGAGAGGTCAAAAAGCAACTTCTACCTCTCTTTCTTTTTGGCTTAAAAGCATTATCCGATTGGCTTATGAGACTGCCGGACGGCAGCCTCCTGAAAGAATCACAGCTCACTCCACTAGGGCTGTGGCTTCCACATGGGCCTTCAAGAACGAGGCTTCTGTTGACCAGATATGTAAGGCAGCGACTTGGTCTTCACTGCACACTTTTGCCAAATTTTACAAATTTGATACTTTTGCTTCTTCGGAGGCTATTTTTGGGAGAAAGGTTTTGCAAGCCGTGGTGCCTTCCATTTAGGTGACCTGATTTGCTCCCTCCCTTCATCCGTGTCCTAAAGCTTTGGTATTGGTTCCCACAAGTAAGGATGACGCCGTGGACCGGACACACCGATGTTGGAGAAAACAGAATTTATGCTTACCTGATAAATTACTTTCTCCAACGGTGTGTCTGGTCCACGGCCCGCCCTGGTTTTTTTAATCAGGTCTGATGAATTATTTTCTCTAACTACAGTCACCACGGTATCATATGGTTTCTCCTATGCATATTTCCTCCTGTACGTCGGTCGAATGACTGGGGTAGGCGGAGCCTAGGAGGGATCATGTGACCAGCTTTGCTGGGCTCTTTGCCATTTCCTGTTGGGGAAGAGAATATCCCACAAGTAAGGATGACGCCGTGGACCGGACACACCGTTGGAGAAAGTAATTTATCAGGTAAGCATAAATTCTGTTTTCCGGCGCCGTAGTTGTCGCCGGAAGTTTGTTCGTTGTTACGTCATTTTTTGACGCATGTGTGTTCAGACGTTTTTTTGCACCAAAAAATGTGGGCGTCGTTTTCGGCGTCAGAGGATGTGGCGTCAAACTTGGCGCCAAAAAATATGAGCGTCATATTTGGCGCCAAAAATGTGGGCGTCATACTTGTTCCACTTTTTCTCACATTATTTAAGTCTCACTTTTTTGTTGCTTCTGGTTGCTAGAGGCTTGTTTGTTTTGCATTTTTTCCCATTCCTGAAACTGTCATTTAAGGAATTTGATAATTTTGCTTTATATGTTGTTTTTTTCTATTACATATTGCAAGATTTTCCATACACTGTTCCTGGATCAGAACATGCTGAGGGATTCCTGTTGACTGATATCAGTCCTACCAAAGCTAAGTTCATTTATTTTAAATGTTATGAATGTTTATCTTTAGCTATGGTTTGTAATAAGTTATCATGATAAACTTTTACATGCAGAATCCATTAGTATTTATGCTTTATATATTGCTATTCTTTTTACATCTTATGTACAAGATATACTTAGAAATTTATAAGAATTTTTTTCTGATTCTATTTTAAAGGCTTTGTCTGACATCCCGCCTTCTAATAACATTTTTAGGTCTTTTTCAAACTTCTTTTTTAGTTGATGAAGTTTCAAATGACCAACAACATAATGAATTTTCTTCTCTGATGGTGTTTTTTCTCATTCAGAATTTATTCTTCATCAGATATTGACACTAGCAATCTACTTTTTTTATTTTTAATAAAGTACATTTGTTCTTTATTCAAAAGGTGTTGATTATTTTGGATATTGAAGTAACTAGTTCTTTTGATTTTAAAGACTAGCTAACATTTAAATTCTGCTTATTTATCTTCTGTGGTTTCTTCAGAAGTTTTTTTTCCAGTTCCTGATACTAGGGAATGGAATAGGCAGTCAGTTTTCAGTTTTGAGGAAAGATTCCCCAAGTTAATGGGGCTATCTCTACTTCTGCTAAATATACTATTATTCTTATAGCAAATAGTATTAATTTTTTCCTTCAGATGGTCGTATCTTATTTAAGGAAAATTATTTTCAGGTACTTTTCTTAGACCTGTAATTTATTTAGCTGATGTTGCAATTGCTTCATCTTTCTGGTTGGATACTTTAAGATCAAGTATCGGATTATGATTTGTTTAGCATTGTTAAAAGGACAAAATCTACTACTCATTTGAAGTTCAGACTAAGTGCTATTGCATTGTCTTGTTATCTTGCATTTGTTGATTGTGCAAGTCCGGTGTGTTGACTGGTCCTTTAACTTAATTAACATGCTAATAATTTCATTTGTGTTGTCATTTTATTAAATATTTTCGCAAATGAGGTTTAATCTATGTCTTTAGCTATTTTAGCTAGACTAACTTTGTGATTTCAATCTTGGAATGTAAATTTGATTTCTAAAATCCATATTTCTTTTTTTCCAAGATAATCAATTATTTGGTTCATAATTTGATTCAATTCTTTAACTGTTACTATGGGCTTCAAGATTGAGTTCTAAGACTAAAACTTTAAGCTTATATTAGTTTTCTGTTCTTACTAAGGAATGGAGTCCTGAATTCTTCCCCAAGTAACATGTTTATAATTGGAAGTTTTTTTCTTCATTCAATTAAGCCTTTTAAAAGTCAGCTCCCCAAATTTGCATGTAGGTGTGGTTCTTTTTCCAGCTTGGCTGGTAAGGGGCAGGTTAAGACTTTTTTGAAATTTGTTTGGTTCTATTCGGTCCAAACTTCTTAGACTTTGGGTACAGAATAGGATTCAGAGTAAAACCATTTGTGAGAAGTCTTTTTTCTCTATCGTATTCCAGCTATTTCAGTAAGACTAACACTTTCCTGAAGTGTGTTTCAGACCTATATGTTTTGGGTACTGGTGAAGCGCGGCTGGTCACCCGTTGGGGCTCAGGCGCTGCTCAGACCTGGAGTCTTCTGGGGTATTTATTCCAGTTCCATTTCTAGGAACTGGGTTTTGGGGTTTTATTCAAGACTATTCATTGTTCCAAAGATAGAAAATCTTTTTGAATTGTCATATAAATGTACCATCTTTTAGAATGGTGTTTATATGGTCTTGTCTGCCTTTTTTGGTCAGTGATGGCATTTTTTGTTTACATTAGATACAATAGATGCATATCTTCATTTTCTGTTTTCATTCAGATTATTTTTATTTTCTGAGATTCTCTTATTTTTTTACAAGCATTACCAATTTGTTGCTTTTCCTTCTGGTCTAGCGACAGCTCTAAGAATCTTTTCAAGGTTCTCAGTATTCCTTATTTGGACGGTATTGTGGTACTGGCTCAGTCTTTTCATTCTGTGGAATCTCATACGATTCACTTTGTTGTTTCTTCAAGACATGGTTAGAGGAAATACTGTGATTTGATTTGGAGAAACTGAAAAAAACCTGAGCCCGGACCTATCTCCACTCTGCGTACCTAAGTACTAAGTGCAGAGAGTGAGCAAAGGGCATTCGAGAAGAGACGGACACTATCTATAATACTTGCGCAAGTATTCCACTCACCATACAGGAGTTTACAAGCAGATCGGATCCGGTGACATCAGGCGCTTTGCTAGCAGCGCGAGAACTCCCGAGGAATCTACAAGCTGCATACCGAAATATCGGACTGAACCGCAGGTGAGAGCTCTGTACCTGGAGACAAGTGCTACACTGAGGCGGTAAGACTACAACTTTGTCAACAGAAGTTTTTAGCTGTAAAAGTGCACATAAGTATTTATCATCTATTATCGCAATACCTTCTGCTGCACCTTTTGCCTGATTTTTATCAAATAGAAACAAAATTGCAAACCAACATTGCAACAAAAATTTCAACAATTAATTGATCGTGGATAAAATCTTTTCTAAGGAAATAACTGACTGTGGCAATATAATCTCTTTAAGGAAATAACTGATTGTGGCAATATAACCTCTAAGAAAGGATTGTTTGGAGAAAAAAGTATTAAGACACAATCTCTGTGTGTAAATTAAAAATCCTTTTACAAAAAGAGATTTGTGTGCCGAAACACTGTATATATTTTTAAACTCTAAACTCTATCTGGAGACCTGAAAAAGACATTTTTAACCTATTTTCTATACATCATATTTATCTTTTTACCATTAGGGTCTAGATATTGATTCTTGAATTGTTTAAACCAGCCTTTGAATGAATGTGTATCCTGAATGAGTTGTGATTGAATTGTATAGATTTTTAAAGTGTTCCTTTTATCTGTGGGTGTTATTATTATAATTTTTAGCATCTGAATAAATTGTTTATTATTCTATATATTTATTGATTGTCTCAAGTGTATTTTTAAGTATATTTTATAGTATATCGTATTGAGGAATCTAGTTTTTTCCCATAGCTTATAGCGCTATCTACAAACCTTATTTTTACTAGAGGATCTTTTTATCAAAAGCTCCTTGATTCCTCACACATGGGTCACCTTTTTTAGGTTTCCAGATAAATTGTGTCAATGTTTTTGTCTCTAAACAGACAAGTGACAAGTTTATTGGGTTCCGTTTGTCGGAACTTTCAGTCTCTATTATTTCCTTCAAGTTGTTATATATGCATGGAAGTTTTAGGTTTCATGGCTGCAGCATTGGATTTGATTCCCTTTGCTCATTTAGGAAACCTTTCCAGTTTCTTATGCTGAATAATGGTGCAGGGATTCTAGGATATCACTTTTTATATCTTTGAATCCTAATGTTTAAATATCTTTGATTCGGTGGTTAAGATCACCATCATTTAGTTCTACAGGTCTCTTCGGTTCTTTCAACCTGGACCAGGATCTTTACAGATGCAAGTCTTTTAGGTTGGGAGGCTGTCTGAGGATCTCTGTCAGCACAAGGGGTTTGGAAATCTCAGGAGGCGAGATTACCATTTCATATTTTTGGAACTCAGTGCATTCTCAGAGTTCTTCAGTTTGGTTTCTTTTTGAAGAAGAGACGTTTATTGTTTTTTCAGACAGACAATGTCACAACTGTGGCGTATGTCAATCATCAGGGTGGGACTATCAGTTCTTAGGCTGTGACAGAAGTATCTCGGATATTTGCTTGGGCTAAATTCAGCTCCTATCTAATTTCTGTGGTCTTTTTCCCAGGTATAGACAATTGGGAAGCGGATTATCTCTGTTAATCAAGCTTTACATCCGGGAGAATGGTCCTTTTACCCAGATATATTTTTAAATTTTTCAGATGTGAGGGCTTCCAGAAATAGATCTGTTGGCATCTCATCTTAACAAGGAACTTCCCAGGGGCCTATTTCAGGTCAGGGGATCCTCAGGCGGAAGTAGTGTATGCATTGACACTTCCTTGGAATTTTCAATCTGCCTATATTTTTTCATCTCTGGTTCTTCTTTTAAGAGTTATTTTCAAAATCATCAGAGAGCAATCTTTGGTGTGGCTGGTGGCTCTAGCATGGCCACACAGGTTTTGGTATATGGTTCTTGTTCGGATGTTCAGTTGCCAATCTTGGTTACTTCCATTAAGGCCAGACCTTATATCTTAACATTGGTTTTTTTCATCAGGAATTCAAATTATTAATTTGATGGTATGAAAATTTAACGCTTAGTTCTTAGTCATAGAAGTTTCTCTGACTCAGTAATTAATACTATGTTGCAGGCTCATAAATCTGTGTCTAGTAGGATTTATTATTGAGTTTGGAAGATTTACATCTCATGATGCTCTTCTTATGAATTCTCTTGGCATTCTTTTAGAATTCCTAGGATTTTTTAGTTTCTTTATAAGGTTTTTGTCTGCAAGTTCCTTGAAAGGACAAATATCTGCTTTTCCTGTGCTGTTTCACAGTAAGAATTGCTAAATCTTTCTGATATTCATTGTTTTGTTCAGGCTTTGGTTCGTATCAAGCCTGTCATTAAGCCAATTTCTCCTCTTTGGAGACTTAATTTGATTCTGAAGGCTTTACAGGCTCTTCTGTTTGAGCATATGCTTTCTTTGGACATTAATTACTTTCATGGAAAGTATTGTTCTTTTTAGACATCTCTTTAGCTAGAACAGTTTTTGAATTTTCTGTTCTTTCTTGTGAATCTCCTTGTTCTGATTTTTCATCAGGATAAGGTGGTTTTTGCTGTCCTCATTTAAATTTTCACCTAAAGTTGTGAATTCTAACAACATTAGTGGAGGAATTATTGTCTCTTCATTGTGTCCTAATCCTAAGAATTCTTTGGTAAGATTCTTACATTCTTTGGATGTGTTAAGAGTTTTGAAATATTATGTTGAAGCTATTCAGATTTCAGACATACTTCTAGTCTATTTGTTATCTTTTCTGGTTTTAGGAAAGGTCAGAAGGTTTCTGCCATTTCTTTGGCATCTTGGTTAAAGCTTTGGATTCATCATGCTTATTTGGAGTCGGGTTAATCCCCGCCTCAGAGGATTATGGCTCATTCTACTAGGTCAGTTTCTACTTCCTGGGCTTTTAAGAATGAAGCTTCTGTTGATCAGATTTGCAAAGCAACGACTTGGTCTTCTTTGCATACTTTTACTAAATTCTACCATTTTGATGTTTTCTCTTCTTTAGAAGCAGTTTTTGGTAGAATAGTACTTCAGGCAGCTGTTTCAGTGTGATTCTTCTGCTTATAATTTCAGGTTTTTTTCATTATAAAAATTGAAACCTTTGATTTGGGTTGTGGATTAATTTTTCAGCGGAATTGGCTGTCTTTATTTTATCCCTCCCTCTCTAGTGACTCTTGCGTGGAAGTTCCACATCTTGGGTATCTGCTATCCCATACGTCACTAGCTCATGGACTCTTGCTAATTACATGAAAGAAAACATAATTTATGTAAGAACTTACCTGATAAATTCATTTCTTTCATATTAGCAAGAGTCCATAAGGCCCACCCTTTTTGTGGTGGTTATGATTTTTTTGTATAAAGCACAATTATTCCAATTCCTTATTTTTTATGCTTTCGCTCCTTTCTTATCACCCCACTTCTTGGCTATTCGTTAAACTGAATTGTGGGTGTGGTGAGGGGTGTATTTATAGGCATTTTAAGGTTTGGGAAACTTTGCCCCTCCTGGTAGGAATGTATATCCCATACGTCACTAGCTCATGGACTCTTGCTAATATGAAAGAAATGAATTTATCAGGTAAGTTCTTACATAAATTATGTTATTTGTTATGTGATTTCGGCCGCTTTATATGTAGAGATATTTGGGCTCATAGGCTGTACAGGTTATTTTTTATTTTATTATTCACATTGAGAGCTGCACAGTTCTATTAAGCTGGCATGCTTTTCCTTAGCAGGGGCGATCCTGCATGACGTACCGTGTGACCGGAAGTGGTCAAGTTTTTTAAATTTCCTATTCCTGACCGAGTGTCTGCAACGAGGAGCGAGTTTCTCTATCTGTCTGGGTCATAGGAGGTGGTGAGTGCCCCAGCCATTGGGGGTATAAGGTGCCAGTTGTTTTTTCTATAATTTAGACAAGTTATGGAGGATTTTGATAATTTAGAGGGGGATCCCTCTAATACAGTATTTGATACCTGTGTATATTGTGAGGAGGCCCGGTAGTCCGGCCCTCTCAATTATGTTCAGTATGTCGCAACAGGGTGTTCTCATCAACCAATGTTGAGATTTTAGAGACCACTGAGCCATCTGGCTCTGAGGATTCTTTGTCCTGTGAGGTGTGTTCCTTAGAATCTTCTGTTCCTACACATGCCGTTTCCCCAGGTACTGCTGCTCCTTCGCCTGAAGGGGGCTTTTTTCCACCAGATGTTACTGCACAGTTCCGCATTGCCATCTCTACCGTTTTAGCGATTTTGCCTCTTCCTGCTATGTGCAAGCAAAGGGTTAATCCATGCACTCCTGCCCAGGGACCGTTTTGTAAATTGAAGATTGTATCCAAAGATCAGTCATCTGGGGATGCGGTTCCCCCTCAGGCTTTAGAGGTCTGCTGATTTGATTCCTCCGACTGAAGAGGATTTAGTATTTAGATTTAGAATGGCTCGCGTTCGCTTGCTTCTGAGAGAAGTTTTGGCGATGTTAGAGATTCCGAGTACTGATCCGTCAGTCGAATCTCAGTCCTCTAAATCAGATATTGATTAGATGAGGGGAGAAGGAGGGAGTTCCTATTCCTTCTCGTCTATATATATATATATATATATATATATATATATATATATTTTTTTTTATTTTATTTTAGAATCCCAGTTTTCGAGCTCTATAGGGGGGTTTGTGTCTTATGACAGGCAGGACCTGTTTTTTTGCACATTCCTTCTTGGCTATCACTTTTGGGCGCTTGCCTTTTTTCTTTTCTATTCCGTTTCAGGATAGTTTTTTGTTTAGAGCTCTTGGTTGTTGTAGAAACTCTTTTTAGGAGACATTTTGTCATATGGGATACTACATTCTGACGACTTTGGTTGTCGTGATTTCTGGAGACTTCCTGTGGAAGCATTTCGATTTCTGTTTGAGGTGTTGGTTCCCTCAATGTTTTCGAGATAGATTTAAAGGGACAGTCAAGTCCAAAAAAAACTTTAATTTTTCAAATATGGCATGTAATTTTAAACAACTTTCCAATTTACTTTTATCAACAATTTTGCTTTGTTCTCTTGGTATTCTAGTTGAAAGCAAACCTAGGAAGGTGCATATGATAATTTCTAAGCCCTTGAAGACTGCCTCTATTTTATTTACTTTTCACAGCAGGGGAGAGCAAGCTCATGTAGGCCATATAGATAACATTGTGAGCACGCCCGTGGCTAGTGGCAGACACTGCACTAATTGGCTAAAATGCAAGTCAATAGATAACTAAAAGTCATGTGATTAGGGGCGGTCAGAAGATGCTTAGATACAAGTTAGTCACAGAAATAAAAAGTGTATTAATATAACAGTGTTGGTTTTGCAAAACTGGGGAATGGGTAATAAAGGGATTATCTATCTTTTTAAACAACAAAAAGTCTGGTGTTGACTGTCCCTTTAAGCCATGGAGCTTATACTTCTTGATTTGGATTATTCTCCGTCTTCTAGCATAAGCTGGAACTTCAGAATTTTCTGCTTAGTCCTTGCTCTGACAGATATGTCGGTTAAGTCTACTCTGTAAAACACAAAAGAAGCAGGGTAAGTAGCACTCTTAATTAATCAATCAAGAAATACAGGTGCATCCTAGAATAATAAATATCTAACAACGTGAACAAGAGAGTAGAAACCTAAAATACAGGTTACTAAAAGTCTAGGCAAAAGAGAGCACAACTGTATGTAATAAAGAGGAGACTAAAGCGAATTCTTGAAATACAAATAAATTTAATAAGGTTATACTATACAAATGCATACATCCAAACATACATATCACATACATACAGGGGTATGAGGGATGCATAAAAATGTCAGATGGGCCGTGAAGGGGACTGGTGCACCAGTGTACAAAAATAGGCAAATGTTCATCACTTTGATGCATGTATAGGTAGCATTTAATTGAAATCCAAAGTATAGTGCGTGTCCCTAGAAATGCACGGACCAGGTGGATACAGTCTTACCCCTTCGTGTCTAAATGCAAATAGTAGCGTGAGGTCATCAGGAGTCAAGGGGAGCTTAACCTCGCCGCGTCTTTTTCACAGGCATGTGTAAAGTGCAAATAGATAACAGTTCATGAGAATACCTGTCTTTTTCACGCGGTTGCTCTACCCTGAATCGTAGCTCCTGAGACACTGGATCTTCCAGATGAGACAAGGGGTAGACCACAGTCAGGCAAAAAGGTCCTCTGACAGAGTGCTGCAAACCGACGAGTCTTAGAGCTCGTTTCACTCCTTTCAATACAGCAGCATGGAGCTTCTTCCGGGTGCTGACGTCACGTCAGTAGCTGTGCTGATTTATGGGAATTTGGCCGCACAGGGAATGGAAGTCATTGGCAGAGAGATCTGTCATTCAAGACAGTTTTGATACTTTATAGCAACATTTTGCTTTCTTGTAGATCAGAACAGCAGGGGAATATTTACAGGGATACATTTGTATTTAAAAAAAACGGCATGGCGTTGTTTTGGATCTGTCTCATTAGATTTACCTGGAATTCAGGTTGGGAGAATTGTTTTCCAGTGTTCTGTCCAGATCTCCCTGTCCTGAGGGACATTTCTCTTAGCTCTCCCGGGGCGTTTTTTTTTACTTCAGTCGCTAGCCTGTCAGTTGGGGAGAGTGTGTCCTAGGGGGGACCATGGATTATGGAGATTCCCTCCCGATTATTCTTTTAGTTCCTTGGGCAAGCATTTTGCTCTGAGGGTTTGGTCTTCTGGGTTCTTCCCAGTGTATGGACTCTAGTCAGCCTTTTTTTCTCTCCTTGGCTTAGATTTCTTTCTGGGAAGGAGAGATTCTGCTGCGTAGAGGGTGGTATCTCAAGTTTGGTGGTGGGCGGAGGCCCACTTCTGCTCGTTGTCAGCGATCCACTCTCTCTCCGAGTGTGATCTTCAGGGTCGGATATCCAAAGGTTTTCAGATGTTTGTATCTGAATGGGGACGCCACTTGAGAATTTCAGGACGTCCATACCTATCCCAGGTTACCCATTAATGGGTCGTGGTTCAGGGATCCTCAGGCAGAGCTATTGTTTTCTTAGCGGTGCTTTGAAAACCCAATTCAACCTTTTTTTCTCGAGTGATGGCTCGATCCTACTGGAGCAGGCGTCGGTGAGACTGATTGCTCCGTTTGTGTCCGCGAGATCGTATATCGTGGTTTGGGGGCTTTGTCTCCATGGGGGCTACCTTGTTGCAGGGATCTGCTGGGTCAAGGCCCCTTGGCCTCATCAAATCTTATTTTTCTTAGGCAGTCTGCGAGAGGTCACTTGGCCTTAGCCGAGAGAAGGGTTTTTTTTCTGAGAGGTTACGGTGCTCTCCTTCAGCGCGCGGCTGTTTCCTCGTCATCTATTCAACCCGATCAAGTACGATCGGGTTGTTTGACACCACCCTGCTGGTGGCCCATTGGCCACGAGTCTGAAGGGGGCGGCGTTGCACCAGCAGCTCTTGTGAGCTGCTGGTGCAATGCTGAATACGGAGAGCGTATTGCTCTCTGCATTCAGCGAGGTCTTGCAGACCTGATCCGAACTGTCAGATCAGGTCCGCAAGACTTTTTGATAAATAGGCCTCATAGTCTCTATGTTGCAACTTTGCAATACGTAATCCTTATGGGGTTTTCCTCTATAATAAGGCTGTTCTACGACCCTAGTTAGGTTTTCTTCCTTCAGTTGTGTCTATTTGTGACTTCAATCGAGAGATTGTGGTTGTTTACTTTTATTTGTCCTATTCCTTCTCTAGGAGGAAAACATTTTTCCTTTTAGTGAATCATGCCTTGATGTCTTTTTCAGGCTACATAAGATTAGACAGTTTTCTCTGTTGAATATTTGTATCTGGGAAATGTGAGGGTCTGTAGGCATGTCGACTTCCTTATTTTTAGTTGAGGAGTGTCTTCCACTTGACATAGGAGACAGCGGGATACTAGCCTCCTCGGAGGTTTACGGCTGAGTTCAAGAGCAGTGATGTCATCTTGGGTCTCTGGCATTAGATCTCTATGGATCTGATTGTTCGGCGACTGCTTGGTCCTCCTTGCATTCTTTTTCCAAAAAGTTTTTCCTTTGCTTCTGTTGAAGCAGCCTTCGGGAGAATGGGTTTTGCAGGCTGTGGTGCCCTCAGTTGGGGGCCGCCTCTCTTTTTGCTCTCCCATTAGCATTCAGTGTCCTCTGTAGCTTGGGTATTATTTCCCACAAGTAATGAATGCAGCTGTGGACTCTCCTTGTATTAAGAAGGAAAACATAAACTATGCTTAACAGATCATTTCCTCTCCTTCTGTACAGGGAGAGTCCACAGCTCCCGCCCGTGTTCTCCGTTGGGCGACCCTAAAATTTATATTGTTTCTTCTGGCTCCTTTTTTACCATGATATTTCTCCTACTGATCCTTGTTCCTTCGGCAGAATGACTGGGGGATGATGGAAGTGGGGGGAGGTATTTAAGCCTTTGGCGGGGGTATCTTTGCCTCCTCCTGGTGGCCAGGTTCAGTATTTACCACAAGTAATGAATGCAGCGGTGGACTCTCCCTGTACAGAAGGAAAGGAAATTATCTGGAAAGCATATTTATGTTTTTATTGAAAATGTAATTTTCGTGACTAAAAGTGACAGTCTACTCCACAAATTTTATTGTATAAATAAAACGATAATCCCTTTATTACCCATTCCCCAGTTTTGCATAACCAACACTGTTATATTAATACACTTTTTACCTCTGTGATTACCTTGTATGTAAGCCTCAGCAAAGTTATTTCAGCTCTTTTGACACTTGCATTTTAGCCAATCAGTGCTGACTCGTAAATAACTCCATGGGAGTAAGCACAGTGTAAATTGCACACATGAACTAGAGCTGTCTAGCTGTCAAAAACTGTCAAAATTCACTGAAATAATAGGCGGCCTTAAAGGGCTTAGTAATTAGCATATGAGCCTACCTAGGTTTAGCTTTCAACAAAGAATACCAAGAGAACAAAGCAAATTTGATTATAAAAGTAAATTGGAAAGTTGTATAACATGGCATGCCTTATCTGAATCATGAAAGTTTAATTTTGACTATATTGTCCCTTTAAAACATAATCCTATAACCTCATATTATATTTTGTTTCATTTCAGTCATATTCTTTGTCCTCTCCAACAAGCAGCCCAGTCTACTGCCTCCGATTCAGCACCACCCATCTCTATGCTGCCCTGGCTTCAGCGCTGCATGTTCTCGACTTCTCAATTGCTGATTCTCAGTTGACAACAAAGTAGACTTCCCATAACGGACTTTCCGGGCAACTAGAACATTGTCAAATGAGGCATTTACAGGCAGATTCTGTTATGCAGGGATCTATTGTGCATTTTTAATTACTATATCCCATTTTGGGATCTACTCTGTGAAATTAGAGAATAAAAAGATATCTTATCAAAATATCTTGGGAATATATAAAACGTGTTTTTAACTTTTTTTGACTTTCTGACTATTTTTTCATCAAATTTATTTATATTCATTTATATGTAATCTAGCAGTTTAAAGAGCGAGTTGCGTGATACACTGAGATTTGACTGTGCTGCATATTATATGTCTGCTTTGAATTATTGCAAGAGCCATGACACATGGGTAATAAATTATACATTTGTTGAAATTGTGTTACATTATCTTTTTTTAAATGAACAATGATACCACTTGCATGAACAACTATCATTAATGTATGTAAATGTTTCTCTTGTTTCTTGTGAAAGTGTAGTTTTCTGTTGAGTGCTATATAAAAGTAAAATACAGTTCATTTTCCATCAATAGAATTTTAATAGTTACTTAAATTCTTGGATTTTGTTGTAGATTAGTATGTAAGCAAATTAAAGGGACAGTCTACTCCAGAATATTTATTGTTTAAAAAGATAGATAATCCCTTTATTACCCATTCCCCAGTTTTGCACAACCAACACGTTTATATTAATATAATTTTTACCTCTGTGATTACCTTGTAGCAAAGCCTCTGCAGACTGCCCACTTATTTTAGTTATTTTGACAGACTTGCATTTTAGCCAATCAGTGCTGACTCCACAGGAGTAAGCACAATGTTATCTAAGTGGAACACGTGAACTAGCACTGTATATCTGTGAAAAACACTCAAAATGCACTGAGATTAGAAGCAGCCTTCAAGGGCTTGGACATTAACATATAACCCTACCTGGGTTTAGCTTTCAACAAAGAATACCAAAGAGAAAAACAGAAATGTGACGATAAAAGTAAATTGGAAAGCTGTTTAAAATTGCATGCCCTATCTGAATCATGAAAGTTTAATTTTGACTAGACTGTCCCTTCAAATATCACTTTGTTGGGGGCGGAGCCTGGAGGAGCACAGTGATGGACGCTTAATCACTGAGCTCCGTGCATGCAAAGCAGTGAAAAACAGCTAAGACAGACTTAGGTAGAGATTAGCTGATCAATTTTGCAGAGGGGGATCTCTCTAAACCTCTAGGCAGTAAATTTGAACTACAACAAGCTGCAATATGAGAACGGGCTGAGCCGCGGAAAAAAACATACGCAACTCACAGCGTGGCTGATCCGCCATCTTGGAGAAAACCCTGTTGCGACCAGCGTGGGGAGGCTGCAGGGCCGATGCCGACTAGAAAGTAAAGAGGCACGCGAAAGAGTATATCGCACACCTGACCTTGGTAAGCAACAAGGTACTTTCTCAATGCACTAACAATAACTGATAAGAAGGGGGGGTCTGGAGGCTAACCCACTGAATCGCCACTTTCTCCAGATGTCCACTGAGGCTGGTTTGACGGACACAGTAAAATATCCTGAAGACACATAATACAGCGATGACAAGGACAATGCCCTGCTATGGATATTAACATTTACAAGTAACTGATGAGATAACAGGAATTTAGCATCATAGTAATATACCACCAAGCAAAAAGGAACATGATTTATTGTGCAGTATTGTGACATGACTCATAATATAAATATAACGTCAACTGATAAGTGCTAACAAATGATTGTGGAGGCTGAAGGGGGATGTAATGTATCTCAGCTGCAACATGGAACATACTTAAGTGCCTTGTACCGCAAATACCCGCTTATCTAACAGGGCGCCGAAGATTACAATTGCGGCTTCTTCACACAAGGTTGCACACATACTACTACTGCCACTCTGATTCCTAAGAGGAGATATTAGAATTGCAATAAAAGCAAACAATAAAAAAAAATGAAGCTACCAAAAGTTTTGCAGCAGAGCAAACTTGTTTAATGCAACATCTCTTTGTCGGGTTTTAAAGGGACTTACTTGACTATCATAGACCTAGGGCTCGATACTACTTTTTTATATCAAGTGAGAAAAATGTCTACCAGAAAACTGAATAAATCAGTACCAGCAACTAAAACAGCAGCACAGCACCTCTTTTTTAAACCTTCAAAGGAAGGAAAAGCTCAGGACACACAGGCATCTCTTCCTGAGGAAGATCTAGAATCAAACATGGAACCTCAAATCCCTGACACAGCTACATCCCCAGTAACAAAGGCAGATCTTCAAAATCTGGTTTCTAAACAAGATATAACCACAATCTTCGATAAAATGTGGGATAAAATGGACACACTACAAAATACTGTCGCCAGCAGTTTAGCAGAAATCAAACAGGATATTCTAGATTTGGGAACTAGAGTTGAAATCCTAGAAGACAAAGGGGACACTGAAACGGAAGAAATAAATAATATATCACAACATATGTCCTCTCAGCAACAAGACATAGATGAAATCCAAGATAAAATGGAAGACTTGGAAAACAGAAGCCATAGGAATAATTTAAGATTAAAAGGCGTCCCTGAGTCTGTGACACCACCAGAACTTAATGATTTCCTCCTTCAACTATTTCAAACCATAACAGATGATAAAGAGGATGGTAGATTCCAAATGGAAAGAGCCCATAGAGCCTTACGGGCAAAACCCAAAAAAGGAGACCCACCTAGGGATATAATAGCAAAGATGTTTCGTTTCCAGGAGAAAGAAGAAATTTTAGCAGCGGCACGGAAGAATCCTACCTTTAAATTTAAAGGCTCAGTCATCCAATTTTACCAAGACCTCTGTTTAAGGACATTACAAAAACGCAGCGCATTGCGCCCCCTTACACAACTTCTTCTGAAAAACCAGATACCTTACAGATGGGGATTGCCGTTTGCAATACACATTCAGCATGAGGGCAGGTCTATCTCATTCAAGGAACCGGCAGAGATTCCAGAGATATGCAAGTATTTGAGGCTAGACTGTCCAGATCTCCCAACCTCACTTCAAGACAATAGAAGACCCAAAAACCCCTGCAACAGGGATCAACTGCTGCAGAAAAGTGGTCTAAAGTTACAAAAAAGAAGCAAAGGCCCTAATTGTCCGTCACTTTGTTAACCCTATTCCGGGACAGTAATCCATTGGATATGACAGGATCCTTTTGGAATAAAAAATACTCTATACTGACGAAACCCACCTGGCGAAGACGTCTGTCAGATGAGTATGCTCTCATATACACACACTGCTTCAAAAGACGCTGAGACTTTACTCTTATCCTGTAACAGACTTTATTGATTAAACACTGAGAGAGGGGGAGGTGGAAAACTCCTTAACCTCTCTTCTCACTATTTAAGATAGATTTTAGTTTTTACTCTAAACCTACTTAAAAGCTGGTCATGTTTATTCTTATAGTATTAGGCGACTAGGGATTTCCCTAGGAACTACAAAAATATTTTCACTACAGAATGTATATAACTCACATATCTACGTATTGCACATTCGCCTTGAAGTGTATTCACTGAATGTTAATAGATTACGTTTATAATTTACACACTGTTAGTTTTGTGTTGTTTTGTTGTAATTTTTTTGCGTTGCATTATTTTGTGCAGCATGGTTTTGTTCATGCTGTAAATTTTTATGTTTTTTTGGTCACTGTTCTATAATGGTCATCTAGGTTTTTTAATTGTGTCACACAACTTGAGGAGGAGATTTAGAATCAATGCAAACAAATGCCATCTACCAACACACTTTAGACTGATTGTAATTAAACAAGATAGTGCTCATTTACCTAAATATACAAATCCCATAGAGAACACTAACTACACAAGGTACCTTATACCCCTTGCTACTAATGGATTCTTGGGCAACTTGATCTCACATAATGCCAGAGGGTTAAATTCAGACATTAAACGTAGGACGGCAATCACACAGTACAAATCCTTGGGAGCTAATGTGATCTTTCTTCAGGAAACACATTTCTTAAAATCACAAATACCCAGATACTGGACTAGAGACTAGACACACCATTTCCATGCTACAACCAATGTCAAAAAACAAGGGGTTTCAATACTTATACACTCTTCCCTGCCCTTTACGCATACAGAGACCATAGAGGATAGGGAGGGCAGATTTTTAAAAGTAAGAGGACAACTTCAAGACACTGATATCTTATTCTGCAATATTTATGCTCCCAATGAAAAGCAGGACACTTTCTTTAGACATGTAACACATCTTCTGACGGGATGGTCTCAGACCAGGATAATTCTGGCTGGAGACTTTAATGTGGACTTGGCATTACGCTCTAGAATACATCTCCACTCACTAACCAAGAAACAGAATAAACAACATAAAATGACTAAGGTGATACAAGACTACTTACTTACGCATTCACTAATAGACTCCTGTGTAGCATTTTATGGTAATACAATAGACACTACATATTTCTCAGCGGCACATAAAACATATACAAAGCTAGATTATGTATTTATTAGCTAAATACTACAACCCGCTCTTACTGTATCCACCATTCACTCATGTGTATGGTCGGATCACACCTTATACGATGGAACTAAAGTAATGCATTCCTTGCAGACTGAATCCCTAACAACTGAATTCTTTAGAAAAGCACAACTGCCTTCCTTATTAGACACTGACAGAGATAATGTAAACCGAGCAATCACTGTTGATGAAATACAGCAGGCCATAAGAGATTTAAAACCAGGCAGGGCCCCAGGCCCTGATGGTCTCCTGGGAGAATACTACAAATTGTTTAAATCCTCTTTAATACCCCATCTAGTTAAATTCTCCAACCACATTATGCAGGGCTGTGAGATACCTATGGACCTTCTCAGGGCTAAAATTGCCGTTGTACCCAAACCAGGGAAAAATTTGAAGTGGTGCGCCAGCTATAGACCCATATCCCTTATAATCCAGGACCTAAAGATTTTTACTAAAGTCTTAGCGAATAGGTTAAAGATCATTCTTCCGGTCTTAATACACGCAGACCAGGTTAGGTTTGTGGCGGGTAGAGAAGCTCCTGACAATATTAGACGTATAATAACGACGATTGCCCATTTGGCCGAGACAAAAACGCCTTCTCTGATTCTATCGTTGGATGCGGAGAAGGCGTTTGATAGAATTAATTGTGTATACATGTTTAGAGTCCTAGATAAGATGGGATTTAAGGGTCCTTTTGTTGATGCTTTGCAAAACATTTACTCTACACCCACTGCAACAGTCAGAGCAGCAGGACACCAATCTAACATTATAAATATAAAAAATGGCACGAGACAGGGTTGCCCATTATCCCCGTTACTATTCGCCATATGCATGGAACCTTTGGTGGCCTGTATCAGACAATCTCCTGATATTACCGGACTGCAAGTTAAAAAAAATGACTATAAAATAACCCTCTTTGCAGATGATGTCCTATTGACATTGACCAAACCTTTGACGTCCCCCACTAATCTTTATGATATCCTCCACCAATTTTCTGCCATATCAGGCTATAAAATAAATATGGACAAGAGTGAAGCCATGGCAATAGCATCACCAGCCCAGACGAAAAAACTAATAGAATTACATTTTACATTTTCCTGGGTTAAATCACACATTAAATATCTAGGGGTCAATCTAACAACCCAGCACATACATTTATACAAAGTAAACTATCTTCCCTTATATAAAGAACTATGTGGAGATATTGCTAAATGGAAACTTTTTAACTTTTCCTGGTATGGCAGAATATCTGCACTAAAGATGAATACTCTCCCGAGAATTTTATATCTGTTCCGTACGCTACCTATACCAGTTCCAAGAAATGACCTAAAATCACTACAATCAGAGTTTACCCACTTCATTAACAACAAGAAACATTCAAGATTTCCCCTTCAGACGCTAACTAGACATAGACAACTAGGAGGCTTAGGGGTTCCCAATCTACTAGATTATTATAATGCCTCTAGGATAGCCCAGACTGCACTACTAGGATCCATTAGAAAAGATGTAGTGTGGACTAAACTGGAGACAGATTTGGGAGACTATAACTCGCCGAAGGACTTGATCTGGGACAAATCCCTACACCAACATGAGAACCGAAATTGCCCCCCAGTTAATAGTTTTTCAAACTATCATTGGAAAACTTTATTGAAACAGAAGCTTCTGTTGCCGGACTTCTCCTCTAAAATGCCAATTAGATATCTTATTCCAAATGAATTTAGGAAACAATTAGACAAATGGGAAAATAAGGGCCTTTATCGAGTAGGAGATCTGTTGACACATAATAAACTTTTAACATTTAACCAGTTACAAGATAGGTTGGCACCGCTTTCTCTTAAGTGGTATTTATACTTACAGCTTGCATCTGCCTTGCGCACATTTTTACCACACATGCGTAACTAGATCGGCACTCCTCTGGAGAGAATTTGTAGCTCTAGCACTAGACCGAAAAAAAACATCTCACAACTCTATATAGCACTGCAAAACACGGCAAACAACACTAAAACATCCCTCATGCTTAAATGGGAAACAGACACTGGAACTTCGTTAGATACACAAGAATGGTACAAGGTGTTTTACACCTCTTGTAGAGGTCTGATTAGTGCAGACTTAAGGGAAAACAGCTTAAAAAACGTCTTTAGATGGTATTTAACCCCAGTGAAAACCTCTCATTTTGCGAAGGGAAGAAATAGATAGCTACAGGGGATGTGAAGAGGTGGGCATTTATGCACACATGTGGTGGGGATGCCCTGAGGTTGCTCGGATTTAGGCTAAACTGTCTACTTACCTCAGCACATTATTGGATAACATCTCATTAACCATGTCTCAAGGTCTTTTGAATATGCCACTCCCAAATTTCCATACACATATTAACAATTTCATTAGGATACTCTGCACGGTAACAAGAATAAGTATTGCCAGATATTGGAAAGAAGGGACACCGACATGGCAGGAGGTAATGAACAAATTTAAAATGACGTACTTACTACATGAGACAGCAGCGACAATCTTGGGGACAGTAGAAGTATTTCAAAAAATTTGGTTCTATTGGTTGATGCAATCCACTTAATCCATGTTCCTCAACGTAAAATAGAAAACAAGAGATCTACAACGATTGGAAGATGAGCACACAAAAGCGTAGACGGCATGGGGAAAATGAATTTTGTCACTATAGTCGATTTCCTATATAACACCTCTTACTCCTCAATAACGTAACTAGATTCAGAAATATATGATAGTGTTGACACTTAAAAATTGATTTACAAATGACCAAACGTTATTTTTGTTACTCTTGTTAATTTGTTTTTAGTTATAAAGTACTGTTAAAAATTCATTTAGAAGATGCTATGACATTTGTCAGGTATTATCTGTTAGTTCTGGAACCTTGTCCAGACTGAGCTGTAACAAGTAATATTATCCTCATCAGACTTTCAGATCGTATACAGTAACTACTAGTCGAACCGTGTTAAGGAAAAAAGAGAATGAACGGTCGATAATAGAAAGTACTGTGCTTACTTTCCTGACAAACTACAAATGTAATCAAATGCATATTATATATATTGTTATATGATGTTATTCTAATAAAAACTATTTTTACATAAATATCACTTTGTTTGTGGACAAGGGCCATTAAAAGAACTCATATGCTAAATCACTTGAAAGTGATGCAGCATAACTGTAAAAAGCTGACATGAAAATATCACCTGACCATCTCTATTTAAAAAGGGAAGTTTAATTTTGAATAGACTGTCCCTTTAAACCAGATTGTTTGTATATTTTTCCAGATATTCATGCGGTTGATAGATGGAGGCACTGGTCAGTTTGAGTTCCAATACACTGTGAGGAAGAATCCATATTAGTGTAGACTGCAATGCCCAACGTGAATACTATAGGAAAATACAGGGAATCAGATTCCAACTTCAGTAGGTTTATTTTCACAGTAAAACCGGATCAAAGATCCATTAAGGAATTAAAAATACAGTTCGTATTTAATAGTGCAAGGTGTTTTATAGTGCAAGGTGTTGGTTCAATGGCTTCTATTTAATAAGAAAATGTTATTTAGCGATCCCAGGTGCCAGTCAAGGATATCAGAAAATGAGCCGATCAGTGACGAGCTAGAGCAATTTTATTTTTATATCTCTTCAAATTCTTGGATTTTATTATAGACTGGTCAGCGAGCAAATTATACTGGGCTGTTAATTTATTAACACATTGCAAAAAAACATCAGTTATGTTTAATATGCTTTATTAGAGACGGACATCTCTTGATATTATGTACAAAAATATGTCGTGACCCTTCTGCACCCTTCCTCCCTCTGCTTTTTCATTTAAAGTGAATGTAAAGTTACCCCAGCATTGTATAGACTTTTAAAAATGAGCTTTCTCCAACATTGGTGTGTCCGGTCCACGGCGTCATCCTTACTTGTGGGATATTCTCTTCCCCAACAGGAAATGGCAAAGAGTCCCAGCAAAGCTGGCCATATAGTCAATCCTAGGCTCCGCCCACCCCAGTCATTCTCTTTGCCGTTGCACAGGCAACATCTCCACGGAGATGGTTAAGAGTTTTTTGGTGTTTTAATGTAGTTTTTATTCTTCTATCAAGTGTTTGTTATTTTAAAATAGTGCTGGTATGTACTATTTACTCTGAAACAGAAAAGGATGAAGATTTCTGTTTGTAAGAGGAAGATGATTTTAGCAGACAGTAACTAAAATCGATTGCTGTTTCCACATAGGACTGTTGAGATGAAGTAACTTCAGTTGGGGGAAACAGTTAGCAGACTTTTCTGCTTAAGGTATGACTAGCCATATTTCTAACAAGACTGTGTAATGCTGGAAGGCTGTCATTTCCCCTCATTGGGACCGGTAAGCCATTTTCTTAGTCAAACATACAGAATAAAGGGCTTAATAAGGGCTAAGAAACTGGTAGACATTTTTATGGGCTAAATCGATTGCTTTATTTGGGCATATTATTCAGATTTAGGCTAACAATTGGCATTTATAATCTTGGGGAACGTTTATAAAACGGCAGGCACTGTGTTGGACACCTTTTTCAGTCAGGGGGCCTTTCTAGTTATAGACTGAGCCTCATTTTCGCGCCATTACTGCGCAGTTGTTTTTGGAGAGCAGGGCATGCAGATGCATGTGTGAGGATCTAAGAATCACTAAAAAAGCTTCTAGAAGGCGTCATTTGGTATCGTATTCCCCTCTGGGCTTGGTTGGGTCTCAGCAAAGACTATAGCTGGGACTGTATAGGGGTTAAATTTTAAAACGGCTCCGGTTCCGTTATTTTAAGGGTTAAAGCTCTGAAATTTGGTGTGCAATACTTTTAATGCTTTAAGACACTGTGGTGAAATTTTGGTAATTTTTGAACAATTCCTTCATACTTTTTCACATATTCAGTAATAAAGTGTTTTCTGTTTGAAATTTAAAGAGACAGTAACGGTTTTATTTTAAAACTTTTTTGTGCTTTGTTGACAAGTTTAAGCCTGTTTAACATGTCTGTACCTTCAGATAAGCTATGTTCTATATGTATAAAAGCCAATGTGTCTCCCCATTTAAATTTATGTGATAATTGTGCCATAGCGTCCAAACAAAGTAAGGACAGTACTGCCACAGATAATGATATTGCCCAAGATGATTCCTCAGATGAGGGGAGTAAACATGATACTACATCATCTCCTACTGTGTCTACACCAGTTTTGCCCACGCAGGAGGCCCCTAGTACATCTAGTGCGCCAATACTTATTACCATGCAACAATTAACGGCTGTAATGGATAACTCCATAGCAAATCTTTTATCCAAAATGCCTACTTATCAGAGAAAGCGCGATTGCTCTGTTTTAAACACTGAAGAGCAAGAGGACGCTGATGATAATTGTTCTGTCATACCCTCACACCAATCTGAAGGGGCCATGAGGGAGGTTTTGTCTGATGGAGAAATCTCAGATTCAGGAAAAATTTCTCATCAAGCTGAACCTGATGTTGTGACATTTAAATTTAAATTAGAACATCTCCACGCACTGCTTAAGGAGGTGTTATCTACTCTGGATGATTGTGACAACTTGGTCATTCCAGAGAAATTATGCAAGATGGACAAGTTCCTAGAGGTTCCGGTGCCCCCCGACGCTTTTCCTATACCCAAGCGGGTGGCGGACATAGTAAATAAGGAGTGGGAAAAGCCCGGCATACCTTTTGTTCCCCCCCCTATATTTAAGAAATTATTTCCTATGGTCGACCCCAGAAAGGACTTATGGCAGACAGTCCCCAAGGTCGAGGGGGCAGTTTCTACTCTAAACAAACGCACTACTATTCCTATCGAAGATATTTGTGCTTTCAAAGATCCTATGGATAAAAAATTAGAAGGTTTACTTAAAAAGATTTTTGTACAGCAAGGCTACCTTCTACAACCAATTTCATGCATTGTTCCTGTCACTATGGCAGCGTGGTTCTGGTTCGAGGAACTAGAAAAGTCGCTCAGTAGAGAAACTCCATATGAGGAGGTTATGGACAGAGTTAACGCACTTAAATTGGCTAATTCTTTTATTTTAGATGCCGCTTTGCAATTAGCTAGATTAGCGGCGAAAAATTCAGGCTTTGCTATCGTGGCGCGCAGAGCGCTTTGGCTAAAATCTTGGTCAGCGGATGTGTCATCCAAGACAAAATTGCTTAACATCCCTTTCAAGGGTAAAACTTTATTTGGACCAGAATTGAAAGAGATTATTTCAGACATCACTGGGGGAAAGGGCCACGCCCTTCCACAGGATAGGTCTTTTAAGGCTAAAAATAAGCCTAATTTTCGTCCTTTTCGCAGAAACGGACCAGCCTCTAATTCTGCATCCTCTAAGCAAGAGGGTAATACCTCACAACCCAAACCAGCCTGGAAACCAATGCAAGGCTGGAACAAGGGTAAGCAGGCCAAGAAGCCTGCCACTGCTAACAAAACAGCATGAAGGAGTAGCCCCCGATCCGGGACCGGATCTAGTGGGGGGCAGACTCTCTCTCTTTGCTCAGGCTTGGGCAAGAGATGTTCAGGATCCTTGGGCGCTAGAAATAGTTTCTCAAGGTTATCTCCTGGAATTCAAGGAACTACCCCCAAGGGGAAGGTTCCACAGGTCTCACTTATCCTCAAACCAAATAAAGAGACAGGCATTCTTACATTGTGTAGAAGACCTGTTAAAAATGGGAGTGATACACCCAGTTCCAATAAAGGAACAAGGAATGGGATTTTATTCCAATCTGTTCGTAGTTCCCAAAAAGGAGGGAACGATCAGACCAATTTTGGATTTGAAGATCCTAAACAAATTTCTCAGGGTACCATCGTTCAAAATGGAAACTATTCGAACGATCCTACCCACCATCCAGGAAAGTCAATTTATGACTACTGTGGATCTAAAGGATGCGTACCTACATATTCCTATCCACAAGAAACATCATCAGTTCCTAAGGTTCGCTTTTCTGGACAAACATTACCAGTTTGTGGCCCTCCCATTCGGGTTGGCCACTGCTCCAAGGATTTTCACAAAGGTGTTAGGGTCCCTTCTAGCGGTTCTAAGACCAAGGGGCATTGCAGTAGTACCTTACTTGGACGACATTCTAATACAAGCGTCGTCTCTGTCAAAAGCAAAGGCTCATACGGACATCGTTCTAGCCTTTCTCAGATCTCACGGATGGAAGGTGAACAAAGAAAAAAGTTCTCTGTCCCCGTCAACAAGAGTTCCCTTCTTGGGAACAATAATAGATTCCTTAGAAATTAGGATTTTTCTGACAGAGGTCAGAAAATCAAAACTTCTAAGCTCTTGTCAAGTGCTTCATTCTGTTCCTCGTCCTTCCATAGCGCAGTGCATGGAAGTAGTAGGATTGATGGTTGCAACAATGGACATAGTTCCTTTTGCACAAATTCATCTAAGATCATTACAACTGTGCATGCTCAAACAGTGGAATGGGGATTATACAGACTTGTCTCCAATGATTCAAGTAGATCAAAAGACCAGAGATTCACTCCGTTGGTGGCTGACCCTGGACCATCTATCCCAGGGAATGAGCTTCCGCAGACCAGAGTGGGTCATTGTCACGACCGACGCCAGTCTGGTGGGCTGGGGCGCGGTCTGGGAATCCCTGAAAGCTCAGGGACTATGGTCTCGGGAAGAGTCTCTTCTCCCGATAAACATTCTGGAACTGAGAGCGATATTCAATGCTCTCAGAGCTTGGCCTCAACTAGCAAAGGCCAAATTCATAAGGTTTCAATCAGACAACATGACGACCGTTGCATATATCAATCATCAGGGGGGAACAAAGAGTTCCCTGGCGATGAAAGAAGTGACCAAAATAATTCAATGGGCGGAGGATCACTCCTGCCACTTGTTTGCGATCCACATCCCAGGAGTGGAAAATTGGGAAGCGGATTTTCTGAGTCGTCAGACATTCCATCCGGGGGAGTGGGAAATCCATCCGGAAATCTTTGCCCAAATAACTCAATTATGGGGCATTCCAGACATGGATCTGATGGCGTCTCGTCAGAACTTCAAGGTCCCTTGCTACGGGTCCAGATCCAGGGATCCCAAGGCGACTCTAGTAGATGCACTAGTAGCACCTTGGACCTTCAACCTAGCTTATGTATTCCCACCGTTTCCTCTCATTCCCAGGCTAGTAGCCAGGATCAATCAGGAGAGGGCCTCGGTGATCTTGATAGCTCCTTCGTGGCCACGCAGGACTTGGTATGCAGACCTGGTGAATATGTCATCGGCTCTACCATGGAAGCTACCTTTGAGACACAAAAGACTGGCAGCTGTGCCAGATGTTCAAGCATTTGTTCAGGCTTTGGTTCGGATTAAGCCTGTTTACAGACCTTTGACTCCTCCCTGGAGTCTAAATCTAGTTCTTTCAGTTCTTCAAGGGGTTCCGTTTGAACCTTTACATTCCATAGATATTAAGTTACTATCTTGGAAAGTTTTGTTTTTGGTTGCAATTTCTTCTGCTAGAAGAGTTTCAGAGTTATCTGCTCTGCAGTGTTCTCCGCCCTATCTGGTGTTCCATGCAGATAAGGTGGTTTTGCGTACTAAGCCTGGTTTTCTTCCTAAAGTTGTTTCCAACAAAAATATTAACCAGGAGATAGTTGTACCTTCTTTGTGTCCGAATCCAGTTTCAAAGAAGGAACATTTGTTACACAATTTGGACGTTGTCCGTGCTCTAAAGTTCTATTTAGAGGCTACTAAAGATTTCAGACAAACATCTTCCTTGTTCGTCGTTTATTCTGGTAAAAGGAGAGGTCAAAAAGCGACTTCTACCTCTCTTTCCTTTTGGCTTAAAAGCATTATCCGATTGGCTTACGAGACTGCCGGACGGCAGCCTCCTGAAAGAATCACAGCTCACTCCACTAGGGCTGTGGCTTTCAAGAACGAGGCTTCTGTTGACCAGATATGTAAGGCAGCGACTTGGTCTTCACTGCACACTTTTGCTAAATTTTACAAATTTGATACTTTTGCTTCTTCGGAGGCTATTTTTGGGAGAAAGGTTTTGCAAGCTGTGGTGCCTTCCGTTTAGGTAACCTGATTTGCTCCCTCCCTTCATCCGTGTCCTAAAGCTTTGGTATTGGTTCCCACAAGTAAGGATGACGCCGTGGACCGGACACACCAATGTTGGAGAAAACAGAATTTATGCTTACCTGATAAATTACTTTCTCCAACGGTGTGTCCGGTCCACGGCCCGCCCTGGTTTTTTAATCAGGTCTGATGAATTATTTTCTCTAACTACAGTCACCACGGTACCATATGGTTTCTCCTATATATATTTCCTCCTGTCCGTCGGTCGAATGACTGGGGTGGGCGGAGCCTAGGAGGGACTATATGGCCAGCTTTGCTGGGACTCTTTGCCATTTCCTGTTGGGGAAGAGAATATCCCACAAGTAAGGATGACGCCGTGGACCGGACACACCGTTGGAGAAAGTAATTTATCAGGTAAGCATAAATTCTGTTTTAGTTATAGTCATGACATTTTTTATATTTATTTATTTATTTTCGCTAATTTTTACAGCTCTGCCGATAAGCGCAGCTCTCCCGCCCGCCATCTTGTCTAATTGATTGACAGCTGACGATTCATAAAACAACTAATCATTTTCCCCCGTTCAGCCCCTTTGCATAAATGTCATGGCCGGGGGTGAAACCAGGATTAGTTGTTTTATGAATTGTCATCTATCAATCAATTAGACAATATGGCGAGTGGGAGAGCTGTGCTTATCGGCGGAGCTGTAAAAAAGGTACAAATTAGCGAAAATAAATAAATATAAAAAATGTCATGACAAACTATAGCTCATTTTTAAAAGTCTATACAATGCTGTGAGGAACTCGGGGGAACTTTACATTCACTTAAGCATGGATTTCTTTCATACAGGTGGTGAGAGTCAATGATCCATTACTCCTGGGAATGACTTCTCTACCACTAGGAGAAGGCAAAGATTCCCAAACCCCAAGAGCCCTATAAAACCCCTCCAACCTCACATATACCACAGTCTTTACTTTGCCTCCACTGAACGTGGTTGAAGAATGAAGTTGTGCATTTGATTCTTCAGAGAAAAGGGTTTTCAGTTTTTGTTGATGCCCATTTTCCCCTTACAGTGCTTGCCATAGGGATTTATTTGGGGTATGGTTTGTGATTCTTTATTCACCTCATGGGAATTTCTTTCATAAACCTTCCATAATTGGTCACAGGGACTTGTCTTTTGCCTCCCTCTATGGATCTACAAAATACTGCTATTCCATAACCTCTGCTGATATGTTTCAGTACTGGTTTGGCTGTCTGTTGCTAGTGGACAAGTGTCTATTGGTAAGTATCATTTATTGTATATGTATAAGCTATGTTATGGGCAACTGTTTGTTTGTGTGTGTGTGTGTGTGTGTATATATGGCCCTGGGACAGAATCTTTTACATTATTCCCATTGCTATTTTAAATGCGTCAGGTTTTTTGGGTGCTTAGTTTGTTTTTCTCATGTCGCCTTCAGGTTTACGCATGTCAGGGTTGCACACGTCGGGTTATGGCACGTCCCTTTAGTTTTGTTATGGTAGTTTTGTGCTTCAGCTGGGTTACGCTGGTTGGGTTAGTGCATCCTTGTTCGGTTATGCGAACGTCGGGTTTAGGCCAGCTATTTCTTTTAGCTGCTGCTTTTTGGTTATCCAGCCTTTCAGAACAATGTTCTGGTGATCATGGCAGTGAAAATCTTTTGGGTTTGCTTAAAAATGCTATTTCTTTTGCTTGTGATGCTACCTTTGATATTGTGAAAATTAATATCAAAAAACAAAATGATAAAAAAATAAAAAAATATTTCCGTGGATTTACCATATCCGGAAATAAATAAATTTATCAGGTAAGCATAAATTTTGTTTTTCTTTCCTAAGATATGGTGAGTCCACGGCTTGAGTAATTACTGTTGGGAACCAATACCCAAGCTAGTGGATGCGGATAAATAGGGAGGGACAAGACAGGCAGTCCTAAACAGAAGGCACCACCACTTGAAGAACCTTTCTCCCAAAAGAAGGCTCAGCCAAGGCAAAATATCAAATTTGGAAAAAGTATGTAGAGAAGACCAAATTGCAGCCTTGCAAATTTGTTCAACAGAAGCTTAATTTTTGAAAGCCCAAGAAGCGGGAACAGCTCTTGTGGAATGAGCCGTAATTCTCTCAGGAGGCTGCTGTTCAGCCAAACAAATTATACTTTATAACCAAAAAGAAAGAGTAGTAGCAGTAGCTTAAGCTGAGAGTCTGGAACGGGGAACAGTTTCTTAAAGGAAGAAGGGGAAAATGAAGAACCGAATCGCTCCCATTCATTCTTAATAATATTCACCATCTTAACAGGAATCGGGAAGGCCTGAGGCACAACCCTGTCCTCATATACCTTATCAAGCTTAGGAAACACAGGTTCTTCCGGAAGTTTTGGTTCCGGAACTTCCAGAGTAGCAAGCACTTGCCTCAGCAAAAAGCACAAATTTTCCATCCTTAACCTAAAGTCAGGCTCCTCCGCTGTCGGAGGTTTAGATGACACGGACTCCGACCCAGAAGGAGCCTCCTCCGAAGAGTCGGAGTGGGCCTTGTTATCGTATAATGCCTCTGATATTTCCACAGGAGTAGACAACCCCTGGGCCGGGCCGCCATGATACGCCCTACTCTTGCGCTTAGCAGAACGTGGTAAGGCATGGATCACTTTCGATATCGCCGTTTGCAGTTGATCCGTAAAATCTGACGGCCAACAAATCTCTCCCACAGGAGTAATGGTTGGACCCTGGGGCGCCGCATGTGCAATTGGAGATGGATGCAGGAAACGCACCATACGGGACGGGGAACACTCAGAGGTGGACGGCTCAGTAGTACTAGACATCAGTTTGCTTTTAGATGTCGTAAATTTATTAAGGCATGTGGAACATAGTTGAGCAGGCTGATCTACCAGAACCTCCTCACAATAAACACAGGAATTAGACCTTGTTAGAGAGGGAGAACCCTCCAACGCGTCAGAGTCCTCCATAGCTTGCGCTGTTATTACGGACTAGATTAACTTAATAAATAGGCACCTTTATACCTCCAATGGCCGGGGCACTCACCACCTCCTATGACCCGGACTACAGAAACCTTTCCGTCTCCTGTGCCGCTGATCAACAGAGAGAGACAGCCACACCCGGTCACATAGAATGCCTGGCAGGACCGCCCCTGCCTAAGGAGAAAAATGCGGCAAAAATTGGCAGCGCAATACTCCCATAAGTAACCTGAAAGTTCCACACATTGCCAGAGCCTCATCTTGCACATAACGCAGCAATTACACAATAAACAATATCATGTATAACCCCCCCCCCCCTGTTCAATAATCCCCTTTCCAGGAATATTAACCCTTGATTCTTTAAGATAAAAGGCATCACACTGTGACCCTGTCTTCCGTGTTATCATTTATGTAATAAAAAAATGAAATGATCTTACCAGAATCTACGCCGTGGAACAGGAACATGACTCTTCAAGTGTGACAGGTTAGTAGCCTCGCTCCTAACATGGACTTGAAAGAAAAAACAAAATTTATGCTTACCTGATAAATTTCTTTCTCTTGTGGTGTATCCAGTCCACGGGTTCATCCATTACTTGTGGGATATTCTCCTTCCCAACAGGAAGTTGCAAAGAGGACACCCACAGCAGAGCTGTCTATATAGCTCCTCCCCTAACCCCCACCTCCAGTCATTCGACCGAAGGCAAGTAAGAAAAAGGAGAAACTATAGGGTGCAGTGGTGACTGTAGTTTTAAAAAAATAAAAACACCTGACTTAAAGTGACAGGGCGGGCCGTGGACTGGATACACCACCACAAGAGAAAGAAATTTATCAGGTAAGCATAAATTTTGTTTTCTCTTGTAAGGTGTATCCAGTCCACGGGTTCATCCATTACTTGTGGGATACCAATACCAAAGCTTTAGGACACGGATGAAGGGAGGGACAAGGCAGGAACTTAAACAGAAGGCATCACTGCCTGTAAGACCTTTCTCCCAAAAACAGCCTCCGAGGAAGCAAAAGTATCAAATTTGTAGAATTTAGAAAAAGTATGAAGCGAAGACAAAGTTGCCGCCTTGCAAATCTGTTCAACAGAAGCCTCATTTTTAAATGCCCATGTGGAAGCTACCGCTCTAGTAGAGTGAGCTGTAATCCTTTCAGGAGGCTGCTGGCCAGCAGTCTCATAAGTTAAACGGATTATGCTTCTCAGCCAAAAAGAAAGAGAAGTTGCTGAAGCCTTGTGGCCTCTCCTCTTTCCAGAGTAGACAACAAACAAGGCAGATGTTTGACGAAAATTCTTAGTTGCTTGTAAGTAGAACTTTAAAGTACGAACCACATCCAGATTGTGCAACAACCGTTCCTTCTTGGAAGAATTCGGACACAGAGAAGGAACAACAATTTCCTGATTGATATTTCTATTGGAAACAACCTTAGGAAGAAAACCTGGCTTGGTACGTAACACCACCTTATCCGCATGGAAAATCAGATAGGGTGAATCACACTGCAGAGCAGATAACTCTGAAACTCTTCAGGCTGAAGAGATAGCAACTAGAAACAAAACTTTCCAAGATAAAAGTTTAATATCTAATGAATGCATAGGTTCAAACGGAACCCCTTGAAGAACTTTAAGAACTAAATTTAAACTCCATGGAGGAGCAACTGGTTTAAATACCGGCTTGATACTGACTAAAGCCTGACAAAACGCCCGAACGTCTGGAACATCTGCCAGACGCTTGTGAAAGAGAATAGACAGAGCAGATATCTGTCCTTTTAAAGAACTAGCTGATATCCCTTTTCCAATCCTTCTTGGAGAAAAGATAGAATCCTAAGAATCTTGACCCTACTCCATGAGAAAACCTTGGAATTACACCAATGAAGATATTTACACCATATCTTGTGATAGATCTTCCTGGTGACAGGCTTCCTAGCCTGGATCAAGGTATCAATAACAGACTCAGAAAAACCACGCTTTGATAAGATCAAGCGTCCAATCTCCATGCAGTCAGGCGTAGAGAAGTTAGATTTGAGTGTTTGAATGGACCCTGGATTAGAAGGTCCTGCCTCAATGGCAGAGGCCATGGTGGGCAGGATGACATGTCCACCAGATCTGCTTTCCAAGTCCTGCGAGGCCACGCAGGAGCAATTAAAATCACTGAAGCTTTCTCCTGCTTGATTCTGGCAATCAGACGCGGGAGAAGAGGAAACGGTTGAAACACATAAGCCAGGCTGAAGGACCAGGGCGCTGCTAGGGCATCTACTAGTGCTGCCCGAGGATCCCTTGACCTGGACCCGTAACAAGGAAGCTTGGCATTCTGACGGGACGCCATCAGATCCAACTCCGGTCTGCCCCATAGAGGCATCAGTTGGGCAAATATCTCCGAGTGAAGCTCCCATTCCCCTGGGTGAAAAGTGTGCCGACTTAGAAAATCCGCCTCCCAGTTCTCTACTCCTGGGATATGGATAGCTGAGAGATGGCAAGAGTGAGCCTCTGCCCATAGAATTATCTTGGAAACCTCCATCATTGCCAGGGGACTCCTTGTTCCCCCCTGATGGTTGATATAGGCTACATTCGTGATGTTGTCCGACTGAAATCTGATGAACCTGCCAGTTGAGGCCATGCCTGAAGAGCATTGAATATCGCTCTTAGTTCCAGAATGTTTATCAGGAGGAGGGCCTCCTCCTGAGTCCACGAACCCTGAGCTTTCAGGGAGTTCCAGACTGCGCCCCAGCCCAGAAGGCTGGCATCTGTTGTCACTATAGTCCACTCTGGCCTGCGGAAGCTCATTCCCCTGATTTTGCTTGTTGAGCTGTTAATATGAGTCGGGATGGTTTCACAGAAAGACTCTCCCTGCATCTCCGGACTCTAACTTTCGCCCAGGCTCTCACTGAGAGGCTGACAGGACTACTTAAAACTCCAGTCCCAATGCGAAGAGTACAACCCTCCATAAGAGACTACTCCGATCTTCGGCACTTCTGTGCCGTCCTCCTGTGACGAAAGGCAAAGAATGACTGAGGGAAGTGGGGGAGGTAATTAAGCCTTTGGCTGGGGTGTCTTTGCCTCCTCCTGGTGACCAGGTTCATAATTCCCAACTGTAATGAATGAAGTCGTGGACTCTCCTCCCCTTTGGATGGAAAATGCAGTAAGTACCTCTTTACAAGTTCCTAACTGCTTTAAAGCCACCACTACCCGACTGCAAGGAATGACGTGGAATATGGCTATACCCCAAAACTTGCTTGTAGATGCAATCAAAATTTTTCCTCAGACACCTAAACTTCACCTACTCCATGCAACGAAGGCAAAGAGAATGACTGGGGGTTGTGGGTAAGGGAGTGATACTTAGCAGTTTAACTGTGGTGCTCTTTGCCTCCTCCTGCTGGCCAGAAGTGATATTCCCGACAGAAATTACTCAAGCAGTGGACTCACCATATCTTAGGAAAGAAATTATCTTATTTAACAGAAAGAATACAATTGGTTAAGATGATAATCTTACCTAGATTGTTATATCCTATACAAATGTTGCCCCTCTTGTTGAATAAAAGAGACATTCACAATAGTTAGGAATTTTATTTGGTAAGATAAAAATAAATCTGAACAACTTGCAATCACCTCCAGCACAAGGAGGATTAGACTTGCCAAATATAAAAATATATAATTGGGCAGCATTAATGAGGTACAGTATAGAATAGGTAGCGAAAATGTTATATGGCAAGATTTTGAACGAAAAGCTCCCCTAGCATTGGCATATTTATCATTTGCAAAGAAAAAGGAAATTCCAATTTTACAAAAGAATACATTGTGGCTATGGAGACAAGTAAATAAATATATTAAAACTGGTTTAGAACTTTCCCAATATATGTCCATACAGGGCAATCCTAATTTTGTACCAGGAATTTAATATCCATTTGTTTTACATTCAGGCTGTTATACAATCAAACAAATCAAAGACATTGTACAAATAAGAAATGGAAGGGTCTTACCACTTACAGAATTTCAAAGAAAATATAAATTGCCTCCAGATCAGATTTCTTATATACAGATTAGACACTATGCACTATCATTGATTAACTCTTCTTCACAATTTAGGATGAGCAAGTATATATAAACAGTTAATAAATAAGGATATAAGCAATAATCTTAAAAAAGATAAAGGTGGAGACATTTAAAAAACTAGCAAGTTAATGAGAAACATATATTATCAACTATCAAAAATATGAAAAGAACAACATCAGCGATGGGCATAAGGGAATCACATATTAGAATTATACATATGGATTACATCACTTCCAAAGATGAATGAATTCTGGTGCCAGGTATCATATTTACTTTCAAAAATAACAAACGGCTAGATTACAAGTTTTGCGGTAGGAGCTGCTCGGTGCTAACTTGCAAGTTATTGTCAACGCTTACCTCCCTACAGCGCTGGTATTACAGGTTTGCAAAAACCCGGCGTTAGCAGGCAATATTGCAGCGTAAAGCACCGCACACTACAATACCAGCGCTGCGGTGAGCTGGTTTACGTGCTCATGCACAATTTCCCCATAGACATCAATGGGAGGACCCGGCTGAAAAAAAAGCCTAACACCTGCAATAAAGGAGTGTAAAGTTCCGTAACGCAGCCCCATTGATTCCTATGGGGAAACTAAATTTATGTTTAAACCTAACATGAACCAGAGTCTAAACACCCCTAATCTGCTGCCCCCGACATTGCCGACACCTACATTACACTTATTAACCCCTAATCTGCCACTCCCGACACCTACATTACACTTATAAACCCCTAATCTGCCGCCACCTACATTACACTTATTAACCCCTAATCTGCCGCCCCCGACACCGCCGATACCTACATTACACTTATTAACCCTTAATCTGCCGCCCCTAACATCGCTGCCACCTACCTACATTTATTAACCCCTAATCTTCCGTCCCCAACGTTGCCGCCACTATACTAAAGTTATTAACACTTAACCCTAAGTCTAACCCTAACACCCACTAACTTTAATGTTCCAATCAGCCAATAGAATGCGAGCTCAATCCTATTGGCTGATTGGATCAGGTGTAATTAGTTAAAATATTTGATCATTTCTTTTTTAATTTTGCGTAATTTTGTGTGTTTGTAATTTAGTTAATTGTATTTAATAAATGTAATTTATTTAATTGTAGTGTAAGATTAGGTTTTAGTGTAACTCAGGTTAGGTTTTATTTTACAGGTAAATTTGTATTTATTTTGACTAGGTAGCTAGTAAATAGTTAATAACTATTTACTAACTATTCTACCTAGTTAAAATAAATACAAACTTACCTGTGAAATAAAAATAAAACCTAAGATAGATACAATGTAACTATTAATTATATTGTAGCTATCTTAGGGTTTATTTTACAGGCAAGTATTTAGTTTTAAATAGGAATTATTTAGTTATTAATAGTAGGTTTTATTTAGATTTATTTTAATTACATTAAAGTTAGTGGGTGTTAGGGGTTAATAACTTTAGTATAGTGGCGGCGACGTTGGGGACGGAAGATTAGAGGTTAATAAATGTAGGTAGGTGGTGGCGACATTGGGGGCAGCAGATCAGCCAATCGGAATTCGAGGGACGCCATCTTGGATGACGTCCCTTAAAGGAACCTTCATTCGTCGTTCAGTCGTCGGTTGAAGAGGATGGCTCCGCGTCGGCTCCTTGGAAGATGGCTCTGCTCCAGATGGATGAAGATTGAAGACGCCGCCTGGATGAAGACTTCTTATGGATGGAGGACCTCTTCTGCGCCACTTGGATGAAGAATTCGGCCCGGCTGGGTGAAGACGGCTCAAGGTAGGGTGATCTTCAGGGGGTTAGTGTTAGGTTTTTTTAAGGGGGGTTTGGGTGGGTTAGAGTAGGGGTATGTGGGTGGTGGGTTTTAATGTTGGGGGGGTATTTTTTTTTTTACAGGTAAAAGAGCTGATTACTTTGGGGCAATGCCCCGCAAAAAGCCCTTTTAAGGGCTGGTAAAAGAGCTGGTTACTTTGTAATTTAGAATAGGGTAGGGCATTTTTTTATTTTGGGGGGCTTTATTATTTTATTAGGGGGCTTAGATTAGGTGTAATTAGTTTAAACTTCTTGTAATTCTTTTTTATTTTCTGTAATTTAGTGTTGTTTTTTTTGGTACTATAGTTTAGTTTATTTAATTTAATTTAATGTTAGGTAATTGTAGTTAATTTATTTAATTAATTTAATGATAGTGTAGTGTTAGGTTTAATTGTAACTTAGGTTAGGATTTATTTTACAGGTAATTTTGTAAGTATTTTAGCTAGGTAGTTATTAAATAGTTAATAACTATTTAATAACTATTCTACCTAGTTAAAATAAATACAAAGTTGCCTGTAAAATAAAAATAAATCCTAAAATAGCTACAATATAATTAATAGTTATATTGTAGCTATCTTAGGTTTTATTTTACAGGTAAGTATTTAGTTTTAAATAGGATTAATTTAGTTAATACGAGTAATATGTATTTAGATTTATTAAAATAATATTTAAGTTGGGGGGGTTAGGGTTAGTGTTAGACTTAGGTTTAGAGGTTAATTAGTTTAATATAGGTGGCGGCGGTATAGGGGGTCAGGATAGGGGTTAATAAGTTTAATATAGGTGGCGGCGGGGTCCGTGAGTGGCGGTTTAGGGGTTAAACATTTAATTTAGTTGCGGCGGGGTCCGGGAAGCGGCGGTTTAGGGGTTAATGAGTTTAATGTAGGTGGTGGTGGTGTAGTGGGGGGCAGGATAGGGGTTAATAACTTTAATATAGGTGGCGGTGAACTCCGGGTGCGGCGGTTTAGGGGTTAAACAATTTATTTAGTTGCGGCGGGGTTCGGGATCTGCAGGATAGGGGTTAATAACTTGAATATAGGTGGCGGCAGTATAGGGGGCGGCAGATTAGGGGTTAATAGGTATAATGTAGGTGGCGGCAGGTGCAGGAGCGGCGGTTTAGGGGTTAATATATTTATTATAGTTGCGGCGGGGTCCAGGAGCAGCGGTTTAGGGGGTAATAACTTTATTTAGGTGCGGGGGGCTCCGGGAGCGGCGGTTTAGGGGGTAAAACAGTATAGTTAGTGTGGGTGCTTAGTGACAGGCTAGCAAGAAGCCGATGAGCAGCGAGATCAATGACTGTCAGTTAACAACAGTCCGCTGCTCATCGCTCCGTACTTGGTGCGCGGCTTCTTGACCGCTTTCTTGATAACTTTGGCGAACGTATTCAGGTCCGCGGCAGCGATGGTAGGCAAGTTCAGGCGAGCGTATTGGGCCGGCGAATGCAGGTAAGTAGACGGCTTCATAACTAGAGGCCCATATCAGCAGACCAAGACTTAAAGGGGGAACATGAAACCCAACTTTTTTCTTTGACGATTCAGATATAGCATGCAATTTTAAGCATGTTTCCTATTTACTCCTATTATCATTTTTTCTTCGTTCTCTCTGTATCTTTATTTGAAAAGCAGGAACGTAAACCTTAGGAGCGGGACCATTTTTGGTTCAGTGCTTAGGCTGCACTTGCTGATTGGTGGCTAAATTTAGCATCTGTGTTTTTTGTCATATGTAAATAACTCAAATCTATTTAGTCATTCACTACTATTTGAATGACCAGTAAATACAGTAGATTTGCATAATAAACAAATGCATAATAAAAAGACAACGCAATAGCAATTAGTCTGAACTTCAAATTTCAGTTTTGTCAATTTCCAAAGCCATCAGCCAATCACAAATGCATATATGTATATTTTGTGACTTTTTGCACATGCTTAATAGGAGGTAGTTAATCAAAAAGTGTAAATATAAGATCCCCCCTGTTTACAAGTATTCAGCAATATGTTTGGGTACGTTTTATCTCACTGCTGCTACTATACATGAAGTAAGATCAGCAGCTTTTATTGAATTGAGTAATAGCTTATTTTGGTTATTGCAAGTCAGACAAAGTTTGCGTTGTATTGTATTATTTGTCGTAGATCTACATAATTGATTGGGTAGCCCTTCATGATTCATTGTAAAATTTTAGCTATTTGCAATGGATCTAGTTTTATTTTCTCCCAAACATGGTCCGCACATTACTTATTTGTCTGTAGATTGATACTCTACTATGTGTGTCATTGTTGATAATGAATATTATATGTGATTCACCTGCTGTACTATGCTGTTCCCTGAATATGCATAATGCAAGTTATATCGAGTTTAGCTAGGACCTCATTATAAGACCCAATAACGGTGTTGTAGCAGACAGAAAACTAGCGTCTTCTGACTGCCGCTGTAGGCACTCTTGTCTGTGTTTAGCCGTTTCATCTAACTTAGAGTTATATTCATGTTAGTATGCCAATTTACTAGTTTTGGGGCTCATTAACATAATTATATAGGAGAAATATCCTCTATCACTTATATCTAAAAATCTCTAGATCAGTGTACTGGTATGCTGCAATTTATATTTTGAAATGATTTATACCAAGGGTCGAAGAGTGGCCCTATTACTACTTAAATAGGGGTCCAAGGTGCTTTGTATCTGCATCTCTGTTCCTTATTAGTTGGGGCCCAAGATGTTTTCATATAAGAACTGGTTATCTAGACTATTAAATAAGAAAAATAAGGGTCAGCGTATTTTATATTACTGAGAGGTCCAACAGTGACCTCATATGTTATTTAAAAGTTTTATAGTCTGAATGGCAAATGTTTCTGTATACAAATAGTCATATTAACATATTATACTTATATGGTGTGGCTCATGCCTTGAAACAATGTTTCCATATAGTTTTACTGACATTGTATCTATGCTTTGAATTGAACCTCAATAAAAGTAAATAAATAAAAAGTGTAAATATAAAAATACTGTACACGTTTTGTTAATGGAAGTAAATTGGAAAAATGTTTAAAATTGCATGCTCTATCTAAATCATGAGAGTTTAAATTTGGACTTGAGAGTCCCTTTAATCCAGTGCTAAATTAATTTTAGTATCATTTTAAATCTGATTTTTTTTCCAACAAAAATAGCTGCAGAGTATGAAGGCCCCAAAAAGCATCAAACTACTGACTACGGTAAGTCGGTGTGCTATACAACACAGCAAAGTATGGTAGAAATATAGCGTGTGGTTGTTTTCAGTATGAGGAAAGCACCAAACGCATAACCCTTTTATAATGATAGTAATTTGCTCATACATTGGGGTCGATTTATCAAAGACTTTTGCCAGCCTTCGACCCCTTACGACTGCAGGTTCTCACAAGAGAACCTGCAGTCCGTATTTAACGAGCAGCGGTCCTCAGACCACTGCTTCCCTAACCTCTCACCACCTCTTAGGTGGCGAATTTCAATCTCCCCGGTCTCATACGACCAGGGAGATTGACAGCTCCTGCCCGCGTGTGATTGGCTATGCGCAGCATTGCACAAGAGCACAAAATGCCCTATTGTATTTTAATATGGTAATATTGTTCCAGTCTCACAAATGGAACAGAAATATGTAAATAAGTCAGTAGTAACAAACAATCCTATTCGAGCTTTCTGAGAAAATTATATATTATCCTAAGCTATGCAAGTATGCCTCCTGAATGGTCAAGTGTTTAACAGAGCTCTGTGTTTAGTCTGGATACAAGTATATCACTTTTAAACACGTTTGTTAAATTGTTTATATATCACACTGACCACAGATTTGCTGGAACTGGTACTATGCTTGTATTTATGAGCAATTGTCCTGCTGATGAGTTAGTTTGAATAAGATAGGGAAATCCCATTTGTCAAGGGTGTTACATACAAGGGATCTGTCACGTTAGACCTCAAAGGATCTCTGAACTACAACCTCTTTTTTCTTCATTTCACAAGAAGCGTAACACCTTTCATCTGATATAATGATAGTTGAATGAATGGAGAAGTTCAGATACATTTTTCCTGATAGTTTTTAAGATGTCATAAAAATAAAATTAACACTGACAGCAAGCCTATTTAACCATTTATGTTACGTAGGACAGTGTGCTGAAAAAAAATGGGTTCTCCTTAATGTGTTTCCAATTACTTATTATACAAGCTGCAAAGTTTAAAATGTATAGGGAAATGTCCCTTTATTTTTTTATATAAAATGATTCTCCAGCACTACTAGGTCCCTCACAAGATTTTCAAGAGACATATTTTGCTACACTTCTTCAAGGGGTGTTCACTGCATTTCTGGATGTGAAGGAGAGACAAGCCCAGTGCAATATAGTGCTGCAAGACATGAGAGTTCTGCTGCATTTACACTTTGTGCTTTGCATTTTATATTACTTTACACTTCAGATTGTGTCCTTTAAGTTTTATTACATTTAAACTTTGCACTTTCTATTTTGTATTTTAATGCATTTAGATTCAGTATACAACAGTCTATTTAGGATTGTGATTTTACAAATTCTGATTATGCTTTGGCAGCTTCTGTGTAACTATAAAAAATTTGAATCATACTTAGTTTTGTTAAATAAAAAAAAATGCACAAAAGTATACTAACAGTACACTTTGTATTTGTTTTATATAAAATAAAACTGACAGCTTCAGAAAGTGGGAGGGACAGGAAAGCTCCCAGGGTCTATCTGAATATCTCTTACAATTCTCATGATATGCTCAAAGCATTTTATACCTTCAGATCACAGGTGATTTGCTCAAAATTCACATTACACTTATTTAACTGACAGAAAAGTAATGTACACTAAATTACTAGCAAATGTAAGTTGAATTGTAGTGAAAAGATTTAATTTTTAATTTGTATTTACTGCAAATCGAGAATTGATATCAGTGTCAGGTGCTCACCTGTTAATGGGACATGAAATCCAACATTTTTCTTTCATGATTCAGATACTGCATACAATTTTAAATAACTCTCCAATTTACTTCTATTGCCTAATGTGTTTTGTTCTTTTGGTAGCGTTTGTTGAAAAGCATAACTACGTAGGCTCAGGAGCAGGATTAGTGACTGCTCACATATGCCTCTTGTCATTAGCTCACCCAATGTGCTTAGCTAGCTCACAGTAGTGTTTTCCTGCTCCTTCAACAAAGGAAACCAAGAGAATAAAGCAAATTAGATAATAAAAGTAAACAAGAAAGTTGTTTAAAATTGCATGCTCTATCTGAATCAAGAAAAAAAATGGGTTGCATGTCCTTTTAACTTCAATCTCCTCTGAGATTATGTATCCAAGAGAGCTTCACCACTTTAGATGATCAAAGATTCCCCAGTTTAGAGAGAAATTATAGTGCAGACTTCACAGGGGCTGAACTCTCTGAATGCTCTAAGAAAAAGGGTAGAACCTGGAAGTCCCAGAGATATGAAAGATAACTTCCATAAAAAGTAATGAGGCTCTCTGTATAAAGAATCTTACAGGGGAGAGTGAGGTGAACGGAGGACCACCAGGCAGTGATATAAAGTCGCAGTTTGCAGCAAATATAAATTAAATTGAAATGTTTTCACTACAAATTAACCTGATTTTGCCTACAGTTTAGTATATGTTAAGTGTACTGTGAATTTTGAGGAAACTTCACCTGCATACAGCTGACTAGATAAATCAGCAAGACAAGATTGTATAAACCGCTTAGAGCATTTCATGAGAATTGTGAGAGTGATTCAGATATACCCTGGGAACTCCTCTGTTCAGCCCATGGACCCCCGTCCCTCCCACTTTATTAAGCGGTCAGTTTTATTTTACAATAGAAGAAATACATACAACGTGCTATGTAATTTGTAAAAGATACACAGAAATATACAAAGTATTATCATAATTTGATAAAGTAACAAAAACTTTCAAAATTTAATCAGAATTTGTAAAATCACTATCTAAATTAATTAAAATACAAAATAGAAAGTGCAAAGCTTAGATGTAATTAAAACTGAAAGGACACAATCTAAAAAGTGTAAAGTAATATAAAATACAAACACAAAGTCTTAGTTTAACAAAAATCTCATGTCATGCAGTGCTATAATGCACTAAGCTGGTCTCTGCTTCACATACATTAATGCAGAGAACGCCCTTTAGAGAAGTATAACAAAATGTGCCTGTCTAGAATCTTGAGAGAGCTCGCAGTGTTGGAGGATCATTTTAGATCATCTCAACTGAGCGGAGAGCTTTATAGCATTCAGCGAGTTCAGCCCCTGTGTCTGCACTATAATTTCTCTCCAAGGTGAGGAATCTTTGATCTTCAGGCCCTTAGAGAGAACAATGGAAAATTAACATTTTAGTACCTCTCTGCCTCAGCCCCCCAAACGGGAGCATTATTTTATCTAAACCTTCTTGTTTACATGTTGCTTTGTAACCAGAACTTAAAGGGATACTTAACCCCAATTTTTTCTTTCATGATTCAGATAGAGAATGCAATTGTAAGCAATTTTCTAATTTACTCCTATACATTTTTATTCATTCTCTTGCTATCTTTATTTGAAAAGCAAGAATGTAAGCTTAGAAGCCGGTCCATTTTTGGTTCAGCACCTGGGTTGTGTTTGCTGATTTCTCAAGGCTATAATCCTGTTAAATATCTGTCCCTAATAGGCTTTAACTGATTACAATTACAAAACAATTCACTTTATACTAAATTTATGTTACTGAAAAAATAGTAATAAATTGGAGTAAAAGGGGATGTTAATTTGTTTTATACACATTAAGGCTTGGCTGATATGTTATTCTATAGCAACACAACAGAAATGTCTTGTAATGTACAAGGTGTTCACTTTGCCTTTAACCCCTGGAAAAATGAATTCAGTGATGAAATGTTCAAACACATTAGGGCAATTTCTAATTAAATTATTATTACCCTTTAAAAGGCACAGGAAAAAAAAAGTTTCTTTATTGTTTTGAGTCTTAAAACAATAAATACTAGTGTGCTGAATAAACCTACTGTACTTTTCTTGCTTTTGGAGTTTGCATCAAGAGTTCAGGGAGTTGTCTCTATAAATCAGTGAGTATGTATATGCATTAGTGGTTATGCACACATATGTAATTAAAGTTGTTTTCCATGTTTATTGAAAATGGCAATAAAAGGGACATGAAACACAAGATTTTTCTTTCATGATTCAGATAGAGAATACATTTTAAAAAAAAGTTTCCAATTTATTTCTATTATCACATTTGCTTTGTTCTCTTGTTATTCTTTGTTGAAGAGATAACTAGCTAGGTAGCGTGCACATGTCCAGAAAAACAACATGACAGGAAATAGTGCTGAAAGGAAAATGAAACGATCTTACCGGAATCTATGCCGTGGAACAGTAACATGGTCCTTCAAGTTTGACAGATAGTAGCGTTGCTTCTGACATGGACTTGAGTGAAGAAAGCAGGCAGTGAAACTCGTCAACGCCGATTGCTTATGGAGCTGCTAATATGTGTCGGGACTCTCCCTGCATCTCCGGACTCTAACTTTCATCCATGCTCTCACTGAAAGGCTGACAAAACTACTTAAATCTCCAGTCCCATCTCAAAGAGTACTACCCTCCATAAGAGACTACTCCGTAATCTTCCGCCACTTCTCTGCCAACCTCCTCTGACGAAAGGCAAAGAATTACTGGGGGATGAGGGGAGTGGGGGAGGTATTTAAGCCTGGTGGCCAGGTTCTGTATTTCCCAAAAGTAATGAATGCAGCTGTGTACTCTCCTCGTTTTAAGAAGAAAATGTTGTTGCAAAACTGCTGTTCTATAGGGCTGCAGAGATGTGTACATTCCTGAACTTACATTCCTGCTTTTCAGCAAACAACAACAAAAACTAAGAATATTAGATTATAGAAGTAAAATTAGAAAGTTGTTTAAAATGGTATGTTTATTATGTCTTTTTAACTAACATGTTATTGCTGCACTTTCTAATAAGGAATTATTCTCTGTCTGGGAATCAAATGCATTTTACTGTGTTAAATTGTATCACAAACAAAATACAAAGAAAATATTACTACATTCAGTATTTTATATATTTTTTTTACAAAATTAGAAATATAAATATAAATCCTGCCGTCTCTTCCTCACTGGGTTTTACATTCCACATCTCCATCCGCTGTAGTCTGCAGTGATCTGAGCTCCTGTTGTAATTCTTCTTCAACAGAAAGGATTTCCTTTGGCTTCTGATACTGTGAAAATGAGACTTAATATGACACTGCTAGAAACAAGGACAACTTTCAAAAACTGTTTCAGAATGAAGTGAAATGAGAAATAAAATCCTCCACAAAGTAACTGCATAGAAGGATAAGTAATACCGAATAAAAATGCTAAGTATTTGTATCATTATGGCTACATTTTGACGTGCACGGTAAACAACTTGCATACAAATACTAAGATCTTTTTTTTAAACAAGTTGTATTTAAACATATAGGGCTACATTACAAGTGGAGCGCTAATTTATTGTGCGCCTGTAAACAGCCAATTCGCCCATTTAGGGGCACATGATAAATAACCAGCCATTACAAGTGGCTGGTTATTGCTACCGTGAGCTCTCGGTAGCAATCTGCGCTCCAAAAATTAACCATAGTTCCGACCTCTGGTTAATTTTTAAAATATCCCAATTGCCCCTAAAATAAAATGTTTTGTTTTCTGTTTTGTTAAACAATATGAGCTCAAAGCAGTTTCATCAGGTTCAAGTGTACATATATATTTATTTTTTGCTGCCCATCGCTGTCCTAGGTTCTCATGCCGTGTCTGACAGCATGAGAACAACGCTCCTATTGGAGCCTATGGAAGCGCGCTCTCGTGAGCACAAAGCTTCCTTGCAATGCGAATGTGAGGTAACTTGTAATACCAGTGCACATTTGGGTGATACTACTTTACCTTTATTTTGTATTTGAAATAGCAGTTTTTGATTTTTGAAACCACCAATTGCACAGAAAACATGAATACTGTAGTATTGGCTATGGAAAAAGTTATTTAAAGGGCCATAATACCCAAATGTTTAAACACTTGAAAGTGATGCAGTATAGCTGTAAAAAGCTGACTAGAAAATATCTCCTGAACATCTCTATGTAAAAAAGAAAGATATTTTACCTCAAAAGTTCCTCAGTAGCCACATCCCATTGTAAAGGATTTCTAAGCAGCATTTTAGTATGTCTGTCCTAGGACAGCTTAGGGGATGAGCCTCGTGAACTCTCATATTATTTCACCAATCAGGTAAAGGAAGCTTACTATGAAATCTCATGAGAGTTAAGTCAAATCTCATGAGATCACAGTAAAAGAGTTCATGACCTCAGCACTGCTGATGCTGATTAGCTGCAGTTCATTTCTTCATTTTTTTTTAATTTTTTACCTGCAGCTGGGAGCAGGTGAAGTATAACTTTTTACACAGAACTTACTTTGCTGAGCTGAGGAGATTGTGAGGTAAAATATCTTCCTTTTTTACATAGAGATTTTCAGGTGATATTTTCCCGTCAGCTTTTTACAGTTATACTGCATTAGTTTCAAGTGATTTAGCATATGAGTATTATGTCCCTTTAAGCAACAGGCAGCAGCAGTAATTACCTTCTCAATGTGTGTGGGAGAGATCCGAGACCCTTTAAAAAGGGTGTCCTTGCAGCTGCTTTGAATGAAGTATATGAGTATATTGTTCCTTTAAGAACTTGGGAATTTCATTGGAGGAGACCCGTAATGTCTTAGATTTTTATTTATTTTTTAACACACATCCTGTTGGGTTCAAGATTAAAGTAGTGCAACTACCTCATGTACATTATAAAAAGACTTATTAAAATTGGAGTCTAATGCACAAATGTAAATGCATAACTTCCAGTCCTTTGGTTAGAGCAAATCATATCATGTTAAAAGAAATTTACATTATTGCTTTAAATAACTTCATTGCAAACTTACAGTTTGTCTGCCAGATTTTGTACATTTTTTATGTTGCAAGCTCAGGGTGATTTAGCCCATTAACAGCTTTTATCTTCAATAGGAGTGTGCTCCCAAGGACTTTACTGTTGCTCATTGCCAAGGTGATCATAGGAAATGCTGCTTGACAGTGCAACAGCATGTAAAGAGTTACACTGCTTTGTGCTCTGCGATACCTGGCACCTGCACTAGTACTTTATCATCCCCTAGACAACAAGGAGCAGTCATATTCTCAGAAGTGCACTCTCTGATGCTCAAGGACTGCCCAATACAGCATTTGGTTGGCTGAATTGTCCTAAGACATACAGCATAAAAAAAAAATTAAGGGCTAGATTGCAAGTGGAGAGCTAAATATCGCTTGTGTGTAAGCGATATTTGCGAAGGTATTACAAATAAATTTGCAATGCGAACGTGAGCTTACGTTCGTATTGCTAGGAAGCATTGCACTCATGACAGCGCGCTTCCATAGGGTCCTATGGGAGCCTCGTTCTGATGGGCAACACACACACACAGAATATATATATATATATATATATATATATATATATATATATATATATATATATATAAATATAAATATATATATATATATAAATAAATAATATCATATACATTTACAGGGAACACACAGTTCCCATAGACCACAATGTAAAGGCACTTTTTAGTGCTGTTTGTTTTAGAACACCCCACTTCCACCAACTTTAAAGCCCCAATGCTGCCTTGTGCAGTTTTTTTTTTTTATAAACTTTAAGAAAATTAACAAGAGATCGGATCTCTGGTTAATTTTCTGAGCGCTGATTGCTACCACAAGCTTGCAGTAGCAATAGCTGGCCACTCTTAATCGCTGGTTAATGATCGCAAACCCGCAAACGGGCAAATTTGCCTTTTTTGCGGTAGCACAATAGTTTAGTGCTCCATTTGTAATCTAGCCCTAAATCTTTTATATATACCTGAAGGTCAATATCATATCACCTCTAGATACCTATATCTGTGCCTAAGAAAGATACATAATTACAAGAAATCGTTAAAAGAACCATAATAGATTAAAAACGATATATTGTAATTCATTAGAGCGTGTCATTTTAAGACAAGCAACCCTGCACTTCTGAAGTACTGCTTGAGCAGAAACCGCTAGTTACACAACTCAGCTGTTCACAGAATATATGCATATGCATTTGTGATTGGCTGATGGCTGTCACATGATACAGGAGGAGTAGAAATTAGACATAACTCTGAAATTTGTCAGAAAAAAAAAAATGTACTACTCATTTGAAGTTCAGACATAGTGATATTGTATTTGTTTATTATGTAAATCTACTGTATTTACTGGTACTTTAACTAGCGCTGCTGATTGGATCAGCAGCAGTTTCTACTCGGGATCAGCAGTGCTCTGCAGGTTCCAAGTGGTACTTCTACTGTGTATTTAACCCCTTTGTGAGGTTAAACACACAATAGTGCAGGGTCACTAGTATTAAAATGACATGCTCTAACGAATCAGAGTAATCATTTAGACTATTATGGCCTTTTAAGTGCAAACGTTCAGCATTTTTTACCATTTTCTTTTGAAGAGGCCTTTAGCGTTTGCTCTTCCGTTACCCCTCACATAAACATGCACGTACTGCACAGAGGCCAAATACTTACAGTTATGATTAAAGTGTTATTAGCATGGGCAAAGCTTAGGGCACTGTCATTCAAGTCAAGCTGACATCTGTCCAAGTCAGGAATAGAGAATTTTTTATAATATCTAGGGGAAAAAGGCAAAATCAGGTTAATTATTTTTTGCCTTCCACACAGCGGCATTACAAGAAACAAATTCACAAAAGTAAAGCAGATGACATTAGGTCTACATTACTGCAAAACTCTAGTGTTTTAAGGGCATCAAAATGTATCCCTGTTGATGAGGTTAGGCTGGGACACCCACTGAAATGGTCTGAGAAATCAGATTGAGCAGACCCTCCCCCACTCCACTGCATATGGAAAAAAAACATTACACAAACAGGCGAATGCTGGAATCTGCAGACTTCAGTATACATCTAAAACTTTGGGGCTTGGTTAGGAGTCTGAAAATCAAACAATGTTATTAAAAAAATAAGCAAAACTATACATTGTTACAAAAACACTCCCAGAAGGGCAATATAAATGGATCAAATACAAAACATTTATGCAAAGAAAAATCTAGTGTACAATCTCCCTTTAACAGCCTTATAAAAAGTGCTTAAAAAGGAAAGGGATCCTAATTAGTTGAATGTCAACTGAGTAAATAGAGAAACGCCGTAATATAATATGTAATGGTATAAATATGAGCACACATTTGAAACTCTATACAACACTACTCCTTTCACATTGAAGTTTAATATTAAATAATGTTATTCAATCAATATTAAACAAACCTACATTTAACCATTTCATGAACATCCAGATCATTTGGAGTAGCTTCCTTGTAGTCAAATTTTGTTATCGATGATTTTTCCATTAGTGATGACGTATTTATTTTTAAAAAAACATTTAAATATTTTTGCTGCATTAAAAAAAAAAAAATAGGAGTTGCTAAATTTTCTTTTTTAGCATCAAAACAAAAGACAAAATAATGACAATAATGGGAGATGAAAGCCAGTATATTGGCAGAATGTGTCTTTACTGATAGAGATTAAAGTCTTCTGTGATGTAACTGCTTTTGGTATTTGGTAAAGGTGGCAGACATGGATTATAAGGGAGATGTCAAAGGTTAAATAGCAGAGATTAGATGAACACAAAGACATGTTAAGGAAGTGTTAACACCTCAATGATAGATAAAACGGGTATACAAAGAACATAACTTTGTTTAGTACAGGGAGGGACTGAAAGACTAATCTACTGTATAAGTGTTGCTTAGTAAATAATATTTCATACTTAACATTATAAGTGTTTAAACTGATAACCATTTACAAGTAATGTTTAGACTTGTTTAGCCGCTAACATCCTGTATTAGATGCGTTTCATGTCACCAATAAAACAGGTTACAGCAAGTGTCTGCCTGGATCTATTTATAAACACAATTTAACAGATCATTACACTTTAAGAGTTTACTGTGAAGGTTTTTCCTTTTTATTTGCTGTGGTGAGAACCAAGTTAAATAAGAGATTTTTACATTTCCTTTATAAAAAAAAAAGCTTTAAGAAAACAAATGAATACAGTTATGTCTGACACTCTGCAGGGTGAGATCATCCCAAAATGTAATCTTTAGTGGGGTAGATAAACGCACAGAGAGTTTATTGTTGAGTATTAAGTACGCCTGCATGTCATGTGATCTTGTGTGGTCATGTGACTGTATGCAACAAAGGAGACTCTAAACAATTTAATATTCATTTAAACAAAATACACACCTCTGCCAATAATGTCTAACATGGAAAAACTATACAAATATAATGATATTTTATCCAACAGACATTTCTAATTTTCATTCAAATTCTGTTGGCTGTGCAGCCAATTACAGGTATTAGTACTGTATATAATGACCAGTTGACCAATCTAGTCCTGCTTTTCTCTTCACATGCACAATAATAGCAGTGGTATAACCTGCAAACAGGGAAGCTACGCAGGTGAACAGATTGAATGAGAACAGCCTATCTAGAAACATAAAAGCAGTCGTTGAGTCCAAGTTTTTGCTCGATGGAAATTTGATACAAATTCTCTGACCACCCCCAGGAACAGCATGGACTATACCACCACAGTCAAGGCCTCTTCTTTTAACACAAAGAATCAGAAGGGGCACAAAGTCTGCATTTAAAGATAAATGGAGTGAAAATTTAACTTTCATGGTTTAGACTTTTCAATTAAATTCTATTATAATATTTTATTTAATTATCTTGGTATTTTTTGTTGAGAAACATACTTAGGTAGGATTGTGAGCAGCAATACCCTACTGGGAGTTAGCTGGTGATTGGTGGCTACACTCATGTTCCTCTTGTCATTGGCTCACAAGATGTGTTTTACAACAAGTATCATTTTATACCTGATAACACTCACTTGTGATTGACATAGCCTATTCTTGTGCAATTAGTTGCATGAGAGCAGGGAACGGCACTGCAATGTCACATTTTGCTTAACCATGCTGCAGTGCAGGCGGACAGGTTCTCTGCTTGAGAACTTGTCTGTCTACAATCTTGAGTTTATTGCTTGAGAACTTGTCTGTCTACAATCTTGAGTTTATTGCTTGAGAACTTGTCTGTCTACAATCTTGAGTTTATTGCTTGAGAACTTGTCTGTCTACAATCTTGAGTTTATTGCTTGAGAACTTGTCTGTCTACAATCTTGAGTTTATTGCTTGAGAACTTGTCTGTCTACAATCTTGAGTTTATTGCTTGAGAACTTGTCTGTCTACAATCTTGATACATTTTCCCCTTAGTCTCTGTTTCACCAAATACATTTTACATTTACAACTTACTATGTAGAATTTCAAAAAAACATATCGACCTCCTTAAAAAAAGCTATTAAAGGGATATGAAACCCCAAAAAATTATTTTGTGATTCAGACAGAAGTAAATTGGAAACATTTTTAAAATGTTATGCTCTATTATCAAATTTTCTTTGTTCCCATGATATTCGGTGTTTAAGAGATACCTAGGTAGGCATCTGGAGCGCTACACAGCAGGAAAGAGTGCTGCCATCTAGTGCTCTTGCAAATGGATAGCATTCTTGCTCCAGAAATGGGGCAGCTCCTAAGTATATTCCCCTGCTTTTCAACAAAAGATACCAAGAGAACAAAGAAAACTTGATAGAGAATTCAATTTTTAAACAATTTTAGGATTTCATTTTATTATCTGAATCATGAAAGAAATAAAAAAAAAAAAAATTGGGTTTCATATCCCTTTAATGTTTATAATCTTCACCATGTTGGTCAACGTCTCTAATTTTTATTCTTCTGATTTCCCTATCCAATAAACTTTTGAGATGTTGAGTTTGTTCCTCTTTGAAATGTTCTAACACAAGGTGGCCTGGATTTGCATTTTTATGCTGGCAAATCCTTTTACAGGTTCATTTGATCCAAATATATAGCTTTTTGCATTCATAATGTGAGACATATCAACGCTTTGTCTCAACCCACCCCCATTGTCTGTTTAAAGGGACAGTCTACTTGAAAATGTTTGTTGTTTAAAAAGATAAATAATCCCTTTATTACCCATTCCCCAGTTTTGCAAAACCAACACAGTTATATTAATGTACTTTTTACCTCTGTGATTACCTTGTGTCTAAGCCTCTGCAGACTGCCCCTTTTTTTCAGCTATTGACAGACTTGCATTTTAGCCAATCAGTGATCACGGGAGTACGTCGTTATCTAAATGGCACACATGAACTAGCGCTGTCTAACTGTGAAAAACTGTCAAAAACGCACTGAGAAAAGAGGTGGCCTTCAAGGGCTTAGCCATTAGCATGAGCCTACCTAGGTTTAGCTTTCAACAAAGAATACCAAGAGAACAAAGCAAATTTGATGATAAAATTAAATTGGAAAGTTGTTTAAAATTGCATGCCCTATCTGAATCATGAAAGTTTAAAAAAAAGAGAGACATGAAACCCAATGTTTTTGTTTTGCGATTTAAAATACATTTCCATTGTTTTTCTATTATCTAATTTGTTTTGTTCTCTTTGTATCCTTTGTTAAAAAAGTATACCTAGGAAGGCTCACAAACTGCTGATTGGTAGCTGCACATTTATGCCTCTTGTCATTGGCTTCAGCTAGCTCACAGTAGGGCATTGATGCTCCCTCAACAAAGGATACAACATAAAGCAAATTAGATAAAAGAAGCAAATTAAAAGTTGATTAACGTTGTATGTTGTATCTGAATTATAAAAAAAAAAATAATAATTTGGGTTTCATGTCACTTTAATTTTGACTAGACTGTCCCACAAACTGTAAACTGCACAATTATGCAAATGATTTTGCAATAAAATCTGCAGCTTTATTTTGTCAAATGAGTATATTTTTTAGGTTTTATTCTTTTCACTGATTTCCCTGTCCCCCAGAACAAAAGAACCCTTGCTAACCAATATTCAGATATAGCACAAACTCTGTTTGCACATGAACAGACTGGGGTAGCATGCCCTCTTGTTTTCCCTTAAAGGGATACTGACCACATTTTTTCTTTCATGATTCAGATAGAGCAGCGATTTTAAACAACTTTCTAATTTACTCCTATTAATTTTTCTTCGTTCTCTTGGTACCTTTATTTAAAAAAGGCAGGAATGTAAGTATACAAGTCGGCCCATATTTGGTTCAGTACCTGGGTAGTGCTTGCTGATTGGTGGCTAAATAAAACCACCAATCAGCAAGCGCTATCCAGGGTGCTGAAATAAAAATGGGCCGGCTCCTATGCTTACATTCATTTCAAATAAAGATACCAAGAGAACGAAGAAAATTTGATAATAAGAGTAAATTAGGAAGTTGCGTAAAATTGCATGCTCTGTCTGAATCATGAAAGAAAAAAATGTGGGTTCAGTGTCCCTTTAGGGAGGTTTAGCACTGATTCAACTTAGTTACTATTTCAAATAATGATTTACCTATCATGATTGTTGATGCAAAACTGATAATCCACTTTTTAAATGCATTTGACACCAAAGAAACTTAGGCAGGGAGAGAAAAGTTCACATTAATTGCCTAAAAGTATTAACCCAAGCCTCTCTGAGAGAAAGTAAAAGAAGCACAATTTATAAAAGGTTGCAAAATAAATAAGGAATGTATATTGCAATAATGTTTAACTTGCAATAATGAAACATTTGATGCATTGCTGAAGTTTAATGGTATTCTGTAATGTTTCCCTACCGCGTTACGTTTTCCTACCTATGGCCACGCCTACAATAAAACTTGCAAATACCCCTTGAACACATGCGCTCACTGCCGCAGTTGGCAAACATTATAGAACACCAGCCTACAAAAAACTTGGAAATACACTTGTGCACGCATGCGCTCACTGCCGAAGACGGCAAATATTACAAAAAAACGTCCACAATTTTGGCAACTAGTTATTTTTATCCTGCATATTCAAAATTATTATACTGATTTCTTTGGTTAAAGGAGTGAACGTATTTCAATAGAGCAGCCATAATCCAAATAGTTACAAACATTTTCTTTCATGATGAAAGGCTAATACATTTTGTAACTATTTGGATTATGTTTGCTTTTATGAAATACGTTCACTCCTTTAATCAAAGAAATCAGTATAATAATATTGAATATACAGAATGAAATAACAGTTGTAGGAAGCCTTTTTTTTAAATGGTATTTTGATGTCCCCAACTAGTTGCCAAAATTGTGGACAGTGTTCTGTAATATTTGCCGACTTTGTGTATTTCCAAGTTTTTTGTAGGCTAGTGTTCTATAATGTTTGCCGACTGTGGCAGTGAGCGCATGTGTGCAAGGGGGATTTTCAAGTTTATTGTAGGCGTGGCCGTAGGTAGGAAAACATAACGCGGTAGGGAAACATTACCGAACAATGGTCCTTTAACTGCACATTTGAGTCCTGAAACAGTACATATATTTCCTAAACTGTTAAACTGTAGACTGTACAACTAAAACCTAGAATAAAAAAAAAAATAATCTTGTTTCCTAACATGGCATAGTCTTCACTCTTGTTTAATCCCATTTCTTAAATTCACTAAAAAGCTAAAATGAATCATTTTTGTACTTTTAAAAATAATCTGCTCTCTATTAAACAGCATATATCCAATAATTGGATACGATTTTAATAAATCCAAATGAGTTTTCCCCCCCAATATTTACTGTATTGTTTTAGACTGTCTAGTGAAATCTGGAATAGTTATTTTGCACAAAATATAATTATATACCTTGTGTTATATTGCACGCTGACATTTAACTTTAACATAAAACTGTCTATAGGTATTGTCCGGTACTTTAAGGTGCACGTAAAATATTTGTAAAGGGCAAATGCGGTTAAATGTTGCAATAACCTAAAAACAGCATTTTAAACATAAGTAAACAGGGTAAATGCTTAGGATTTGTGTTACTTTACTTATTTACTTTGTATAGAATGTGTGTTTCAGTTAATTTTACTGGTGTTCAATTATTATCATTTAATTTTAAGAATAATATGTACATTTTAAGGAAAAGCATTAAATAATTATATTTAAATAGATCATATGTCTCTATTTTATTGTATTTAAGAGCATTACACTTATACACTGCAATCATTCATGCAAAATGAAATATTTGGCCTTTTTTATTACAAATTCTAGTGAACATGAATTCATTTGGGAGGTACAGCCTTTCCTAGAGCTCCCTCTATTGGCCAGTTCTAAAAAAAGTTTACTACATAAATTTAGCAGAAATATCTCCCAGGGTCCATCAGGGTTATGGAACAACTATTTTATTTGTATTCAACAATTAAACAGTAATATGATGTTTTTAACGGATCTAAATATTATTAGTTAAAATACATAATAAAAACATAATTTATGTAAGAACTTACCTGATAAATTCATTTCTTTCATATTAACAAGAGTCCATGAGCTAGTGACGTATGGGATATACATTCCTACCAGGAGGGGCAAAGTTTCCCAAACCTTAAAATGCCTATAAATACACCCCTCACCACACCCACAAATCAGTTTAACGAATAGCCAAGAAGTGGGGTGATAAGAAAAAAGTGCGAAGCATATAAAATAAGGAATTGGAATAATTGTGCTTTATACAAAAAAATCATAACCACCACAAAAAAGGGTGGGCCTCATGGACTCTTGTTAATATGAAAGAAATGAATTTATCAGGTAAGTTCTTACATAAATTATGTTTTCTTTCATGTAATTAACAAGAGTCCATGAGCTAGTGACGTATGGGATAATGAATACCCAAGATGTGGATCTTTCCACACAAGAGTCACTAGAGAGGGAGGGATAAAATAAAGACAGCCAATTCCTGCTGAAAATAATCCACACCCAAAATAAAGTTTAATGAAAAACATAAGCAGAAGATTCAAACCGAAACCACTGCCTGAAGTACCTTTCTACCAAAAACTGCTTCAGAAGAAGAGAATACATCAAAATGGTAGAATTTAGTAAAAGTATGCAAAGAGGACCAAGTCGCTGCTTTGCAAATCTGATCAACTGAAGCTTCATTCCTAAACGCCCAGGAAGTAGAAACTGACCTAGTAGAATGAGCTGTAATCCTCTGAGGCGGAGTCTTACCCGATTTAACATAGGCAAGATGAATTAAAGATTTCAACCAGGATGCCAAAGAAATGGCAGAAGCTTTCTGGCCTTTTCTAGAACCAGAAAAGATGACAAATAGACTAGAAGTCTTTCGGAAAGATTTAGTAGCTTCAACATAATATTTCAAAGCTCTAACAACATCCAAAGAATGTAACGATTTCTCCTTAGAATTCTTAGGATTAGGACATAATGAAGGAACCACGATTTCTCTACTAATGTTGTTGGAATTCACAACCTTAGGTAAAAATTGAAAAGAAGTTCGCAACACCGCCTTATCCTGATGAAAAATCAGAAAAGGAGACTCACAAGAAAGAGCAGATAATTCAGAAACTCTTCTGGCAGAAGAGATGGCCAAAAGGAACAAAACTTTCCAAGAAAGCAATTTAATGTCCAATGAATGCATAGGTTCAAACGGAGGAGCTTGAAGAGCTCCCAGAACCAAATTCAAACTCCATGGAGGAGAAATTGACTTAATGACAGGTTTTATACGAACCAAAGCTTGTACAAAACAATGAATATCAGGAAGAATAGCAATCTTTCTGTGAAAAAGAACAGAAAGAGCAGAGATTTGTCCTTTCAAGGAACTTGCGGACAAACCCTTATCTAAACCATCCTGAAGAAATTGTAATATTCTCGGAATTCTAAAAGAATACCAAGAAAAATGATGAGAAAGACACCAAGAAATATAAGTCTTCCAGACTCTATAATATATCTCTCTAGATACAGATTTACGAGCCTGTAACATAGTATCAATCACAGAGTCAGAGAAACCTCTTTGACTAAGAATCAAGCGTTCAATCTCCATACCTTTAAATTTAAGGATTTCAGATCCGGATGGAAAAAAGGACCTTGTGACAGAAGGTCTGGTCTTAACGGAAGAGTCCATGGTTGGCAAGATGCCATCCGGACAAGATCCGCATACCAAAACCTGTGAGGCCATGCCGGAGCTATTAGCAGAACAAACGAGCATTCCCTCAGAATCTTGGAGATTACTCTTGGAAGAAGAACTAGAGGCGGAAAGATATAGGCAGGATGATACTTCCAAGGAAGTGATAATGCATCCACTGCCTCCGCCTGAGGATCCCGGGATCTGGACAGATACCTGGGAAGTTTCTTGTTTAGATGAGAGGCCATCAGATCTATCTCTGGAAGCCCCCACATTTGAACAATCTGAAGAAATACCTCTGGGTGAAGAGACCATTCGCCCGGATGCAACGTTTGGCGACTGAGATAATCCGCTTCCCAATTGTCTACACCTGGGATATGAACCGCAGAGATTAGACAGGAGCTGGATTCCGCCCAAACCAAAATTCGAGATACTTCTTTCATAGCCAGAGGACTGTGAGTCCCTCCTTGATGATTGATGTATGCCACAGATGTGACATTGTCTGTCTGAAAACAAATGAACGATTCTCTCTTCAGAAGAGGCCAAAACTGAAGAGCTCTGAAAATTGCACGGAGTTCCAAAATATTGATCGGTAATCTCACCTCCTGAGATTCCCAAACTCCCTGTGCCGTCAGAGATCCCCACACAGCTCCCCAACCTGTGAGACTTGCATCTGTTGAAATTACAGTCCAGGTCGGAAGAACAAAAGAAGCCCCCTGAATTAAACGATGGTGATCTGTCCACCACGTTAGAGAGTGTCGAACAATCGGTTTTAAAGATATTAATTGAGATATCTTCGTGTAATCCCTGCACCATTGGTTCAGCATACAGAGCTGAAGAGGTCGCATGTGAAAACGAGCAAAGGGGATCGCGTCCGATGCAGCAGTCATAAGACCTAGAATTTCCATGCATAAGGCCACCGAAGGGAATGATTGTGACTGAAGGTTTCGACAAGCTGTAATCAATTTTAGACGTCTCTTGTCTGTTAAAGACAGAGTCATGGACACTGAATCTATCTGGAAACCCAGAAAGGTTACCCTTGTTTGAGGAATCAAAGAACTTTTTGGTAAATTGATCCTCCAACCATGATCTTGAAGAAACAACACAAGTCGATTCGTATGAGACTCTGCTAAATGTAAAGACTGAGCAAGTACCAAGATATCGTCCAAATAAGGAAATACCACAATACCCTGTTCTCTGATTACAGACAGAAGGGCACCGAGAATCTTTGTGAAAATTCTTGGAGCTGTAGCAAGGCCAAACGGTAGAGCCACAAATTGGTAATGCTTGTCTAGAAAAGAGAATCTCAGGAACTGAAAATGATCTGGATGAATCGGAATATGCAGATATGCATCCTGTAAATCTATTGTGGACATATAATTCCCTTGCTGAACAAAAGGCAATATAGTCCTTACAGTTACCATCTTGAACGTTGGTATCCTTACATAACGATTCAATAATTTTAGATCCAGAACTGGTCTGAAGGAATTCTCCTTCTTTGGTACAATGAAGAGATTTGAATAAAACCCCATCCCCTGTTCCGGAACTGGAACTGGCATAATTACTCCAGCCAACTCTAGATCTGAAACACAATTCAGAAATGCTTGAGCTTTCACTGGATTTACTGGGACACGGGAAAGAAAAAATCTCTTTGCAGGAGGTCTCATCTTGAAACCAATTCTGTACCCTTCTGAAACAATGCTCTGAAACCAAAGATTGTGAACAGAATTGATCCAAATTTCTTTGAAAAAACGTAACCTGCCCCCTACCAGCTGAACTGGAATGAGGGCCGTACCTTCATGTGAACTTAGAAGCAGGCTTTGCCTTTCTAGCAGGCTTGGATTTATTCCAGACTGGAGATGGTTTCCAAACTGAAACTGCTCCTGAGGACGAAGGATCAGGCTTTTGTTCTTTGTTGAAACGAAAGGAACGAAAACGATTGTTAGCCCTGTTTTTACCTTTAGATTTTTTATCCTGTGGTAAAAAAGTTCCTTTCCCACCAGTAACAGTTGAAATAATAGAATCCAACTGAGAACCAAATAATTTGTTTCCCTGGAAAGAAATGGAAAGTAGAGTTGATTTAGAAGCCATATCAGCATTCCAAGTTTTAAGCCATAAAGCTCTTCTGGCTAAGATAGCTAGAGACATAAACCTAACATCAACTCTAATAATATCAAAAATGGCATCACAGATAAAATTATTAGCATGCTGAAGAAGAATAATAATATCATGAGAATCACGATTTGCTACTTGTTGCGCTAGGGTTTCCAACCAAAAAGTTGAAGCTGCAGCAACATCAGCCAATGATATAGCAGGTCTAAGAAGATTACCTGAACACAGATAAGCTTTTCTTAGAAAGGATTCAATTTTTCTATCTAAAGGATCCTTAAACGAGGTACCATCTGACGTAGGAATGGTAGTACGTTTAGCAAGGGTAGAAATAGCCCCATCAACTTTAGGGATTTTGTCCCAAAATTCTAACCTGTCAGGCGGAACAGGATATAATTGCTTAAAACGTTTAGAAGGAGTAAATGAATTACCCAATTTATCCCATTCTTTGGAAATCACTGCAGAAATAGCATTAGGAACAGGAAAAACTTCTGGAATAACCGCAGGAGCTTTAAAAACCTTATCCAAACGTATAGAATTAGTATCAAGAGGACTAGAATCCTCTATTTCTAAAGCAATTAGTACTTCTTTAAGTAAAGAGCAAATAAATTCCATCTTAAATAAATATGAAGATTTATCAGCATCAATCTCTGAGATAGAATCCTCTGAACCAGAAGAGTCCAAAGAATCAGAATGATGGTGTTCATTTAAAAATTCATCTGTAGAGAGAGAAGATTTAAAAGACATTTTACGTTTACTAGAAGGAGAAATAACAGACAAAGCCTTCTTTATGGATTCAGAAACAAAATCTCTTATGTTATCAGGAACATTCTGCACCTTAGATGTTGAGGGAACTGCAACAGGCAATGGTACATTACTAAAGGAAATATTATCTGCTTTAACAAGTTTGTCATGACAATTATTACAAACAACAGCTGGAGGAATAGCTACCAAAAATTTACAGCAGATACACTTAGCTTTGGTAGATCCAGCAGGCAGTGATTTTCCTGTAGTATCTTCTGGCTCAGATGCAACGTGAGACATCTTGCAATATTTAAGAGAAAAAACAACATATAAAGCAAAATAGATCAAATTCCTTATAAGACAGTTTCAGGAATGGGAAAGAATGCCAAATATCAAGCTTCTAGCAACCAGAAGCAAATGAAAAATGAGACTGAAATAATGTGGAGACAAAAGCGACGCCCATATTTTTTAGCGCCAAATAAGACGCCCACATTATTTGGCGCCTAAATGCTTTTGGCGCCAAAAATGACGCCACATCCGGAACGCTGACATCTTTGGCGCAAAATAACGTCAAAAAATGACGTAACTTCCGGCGACACGTATGACGCCGGAAACGGAAAAGAATTTTTGCGCCAAAAAAGTCCGCGCCAAGAATGACGCAATAAAATGAAGCATTTTCAGCCCCCGCGAGCCTAACAGCCCACAGGGAAAAAAGTCAAATTTTTGAGGTAAGAAAAATATGATAATTCAATGCATAATCCCAAATATGAAACTGACTGTCTGAAAATAAGGAAAGTTGAACATTCTGAGTCAAGGCAAATAAATGTTTGAATACATATATTTAGAACTTTATAAATAAAGTGCCCAACCATAGCTTAGAGTGTCACAGAAAATAAGACTTACTTACCCCAGGACACTCATCTACATGTTTGTAGAAAGCCAAACCAGTACTGAAACGAGAATCAGTAGAGGAAATGGTAAATATAAGAGTATATCGTCGATCTGAAAAGGGAGGTAAGAGATGAATCTCTACGACCGATAACAGAGAACCTTATGAAATAGACCCCGTAGAAGGAGATCACTGCATTCAATAGGCAATACTCTCTTCACATCCCTCTGACATTCACTGCACGCTGAGAGGAAAACCGGGCTCCAACTTGCTGCGGAGCGCATATCAACGTAGAATCTAGCACAAACTTACTTCACCACCTCCCTTGGAGGCAAAGTTTGTAAAACTGATTTGTGGGTGTGGTGAGGGGTGTATTTATAGGCATTTTAAGGTTTGGGAAACTTTGCCCCTCCTGGTAGGAATGTATATCCCATACGTCACTAGCTCATGGACTCTTGTTAATTACATGAAAGAAATAATATTTCACATTTCACATTTTATCAGTGATCAATAAAAGTAAAAACACAATTAATAGCAGTTTATAAACAAATAGAATAGACATTTGCAACTAAAATAAACACTGAGTGCTGATTTATTGTAAAAAATACAATTACAGTATCTGTGTGTGAATAACCTAAATGGACATAAAGGTACTTCTACATAAAGTAAATAAGGGCCATTTAACGGACAGTGAACACGGTGTAATTACACACTTTTTCTGCTCACTTACAATAAAGAAGCATATTGGGCGAGTACGGAAAATGTTCTGCAAGTGTTTTTCAATAGCTACACTCCACCCTCTGTTTGTCTTATCTGGATGTTAATGGAGCACACACAGCCAGCAACTGTTTGGTTGCAGTTTGTAATCGTAATCATCAATATTGAAGCCATAAATTACAGACAAATGGGGATAAATAAATTAAAGTATATGGTGAAGTTATTCTAATATTTTATAATACAACCTCAAGTTGTTTACTGTTCATATAAGGATATGCTTAATTTTTTTTAAAAAAAGCAGCTTACATTAAAAAAGCTGGTACTAGTCTTCTTGAATACGTTAAAAGTACTAGTCTTCTTGAAAACTGTTATTGTTTAAAAAGATAGATAATCCCTTTATTTCCGATTACTCCATTTTGCATAACCAACACGGTTATATTAATATACATTTTACCTTTATGATTACCTTGTATCCTCTGCCGACTGCCCCTTATCTCAGTACTTTTTTACTAGCATTTTAGCCAATTAGTGCTGATTCCTGCATAACTCAACGGGAGTGAGCACGGTGTTTATCTATATGGCACACATAAACTAGCACTGTTTGGCTGTAAAAAGCTAATAAAATACATTGAGATAAGAGGCAGCCTGCAGGGGCTTAGAAACAGGCAGAGATTTAGAGGTTATAAAGTATATTAATATAACAATGTTGGTTGTGCAAAGCTGGGGAATGGGTAGTAAAGACATTATCTATCTTTTAAAACAATAAAAAAAAAAATAATCAAGTAGTCTGTCTGGTTAAGGGATTGGCTGGCAGCCTGCATGCAGCCAATCTGAAATAGATACCCAGGTTAATACATTCAGGGCAGTGGAGAAAGCCAGAAGTGATTAAAATTGTTTTTTTGTTTTGTTTTGTTTTGTTTTTTTAAGGATACAAGTAAGTCTCTACTTACAAAAGAGTTCCATTCCGGGAGCACGTTTGTAAGTCCAATTTGTTTGTAAGTCCAATTGTATTGTAATTTGTGTGAAAAGTATTATAAACCTCACTTTATAATACTTTTCACACAAATTACAGTACAGTAGTACATAAAAAACAAACAATACTGTAAAGAAAAGTTTTTTAATCTTACCTTGTATAGTAAAACAGTTACAGGGGCTGGCATGGAGTGAACAAAAACGGAACTAACTTCCTTGACACTCGAACGCATGTTTGTATCTTTGAAAGTTCACAATTTAAAAGTTTGTAAGTAGGGGACTTACTGTACTCTTTATTTACATAATGTAGGAATGTTTAAATATCAATTTCAAAATAACACATTTGCATCAGAATACATATTTGTCTGCATAAACGTTTTTTTTCTAAACTTTACAGTGAATTAGGTTTGACTTTTGCTAGTTACAAATAAGATACGGTCCATAACGTTCGAAAAATAAATAAAAAATAAACAAAAACACGAGCAGATGGACTAACCCCTAATCTATTAATTAATGCAATGGCAGCACAGCAGCAGGGGATAAAAAGAAACACTATTGACACTAAATCGTATTGAAGGTTTTTACTTACTTTTTGTTACTTGTTCGTATAACGCAGCAACGCTCCACCTTCTCTACAGTAACACTATAGACATCTTTTGGGTAAGGCAGGTTGCGAATTCTCCACTGAAAACTTGTTCTGGTATCCTTCCTCATGAAAATGGGCTTTAAACAAATGCATCAAATCAGGATAGTATTTTATTAAGTTATTTAAAGGGACAGTCAAGTCCAAAATAAACTTTCATGATTTAAATAGGGCATGCAATTTTAAACAACTTTCCAATTTACTTTTATCACCAATTTTGCTTTGTTCTTTTGGTATTCTTAGTTGAAAGCTAAACCTAGGTAGGCTCATATGCTAACTTCTTAGACTTTGAAGGCCGCCTCTTATCTAAATGCATTTTGACAGTTTTACACCACTAGAGAGTGTTAGTTCATGCGTGTCATATAGATAACATTGAGCTCACATACGTGGAGTTACCACTGATTAGCTAAAATGCAAGTCTGACAAAAGAACTGAAATAAGGGGGCAGTTTGCAGAGGCTTAGATACAAGGTAATCACAGAGGTAAAAAGTGTATTATAACTGTGTTGTTTATGCAAAACTGGGGAATGGGTAATAAATGGATTATCTATCTTTTTAAACAATAAAAATTCTGGTGTTGACTGTCCCTTTAAAAAAATTAAAACAATAAAATCACAGCAACACTATAATTTGTGTGCAGAGTAATATAGATACAAATATGGTACTCCATAATATGGCTGAAGTCTAATAGAACCATATCCATTTCACCCCTTACCAGTGGGTTACTGTGCTACTTATAAATTATATAAATTGGTTATCATTTTACTACTATACAAGAAAATTAAATACAATTTTAGTTATACACAACATGAAAGCTATCTTAACCCTTTCCCGCCGTTAGGAAGTTCCAGCCATCCTAAATGCACTGGGCTTTAGCGCCGTTATGATGGCATGGTACGGCCTAGCCATTTGGCTGTACTGAAGCCATTACAACATTCCTAACTGGGATCGCGGCTGGAGGGCGTACCTAGTATCATAGGCCCTCCCCCCTGATGTGATCCTGTCATTGAAATCACGTGATCACATGAATGATAGTGCGATTTCAATTTTTGCTTATTTGATTACATCAGAACTTTGTTCCGATGTAGACAAATAAGCCCCTGCGGGAAAAGGTTAAGAGAGACATTATGTTTACAAATTTGGCTACAAACCATACATTTGTATTGCTTTCCTTTAGGAAGTCAGGTTCTAATGCTCCAATACTTTGTACTGCTGCTTCCCCAACCTCAGTTTGCCATTGGCAATGTGCTCCAAGGGCAGATTTCTGTCTCCATTTACGAACTTAAAAATAAACAACGAAACAAATACAAAATATCAGTAAATAATTTGAGAGATTTACAAAATACAATTGTTTGTTTACATTCTGAAATTTGTTTAAGGAAAACTTGAATATTAGCACAAATCACAGAACAATTACCAAAATGTACATATTATTAAATTGCATTATTTTAAATAATGCTAGAAAAAAAAACATGCATTTGCTCTGCAGTGATTTTTTTCTAAGGATCTGACTTAAAATAAAAATTCTAACTTTATAAATGTTAGTTGGTATTCAGATGTTTGGAAAAAATAACTATCTATTCATACATGTAAAATAACACATTCTATCAAGCAAACACACATTACAATTAAAGTGTAATCTACTAAAAGATGTTCCAGTTGTATAAAATTAATAAACTAATTAATTCAACAAAACGCTACGTATTAATCCTTTAACGCCGTTAGGACGTTGTATTTCGTCCAAATTTTGCTGGGCTTTAGCACCGAAGGACGAAATACAACGTCCTAACTAACTTTCCTGAAGCCACTGGCACTTCCCTGATGGGATCGCGGTCTGGAGGGCGTGCCTAGCATCATAGGGACGCTCTCCTGACGCGATCCCATCATTGAAATCTCGTGATCACTTGTTGTTCCGATGTAGACAAGTTAACCCCGGCATGAAAGGGTTAAATAGATTTGACTTGAAAATTGTAAGTATTCAGTGTTCTCTACAGAAAATGTTACTAGCTGGGTAGGGGTAGTATTATACTTTGCAATATTATAACATTTTCTGATATTTATAAAGGTTACTTAAAGGGACAGTCTACACTTATAACAACCTTAGTCCATCCGTTAGATTATTTTCTGATTTTCATTACTCACCCCTGCAACCATATTGAGTCATCTACACATCCAGAGTTGTTCTCAATGACAAGTTATATTCCGACGGTTAGAAATGGGCGCTCCGCTCCACCTACCCAATACATCACCCACTCTCTTATTTTCAACTGTCCAATAGAAAATTTATCACCGATTAAAATACTGTATCGCACTTTCAGTGCTTCACGCATGCGCAACATCACTGGAAACCAACTATCCGGAACCAAACTTTATCTCTATGTTTCTGCTGCATTCAAATATCAGAAGTACTTCAGAGTGTTAGAATAGCTTCAACGGAGGAATCGCAAAAAAAAGGGAGCGCTTTTGGGTTTGCTCAGATAATGCTGACAGACTTCCGGTTTCGAGCTGCATCTCTACGAGCATGCGTGTTAGAGTCCTATGACGTCGCTAGGTGCTCCGTGCATGAGTGTTATAGGGAAGGAGAACCACTTGATAAGGTAGGAGGAGAAGCTATTGGGAGGAGTTTGGCGGCCATACTTGAATCATGAAATATAAACTTCTTTTGAGAAAATGTGGGTGAGTAAATAAGCGAAAATATGGATGCAGGGGTTCAATACAATTGCCAGCAAAAGATCGTAGCTAAGGGCTAAGGTTGTTATAGGTGTAGACTGTCCCTTTAAAGAAAATGTAAAGTTTGCGGAATGAGTGCCCAGTTTTTAAAAATCCTATTAAAAACAGGGGCACTTTCATTCATCAAACTTTACATTTCACTGGTTTTGTTAAAATACTTACCTTTTCTTCTTGAAAGCCGCTCCAGAGCTTCTCCAGCCTGTCGCAAGCCTCTTCCTACGTCAGCAATGATGATTTTGGCATCCTCCAATCACGGCTTCCCTCCCGGGAGAAACATTGCCTAAAGCAACGCCGTGATTGGAGGAAAGCCAGGATCGTCATTTCTGACGTAGGAAGAGGCTTGCGATGGGCGGGGAAGAGCTGGAACGGCTTTCACAAAAAAAAAAGGTAAGTATTTTAACAAAACCAGTGAAATGTAAAGTTTGTTGAATGAAAGTGCCCCTGTTTTTAATAGGATTATTAAAAACCGGGCACCGGTTCATCAAAATTTAAATTCACTTTGAGCTATCCAAAGCACAAATTATTTGCATAATTTAACATACATTAAATTAATTGATAATGTGTGCAACAAACATTGAAAACATTTTAAATTAGGTCATTTTAGTTTAATATTGGCTTAATCGTTAGCCGGTGGTCAGTAAAATCAGCTGGTTGGTGCACCCATTAAATAAGTTCTCAGGAGAACATTGATATTTGTGTCTAAGAAGAATATTTTACACATACACGTGCGCATGCAATCACGTGCACACATGTTATAACTTACGCAACAGTTCATAGGTCTTTGAATCATATTCTTCCACCATTTCTTTACCATCTTCAAACAGGTAATGCACTTTTTTCCTGCCTAAAGAGGTTGGAGGGGAAAAAACAAACACATTTTAAAACATATTTTAGGAACATTGCTATAAATAATCTATTCTGGATAATGATCAAGAAAGCAAGAAAACTATAAACTGTACAAACAGTTTAAAGGAGTTTTTAAAGCTAATTTTGATCCAGCATTTTTTTTTTTTTTTAAACATTTTCCCGTAAGTGTTAAATCCCTTATATGGTTGAATAAAGGGGAACAGTCCTCGTTTCTTAAAAAGAGGGACCAGTTAAAGGGATATGAAACCCAAAATGTTTCTTTCATGATTCAGACAGAGCATATGGTTTTAAACAACTTTTCAATTTACTAGGGTTGCACCAATACCATTTTTTTAAGATCGAGTACAAGTACCGATACTTTTTTTCAAATACTCACTGATACCAATTACCGATACTTTTTTATGTCATGACAGTTTACCTAGCACATTACAGAGTAATGATTTAAGATTGCTTCTTTATAATATGAACTGTATCTCAAAAGACATTTTGAAATAATAAAACAGTTTTATGTGCTTGTTGTCACAAAGTTTAGAGAACATGTTTATAAATAAAAATATTACAATAACAATAATAACAACAATAAATAACAGCTGCAGCAGCTAGGGCTGAAAAGCTACAATTTAAAGGGGGGATTACTGGATGCAATTGGGTTGTAGGGTGCCTATATAACTCATCAATCTGACATTTGTACTTAATACAAAGTAATATAATTTAATTCTGAAAATAATATTGGGGAAGGAGTATCCCAGTAATCCCCTTTGAGAAAAATGGGGCATTTGCATTCTACTGACTCAACAGAAAATAGGGCTGGTCTTCATATTTTTCCAGGGCTGCTTTTTATTCCCAGTCCAGCCCTGGCTAAGGTTGTTCCTCAGAGTACAGTATGTTTTGAGCATAATTGTGCAAGAGGAGAACTAGCAGTATAACAGGCAATCTAGCAATTAGAATATTTTTTCAAAAGTTAGTGGAAAGTTCTTATTAAGGAACAGAAGCATCTCTGCATGTTCAGATATAAGTCTGTTTCTGCTAACAGCAAGGACGTTTGACGCTAAGCTGAACAGTCTTTCACTTTTCACACTACTGCATGGGTTAGAAAGATATTTTTGGGCCATTAAATCTGTTTATTAACTGCCCAGTACTTCAGGGGTTTGTCTGAATGACTGCTCTGATGTACAATAATACAATTAACAGCAATTTGTATTGGCAGAACAATTTTTAGTTAAGTCTCCACTCCAGCTTAAAATTAAATGGGAACATGCAGTTTGAAAAATGCCACAAGATGGTGTATGGGTAGGAATTGGAGGTATCGGTTTAAGTATCGGTGCATTTGCACGAGTACAAGTACTCATGCAAATACTTGGTATCGGTGCAACCCTACAATTTACTTCTATTAGCATATGTGCTTCATTTTCTTGGTATTCATTGTTGTAGGAGCAGTAAAGAACAACTGGGTGCTAGCTGAACATATTTGGTGAACCAATGACAAGAGACATTTATGTGCAGCCACCAATCAGCAACTATCTCAAAGTAATGCATTGCTGCTCCTAAACATACCTAGGTATGCTTTTAAATTAAAGATACCAAGAAAACAAAGCACATTATATAATAGAAGTAAAATTGTTTAAAATCACATAATAAAAATGTTGGGTTTCATGTCTCTGCATTTTTTTTTAATATATTTACACTTTTTGGTTGGGGAACATAATTCTACTGAGCATGTGCACAAGCTCACAGGGTATACATATATTAGTCTATGATTGGCTGATGTCTGTTACATGATGCAGGGGTCAGAAAAAATTAATTTGTGAGAGAAAAAAAAATCTACTGCTTATTTGAAATTCAAAGTAGGTGTTAAATCATTGTATTTTTTATTATGCACTTGTTACTTATGCAATTCTACTGCACTGGGTGGTCCTTTAATATGTAGTCCTATTACTTCTGTGTCTATAAATTTTTAAGTCAGTTAAAATATTTCCCTTTAGCAAAAGTGAGTTAAAGGGACACGATACTCAAATGTTGAAGCACTTAAAAGTGATGCAGCATAGCTGAAAAAAATCTGACTAGAAAAATATGACAAGAACATCTCTATGTAAAAAGGAAGATATTTGATCTCAAATTTCCTAAGTATTCAAACCCTACTGTGAAGAGCCAATCAGGATGCTAGTCCATGTACTTGCAAGGGAGTGTGCATCTGTCATGTTCCAATTCAGTTTAAAGTGAAGGTAAAGTTTTCACATTTGGAAGACATCAATGCATTTGGCTAATATTAACAGAAGCTAATGTTTTTTATCTAACATTTTTCAAGTTTGCCAAATATATATTTTATAAATCCCTACCGTTTAGATGTTGACTCCTTCCAAGCGTTATTTCCTGATTTTATTGTCTGTGAGGTATAGAGCGGTCCCACCCGCTCTCTATGTCTCAAAAGTGCGTTCATGAAGCTCTGTTTACCTGAGATGCTGTTCTTCTGCGCATGCGCTAATCGATGAAGCTAGTCAGATATAAAGAAAATAAGAATATTGCATGCGCAGATGAGGTTTATGACGTTAATGACGTGGATTGACGGCCGCCTAACGGACAGATTTTCAATTGGGTACTCGAAAAACGCGATCAAGACAAAAAAAAAAATATGGGTTGAATTAGTGTACCTGAAAAAAATAGATTTAGAATGGAGATAACTTTATTTACACTCTAATTTAGAAAAGTTGATGAATGAAACTCATATTGATTTTAAACAAAGAATAATAAACTAGATCGACAACAAGGTAAGTTTACCTTCACTTTACGAAGTTTACTATGAAATATCACAAGATTTCATTGAAATCTCATGAGATCACAGCAAAGCAAAGCATGACCTCAGCACTGCTGATGCTAATTGGCTATTGTTTTTTCCCAATTTACAGCTGGACAGCAGCTGAAGTAGAATTGTTCACAGAGCACTTACTCCGAGCTGAAGAAATGTTGATGTAAAATATCTTCCTTCTTTATATAAAGATGTTCAGGGGATATTTTCGTGTCAGCTTTTTACAGTTATGCTGCATCACTTTCAAGTGCTTTAGCATATGAGTATTATGTCCCTTTAAAGCGTATCTGTAGTACAATAAGTATCTGTCTGTAGAAAGGTTAATAAAGTAAATGTAAACTTGAGCGTACTCGCTCAAATCATAAGATAGAATTCGAAAAATGAGTGATACTTTCATTCATCAAATTGGTAATATATCCGGATCTTCTGAGATTTGTAGCTTCTAATGCTGTAACGATAAGCACCGTTCCTCCTCCAGCCATAGTCCTCAATTGATTGACAGATGATGAATCTTCAATCCACTAATCGTTGTTCTCCCCTTTTGTACAAACGTCACGGCCCGGGGGAGAAGCCACGATTAGTGGATTGCAGATTTATCATTTGTCAATCAATTGAGGACTATAGCAGGCGGAGGAACGGGGCTTATCGTTATAGCGTTAAAAGCTAAAAATCTCAGAAGATCTGGATTTATTACCAATTTGATGAATGAAAGTATCACTATTTTTTTTAATTCTATCCTATGACTTGAACGAGTAAGCTCAAGTTTACATTCATTTTAAGAAGACAGCAGGTCTCCTGTTGCTCCCTAATTGTCTCCTTTAAAGGTAAATTAAACAAAAAAAATGTATTCCACATAAAGTATTTAATAATGCACAGTAAAAATGTAACATACTTTACTTATCTTGACATTTTTTTCCCCTGTAATTTAATTCTAAAACTGTTATTACCTCAAAACACTGTCCCTAGAGAATCTGGAATCAATACTGCAGGATTCAGATCCCTCGCCATAAAACATACTACACAGTGATTTATCAATGCAGAAGCTCAAAATTTGAAACAAATCAATCACACAAGGGTGATATGATTAATAATAATAATCTTTTCTTTTTAACAAATATATTCTATGCATATATAAAATAACATTTAAGTCCCTTTAATGAAAACATAGAATAGTCAAACACTTTGTCCAGCACCTTGAACCCTGTCCCTGACCAAGCGACTAATTTCAGGGTTTCAAGTTAGTTCCCATTATCTCTTATACAAATATCTAAATATGCAAGTCACCATCTTGCAGGATAGCCGTTTTCTTGGCCGCCTTCAGACTGTCCACCCAGCGCGGCGCCGCCATGCTGACTAGGCCACTGTTACTATAGGAGCACAGCTTGGTGTCCAGTTACCATAGTAACCGCTAGCAAGCGGAACTGGGTGCTATAGTAAAGTGCCGAACACCTGCACCCCCTATTAGGTATAATGCCTGTGTCACCGAGGCGCCCTGTACTCTGTATACACCAATCACAGCCCTGCTAATTAACGTTGTTTTAATTCATGCTACTCATTATTAGGCAATAATAGCAACATCCTGCTGACCCGGAAGCGGTAGTGACCTAATTACATGTCCGTACTAGTTTAAAGCCCTTCTACTGAGAAATAGTAAGTAAACAACAACATAATGAAACCATTTACCGTATTCGCAGCAATATAATGCTTTATTATCTTGCATGCCTCACCAATTATAAATATGTGTTTATTAGGGCTGATTTCTAGGTCAGAAACAGGTGAAATCTAATAGGCTGATGCGATTTAATGGAAGTGTGAGGTTGTGAATGATTTTATATATTATATATATATATATATATATATATATATATATATATATATATATATATATATATATATATATATGTGTGTGTGTGTGTAATTTATTTGTATACCCATATGACATAGTGTGTCAGTATTGTTTAAAGGTAACACAATTGTTGCTTCATTCTTGCTAAATTTGCAAATTGTTTGAGGGAAAGGTTCTCCAGAAAAGTTTACAGTGAAGCAGTTGTAATGGTTTGTTAAAGGGACTTGGGAGTTACAATTAAACTTTCATGGTTCAGACACTGCATAACATTTTAATAGACCTTTTAATTTACTTCTGTTTTTTTTTACTTAATTCTCTTGGTATCCTTTGTTAAAAAGCATACCTAGGTAGGCTTGGTTGCAGCAATGCACTACTGGAAGCTAGAAGGTGATTGGTGACGACACATGTATGCTTCTTGTGATTGGCTTTCCAGATGGGTTTAAAACACTGGTTTTCAAACCTGTCCTCAGGCCTCCATAACAGGCCAGATTTTCAGGATTAGCTTGGGTAAGAGCAGGTAAAATTATTTCACCTGTGCTCTAGTTTAGATATCTTCAAAATCTGGCCTGTTAGGGAGGCCTAAAGACAGGGTTGAAAACCAGTGGTTTAAAGAGACAGTAAATACCTTGAGATTTGTATACAAAATGTATTGTAATTACAAGGTGCTTACTGTCACTTTAAATAGCTCACAGTGGTCCTCTGCAGCGGACTTTATGTGATTACAACCTTTGCTGGAGATAAACACATAGTTATATGCAAGCAATTGTGCAATCAAAATGCTCCAACATATTACAGCATTTTCTTTTTACACGTTTATGTTCTTTTAACCCTTCAGATTTGAAATGCAATGCAACTCTCAATAGAAGCCAATGGGTTAACCAGTTCTGTTTTTTCTGGCATTTAATGGGCTATATTGCTAAAAGCCACCGCATACTGTCATGGAGTAGCTGCCAGTAAAAGTTCTGCCAATGTATGCGCCAATAGGCTTGCCTTCTTTATTTTTATGTAAGAAAAGAAAACCAAAGGGGCATTCCAGTCAAAAATGCATATAGATGAATTACATCTTTGAATAGAAACATATTTACAATACATACATTGGCAAACATGCTTCTGGTAAAAGTTATTACAGTTTTAGTGTTAGCATTTTTCTGTGCATGTTGAAGTATAGCTAGATATTCTCAGTACTCCAGGATTTTAAATGCTGCAGCTGCTCAGATGACCAGTGGGGTTTGTATTATGTCGGCAACTAACAAACAAAGTCATTACAATATGATACAAGCCCCTTAGGCTCTCTAAGCAGGTGCTGTGTTAAAATGCTGGTGCACGTTGCATACTTAAAGGGACACTAAACCCCAAAAAAATATTTCATGATTTAGAAAGAGCATGCAATTTTAAACAACTTTCTCATTTACTTTTATTATCTAATTTGCTTAATTCTCTTGATATTCTTTGCTGAAAAGCATATCTAGATATGCTCAGTAGCTGCTGGTAGGCCCCAAGGCAGAACATACAGTGATCTGAGATGTCATGGCAGAAAATGCAGCATGTCTGCAGAAAGAACAGGACACATGCAGGAACTGTTAGCGCTTGAACTTTTTAGTGCTGCTCCACATTAGACAGTTCTCTTCAAACAGAGCTGTGCTCTGGTTGCAGTGTGTAAGTTTTCCTTATCATAGTGCATCCAGAGCAAAGTGCTGTTTGAACTGAGCAGTCAAATATGCAGTAGCAATGCAAAGCAGCAGCACATTGCTTGTTGACTAGCTCTCAGAGATTTTTTCAAACCCGCCCCCTAGCCTTTCCCAGTCTGCAAAGCTGTTTATTCTGAATGTAAGACGTTAGTATGAGCATTGCATCTTTTTATTACTACATTTCTATGTTAGAGTAAGAGAAAAGGAAATGGATTTATTCAAGAGACATTTTAAAATGTTTTTTTTTTGTATGCAGCTAATTTGCAATGCAATTATATTATATTATAAAGCATTAAAAATTGCTTTATTCTTCAGTTAACCAACACATTGCGGTTGAACTGGTGCCTTAGTGTAACTGTCTAATTTAAATTTTATTTAAAAATGACCTGCAGAAAATTTTTTACTAAAAAAATCTCATCGCAGAAAGTGAAGAAAAGTTCTGCCTCTGGGCTGGTAGGTAGATGCACATAGATGCCTCGTGTGATTGGCTTTTGGGGTTTAGTGTCACTTTAAGTACACTCTTGAAATAGCTATAGCTTTATTTTTAGAAGCATTTTTGAGAATTCATGTATTCAAAGTGAAATGCACCGTGTGAATTCCAGTTTTAGCTGGAATGTCCCTTTTAATATAATTAAAAAGCTTTGATAAAAATAGATCAAGGTGTTAGGCAAGATAAACATGCCACCGTTTTTCAAGCAGTCTATTGCTTTTTAAAAAATAAATAAAACTAGGCACTTTGTGCCGAAACATTGTCAGTTTTAATGGTTTCCAAACATGTATTTATGTGTTTATCTTTTTGTAACTTGGTGTCTAATTGCAGATATATGTTATCATATCTAGCTAGAATATTTATTGTCCATTTACTCAAAAGGCATAATGCAGAGCACCAATTAACTTTCTTTTTCCCCATGAAAGTGTATGTGTGTGTATATATATATATATATATATATATATATATATATATATATATATATATATATATATATATATAGATATATATATAGATATATATATATATATAGATAGATAGATAGAGATATATATATATATATATATATATATCTCTATCTATATATATATATATATATATATATATATATAGATATATATATATATAGATAGAGAGAGAATAACTCATTGTTTAGTTCATTAACAAATCTAGACAGGCCAGAAGGCTTGTTTTTTCCCCCACAGAAAACCTCTAGAATACATTGTTTCCAATGCAGCAAAGGATTCTGGGTAATATATGCAAATTAAGTTCACAATGACACACCTTTTTACTTCAAGTCTGCTTTTCAGCAGATTTCCTTAACGCCAAAGCATCGCTGTTCACACAGCTTATAGGGTTAGAGCAGTGATTCATAACCATCCCAGGACAGACTGTTTCGTAGTTATTGCTACTCATCAGCTGGGAGAAGGTTTGAATCACTGCTGGGTGAAGTTGTTTCCGGGCAAAATACAACATTTTAAATTAAATGTATATACATATACACAAACAATATATTTAAGAAAAGATTGATTAAATTGGATAGAAAGGCATGTTTCTGCATAATTGATGCAGTTGTCTTATACTTACTGGCTCATAGAGACCAAGTCCCAGAGTTCTGACTGATAAATGAGTAGAGTTCTGTCTGATAAAACAATATTTCTCATTTCTTCACAGGGGCGTGCTTCAGTTTGTGTATGGAACAAGTGGGTATTGTAAAAGCTTTTCCAAAAGTAAAGCGGTTAAGAGAGAATCCGGACACACCGCAGGATAGGAAAAAAATAAAGAGTGATGTTCAAGGTAAAAATATACATTTTGTTAATTCATTTATTTATTTATCTGTTATTTCAAAAATGTAAAACAATAAGGGCCAGGTGACAAGTGGCATGCTAATGATAGCACGGGTCACAAAATGCCGACTTTGCTCTAGAGCAACCTATGCTTTCTATGGAGTTAGCGTAGTGGCAATATCTAAAGTCCTGAAGTTAGCGCGCCTCAGTCATTTACTCTTGTGCACTATCTTTTTCAATTCAATACATGCGCTAAAGTGGCCGTGCTAATTTTTTACTTTGAGCACAGTTAGTGCGCGAGGGAATAAAAAAAAAAAAAAGTGCGTCACTTGTAATCTGGCAATAAGTCTGGCAAGCAGCATTACATGGAAGAATACAGTACATAACCACAGGGTCGATCACAATCCTTTATAGAAATGTATTTATCTACAAAAAGCCCATTTTCTGTTGATAATAATTAGATATATTTTTCTGAAGGACTGTAATTAACCACCATGTAAAATTAAAGGGACTATGTAATTCAGAAACAGTACTGTGTTCTCATGGTATTCATTGTTGAAGAAATACCTAGATATGTATTGCACAACTTCTTAAGCAGTACATGGAAATTACACTGCTGACATTTACTGTTTTTGCAAATGTATAACATAGTTCTAAAACTGCTGCCATATATTGCTCCCGTAGCATGTACGCTCCTTCACCTTCCTACCTGTTTTTCAACAAAAAATATCAAGAGAATGAAGGAAATTTGATAATAGAAGTAAATTGTATTTTGTTAAACACATTTTTTTTGGGGGGGGGGGGTATTTTAATTTTATTTAAGCTGTTCTCATTACCAATACTGGCTAGATCAACTCATTCACAAGCCCTATAAGAAATCAAATTATCTAAATAGCCGAGCTAGACCCACCAGTGTAGAAGAGCACATAATCCTTCACTTCTCCAGTGTAGTCAACATTACCTATCACATGGCTTCGCCTCGGAAAGTCATTTTAAAAACAGTGTCTTACCAGTTCCAAATTTCACCACCAAGTAAAGCTGACAAACAGATGACATTGAGGAATTCTCAAGTGTGCAAAGACATCATAGAAAAGGCTACCCTCAGGCATATCTGACTTTAGTATTGAATTTAGAGCATCCGGAAAACACCTGCACCCAAAGTGGCTTAATAACTGGGCAGGTCTGCCAAAAATGAAAGGCTGTCCCTATCGACCTACTGAGCGAGAAGGAAATATCTAATGTTTTTTTTATGAGGAACCATTAGCCATCATACCAATAACTTGCATTACCTTACAAAAAAAAGTCACAGAATGAACCGCCAATCTGGTGAAAGTTATCATTTGGCTAAGTGATGTGAATTTGTTTTAAAAATGTTTAGACTTGATTGATATGTTATTCTCTTGAAAGACAACAGAAATGCCTTGTAATTATAAGGTGTTTAGTGTCTTATTTAAAGGGACATTTAAATACTATGAGATTGTAATATGAGATGTTTATTTGTAGGGAAAAAAAACTTAATAAAATGCTCATGAGTAATTTTGTCCCCCTTAAATTGTGGCCTTTACAATTTGTTGTAAGTCTTCCCTATAGGCCTCAGGAGAGGAGATAAGAGAAACCTAGTTTTTACACTTATTTCTTTTAATATTTCAGCAACTAAAATCTGCATGTTATTTTCAGGCTAACCTTTGATTTGAGTACATCATTATGTCTTGCATTCATTTAGTGTTTATGTCCCTTGAATGAAGGTATTTTTTTCCTCTCTTTTTTTTTTCTTCTTCCAGGAACGTTTTTTGAAGGAGTCCACATATACATTTTACAGGCTGGAATTGGCCAAGCCAGAACAGAAATATTTAAAAAACAGATTATTCAAAATGGAGGCCAGGTTTCTACAACATTTTGCACTGAAGTAACGCACATTATAGTGGATGAAGGAATGACCTGCGATCGTGCTTTCCGGGTAATGAAGCTGGAACATCTTCCTTCTGGGGTGCATCTGGTCAAGTCTTCGTGGCTGAGCATGTGTATTAAAGATCAAAAGATTGTCCCCACCGCTGGTTACAGCATTTTCATCCCAGATAGGTATGGGCATTTTTTGCATATTAGAGCTGTCAGTAGTTCTGAAGAATATAATTTTGAATTCTTCTTTCAAACCTTGTCTGGTGAGACAGTGAAATAAAGTGTGGCTGCTGGGAATGTGTTCCAACAATTTGTTTTACACAATATGGTAGCCAATTTGATATTAGTCATGTTATTAGTCACCATAGTGCTATATAATTCTTGTTTTTTTATAGACGTGCAATTCATTTTGGCCGATTCAGAGATTCGAATGAATCTGAATTTCCGAATCGGCGCCATAACTAAAATTCCGAAAATAAATAAATCAGTTTTTGGATCCATTTTTTATTCATATTCAGAATTTTTCATTGTTCTAATCTAAACTGCAGTTCCCCAACATAACCGACACTAAATAAAGCTATTAACCCCTAAACCGCCATTCCCCAACATCGCCAACACTAACTAAACCTATTTACCGCTAAACCGCAGTTCCCCGACATCGCCAACACTAACTAAACCTATTGACCCCTAAACCGCAGTTCCCAAACATCGCCGACACAAACTAAACCGTTTAACCCCTAAACCGCAGTTCCCTGACATCGCCAACACTAACTAAACCTATTAACCCCTAAACCTCAGTTTCCCGACACTAAATAAAACACTAAATAGAGCTATTAACCCCTAAACCGCCGTTCCCCAACATCGCCAACACTAAACCTATTTACCCCTAAACCGCAGTTCCCCGACATTGCCAACAGTAACTAAACCTATTAACCCCTAAACCACAGTTCCCAAACATCGCCAACACTAACCAAACCTATTAACCTCTAAACCGCTGTTCCCTCACATCACCGACACTAAATAAAGCTATTAACCCTTAAACCGCAGTTCCCCCAACATCGCCAACACTAACTAAACCTATTAACCCCTAAACCACAGTTACCAAACATCGCCAACACAAACTAAACCTATTAACCCCTAAACCGCCGTTCCCCGACATCACCAACACTAACTAAACCTATTAACCCCTAAACCGCCGCCCCCACATCGCAACTAGCTAAATTAAACTATATTAACTCCTAAACCTAACACCTCTAACTTTAACATAATTAAAATAGACTTAAAGGGACACTGAACCCAAATTTTTTCTTTCATGATTCAGATAGAACATGCAATTTTAAGCCACTTTCTAATTTATTCCTATTATCATTTTTTCTTCGTTCTCTTGCTATCTTTATTTTAAAAAGAAGACATCTAAGCTTTTTTTTTATTTTATTTTTTTATTTAGAACTCTGGACAGCACTTTTATATTGGTGAATGAGTTTATCCACCAATCAGCAAGAACAACCCAGGTGGATCACCAAAAATGGGCTGGCATCTATACTTACTTTCTTGCATTTCAAATAAAGATACCAAGAGAATGAAGAAAATTTGATAATAGGAGTAAATTAGAAAGTTGCTTAAAATTGCATGCTCTATCTGAATCACGAAAGAAAAAATTTGGGTACAGTGTCCCTTTTAAATTAAAGTTACAATTATTAACTAACTTCCTATTTAAAAATAAATAGCAACTTACCTGTGAAATAAAAATAAAACCTAAGCTAGCTACAATATAACTATTTACTAACTACCTACTTAAAATAAATACAAACTTACCTGTGAAATAAAAATATAAAACCTAAGCTTAAACTAATAAAACCTAAGATTACTAAAAAATAAAAAACCTAAAATTACAAAAAATAAGACTACCATTACAAAAAATAACAAACGAAATTATCCAAAATAATAAATTATTCCTATTCTAATACCCCCGTTTAAAAAAACAAACCCAAAATAAAAAAAAAACTAATCTATAATAAACTACCAATAGCCCTTAAAAGGGCCTTTTGTAGGGCATTGCCCTAAAGTTAGCAGCTCTTTTGCAAACAATTAAAACTAACACCCCCTAACATTACAAACCCCCACCCCCCCAAACCCACAAAATAAACCTAATCTACCCATTGCCCCGAAAATGGCATTTGTATGGGCAAAAGGGCATTCAGCTCTTTTTCGGCCCATTAAAATAAAAAAAGCCCTAATCTAAAAAAAAAAACAACACTAACCCCAAAATCGGTACTCACAGTTGTTGAAGTCCGGCGAAAGATCTTCATCCCACCGGCGAAGCATCTTCATCCAGACGGCTCCATCTTCATACATCATGGGACCGGCATCTTCTATCTTCTTCATCCCTTCGGAGGCGGAGTGGTCGGTGGATGCGCGGAAGTCCAGGAGGTAACACTAGTTTTAGTGGGGGGTTTTTGTTTTGTTTTTTAGATTAGGGATTTTTTATTTGTAATGCTCTTTAAAAGAGCTGAATGCCCTTTTAAGGGCAATGCCCATTCAAATGCCCTTTTCTGGGCAATGGGTAGATTTTTTTTTTTATTATTTTGTGAGTTTGGGGGGGTTTGTAATGTTAGGGAGTGTTTTTTTTTTTTTTGCATAAGAGCTGTTAACTTTAGGGCAATGCCCTACAAAAGGCCCTCTTAAGGACCCTTGGTAGTTTTATTATAGATTAGGTTTTATTATTTTGGGGTGGGTTGTTTTTTGTTTTTTTTTTTAAACGGGGTATTAGAATAGGAATAATTTTGTTATGCTGGATAATTTCGTTTGTAATGGTAGTTTTTTTTTATTTTTTGTAATTTTAGTGTTTATTATTTTTTGTAATTGTAGTTTTAATTTTTTTTTCTAAGGTTTTTTTATTTTTAGTAATGTTAGTTTTTTTATTTTTAGCAATGTTAGGTTTTTTAAAGTTTATACATAGGTTTTACTTTTATTTCACTGGTAAGTTTGTATTTATTTTTAAATAGGTAGTTAGTTTATAATTGTAACTTTTAATTTAGGTCTTTTTTAATTATGTTAAAGTTAGGGGGTGTTAGGTTTAGAGGTTAATATAGTTTAATTTAGCTAGTTGCGATGTGGGGGGCGGCGGTTTAGAGGTTAATAGGTTTAGTTAGTGTTTGCAATGTGGGTGTACGGCGGTTTAGGGGTTAATAGCTTTATTTAGTGTTTTAGTTTTTGTCGGAATGGTGGTTTAGAGGTTAATAGGTTTAGTTAGTGTTGGCGATGTGGGGGTGCGGTGGTTTAGGGGTTAATAGCTTTATTTAGTGTTTTATTTACTGTTGGGGAATGGCGCTTTAGAGGTTAATAGCTTTATTTAGTGTTTTAGTTTTTGTCGGAATGGTGGTTTAGAGGTTAATAGGTTTAGTTAGTGTTGGTGATGTGGGGGTGCGGTGGTTTAGGGGTTAATAGCTTTATTTAGTGTTTTATTTACTGTTGGGGAATGGCGGTTTAGGGGTTAATAGCTTTATTTAGTGTTTTAGTTTTTGTCGGAATGGTGGTTTAGAGGTTAATAGGTTTAGTTAGTGTTGGTGATGTGGGGGTGCGGTGGTTTAGGGGTTAATAGCTTTATTTAGTGTTTTATTTACTGTTGGGGAATGGCGGTTTAGGGGTTAATAGCTTTATTTAGTGTTTTAGTTTTTGTCGGAATGGTGGTTTAGAGGTTAATAGGTTTAGTTAGTGTTGGTGATGTGGGGGTGCGGCGGTTTAGGGGTTAATAGGTTTATTTAGTGTTGGCGATGTGGGTGTACGGCGGTTTAGGGGTTAATAGCTTTATTTAGTGTTTTAGTTTGTGTTGGGGAACGGTGGTTTAGAGGTTAATAGGTTTAGTTAGTGTTGGCGATGTGGGGGTGCGGTGGTTTAGGGGTTAATAGCTTTATTTAATGTTTTATTTACTGTCGGGCAATGGTACTTTAAAAGGTTTAGTGAGTGTTAGCGATGTGGGGGTACGGCGGTTTAGGGGTTAATAGGTTTAGTTAGTGTTGGTGATGTGGGGGTACGGCGGTTTAGGGGTTAATAGGTTTAGTGTTGGCGATGTGGTGGTACGGCGGTTTAAGGGTTAATAGGTTTAGTTAGGGTTGGCGATGTGGGGGGCGGCGGTTTAGGTGTTAATAGCTTTATTTAGTATCGGGGAGCAGCGGTTTAGGGGTTAGTAGGTTTATTTAGTGTCGGCGATGTGTGGGGTGGCGGTTTAGGTGTTAATAGCTTTAGTTAGTGTTGGCGATGTGGGGGTACGGTGGTTCAGGGGTTAATAGCTTTATTTAGTGTCAGTGGTTTTAAGTAATATTTGTTTTGTTAAATCGTTTTTTAGGATCCATTCTTTATTCATATGCATTATTCTATTCTAAACTTTAGAATAGAATAATGAATATGAATAAAGAATGGATCCGAAATAACGAAAGGAACCGAAAAAAACGATTTAACTTAACTTATTTGCAGAAACAATTTTTTTTTATTTTTTTTTTACCTAATCTAATTTTCAGAAACAAAATGATTTATTTAACTAATGAAAACAAATGAAATTTTTAGCATTGCCCATGTCTATTTTTTTTTTATTAAATGTGCTTCTGGTATACTAGATTGAGAAACTGTTCAATTCAAAATTAAATCACTCATAAAATATTTACTCATTCTAAAAAATAAATAAATGTACGGTTATCCGGTACGGCTTAAGCCGGCTTGTCCCTCAACTCTACACTACCGTCTAAACCCAACCAGAATTCAGTAGATTGAAATTTTACATGAGAACATGCAGATGGACACCCTATCATTTCTATAATTAATTTCTCATAAAGAACACTATTATTCAGAATATGCTGTCTCCATGTGCTGCCAGGGCCCCATGGTCCCACCTGGTCCAACTGTAGAGCTGGCCCTGAAAATGATACCTTGTCTATTTTTCCCGCATGAAAAGCTACAGTGCTTATTGTAAACTTAAGGGGGCATTTTACCCATATGCTAAATCACTTGAAAGTCACGCAGCATATCTGTAAAATATCATGTGAAAATTGTCAAAATGTTGTATAAATTTCTTCAGCTCACCAGAGTAAGTGCTCAGTGAGCAGTTACCTTTCAGCTACTCTTTTTTTGCTGTTATCTGCATGTTGGAAAAAAGAGCCATTCCTTTTTTTTTTCAGTGCTGAGTTATAAACAAACATAATTTACTTTACTATGATATTTTAGGAATTCCCCATATTCTTGTCAGATTTCATAGTAAACTTTTTTTAAACTGAGGAGAGAAATAAATTGTCTGTGCCTGCACATGCCAGATGCATACTCCCTTGCAAGTCTCAGGACAAGCATCCTAATTGGATGCTTAAAGTCCCTTCACAATAGAATGTGGTTAAGGAGGAATTTTGAGGTAAAATATTTTACTTGATTACATAAAGATGTTCATGTGATATTTTCTAGTCCGCTTTTACTCAAGTGATTCAGCATTTGGGCAACACGTCCCTTTAAAGGTACATAATGCTCAATTTTTGTTTTCTGTCGTGTATATGATAAAGCAGCAAACCTATGACATTGTATGTGTTTAAAAAAAGGCTCGCTGTAATTGTTTTTCGCAGAGGTTTGCACTCGTCGGGCTTACTGCTTGTATTACAAGTTGAAAGTAAACGTGATTGCTTGAGCGCAATCGTGATTTACACTAGAATGATTACCACAACTTTTTGGTTAACTAAAAAGTTGCACAAAACACATTACAAAGTATAGAGTTACACTCATAATAACACTATATAATAAAAATTATATAAAAAAAAAAAAACATTGCACAGAAAAGTTATATATAGGGCTCAAAGATAGGAGGCAGGCAAAGGGCATTTAACATTGAGATTTATACATGGCTAAAATGGATATGCATGTATATGTGTACATATGTATTTACAGGCACAAATACACATATAAATACATATGTATACATTAATTTATATATATATATATATATATATATATATATATATATATATATATATATATATATATATATATATATATATATATGTAGCCCTCAGTTTACGCTGGGGTTAGGTTCCAGAAGGAATGGTTGTAAATTGAAAGCCAGTTTATAATGTGTCAATGGGAAGTGAGGGAAATAGGTTCCAGGCCCCTCTCAAAATTGTCATAAGTAACACCTAATACATTATTTTTAAAGCTTTGAAATGAAGACTTTAAATGCTAAACGGCCTTATAAACCTAATAAAATAATCAGACAACACAGACTTCACTTGCATTTTTCTACAAACAGTTCTATCTATGCATTCCAATCTGGACTGATTTATAGACAGGAAGATCTTGTTCCTTTGAAATCTGCTCAATAGTTCAGGTCTGGTTAAACTGATTAATTTCAGCTTGCTTGGCTTTGCTGCAACACAAGCGGACAGCTCCACCTACTGGCTATTTTAATAAATGCACTGCTTCTCAATGCTTTTCAATAGCAGTCACATGACTGGAAAAAAGGTTGTTATTCTGAAACTGTGTAAATTGAACCGTTGTAAAACGAGGGCCATCTGTACAATGCCTTGCAAAAGTATTCACCCCCCTTGAGTTTTTACCTATTTTGTTACATTACAGCCTTAAGTTCAATGTTTTATTAATCTAAATTTTATGTGATGGATCAGAACACAATAGTCTAAGTTGGTGAAAAATATATACATAAAACTATTTTTTAGAAAGAGAAAACTGGCATGTGCATATGTATTCACCCCCTTTGTTATGAAGCCAATAAAAAGCTCCAAATCCAAATCTTTGATGATCCCCAGGAGCACCATCAAATCTATCATAACCAAATGGAAAGAACATGGCACGACAGCAAACCTGCCAAGAGATAACCGCCCACCAAAACTCACGGACCGGCAAGGAGGGCATTAATCAGAGAGGCAACACAGAGACCTAGGGTAACCCTGGAGGAGTTGCAGAGTTCCACAGCAGAGACTGAAGTATCTGTACATAGGATGACAATAATCCGTACGCTCCATAGAGTTGGGCTTTATGGCAGAGTGGCCAGAAGAAAGCCATTACTTTCAGCAAAAAACAAAATGGCACGTTTTGAGTTTGCGAAAAGGCATGTGGGAGACTCCCAAAATGTATGGAGGAAGGTGCTCTGGTCTGATGAGACTAAAATTTAACTTTTCGGCCATCAAAGAAAGCGCTATGTCTGGCGCAAACCCAACACATCAAATCACCCAAAGAACACCATCCCCACAGTGAAACATGGTGGTGGCAGCATCAAGCTGTGGGGATGTTTTTCAGCAGCCGGGACTGGGAAACTGGTCAGAGTTAAGGGAAAGATGGATGGTGCTAAATACATGGATATTCTTGAGCAAAACCTGTACCACTCTGTGCGTGGTTTGAGGCTAGGACGGAGGTTCACCTTCCAGCAGGACAATGACCCCAAACACACTGCTAAAGCAACACTTGAGTGGTTTAAGGGGAAACATGTAAATGTGTTGGAATGGCCTAGTCAAAGCCCAGACCTCAATCCAATAGAAAATCTGTGGTCAGACTTAAAGATTGCTGTTCACAAGCGCAAACCATCCAACTTGATGGAGCTGGAGCAGTTTTGCTAGGAGGAATGGGCAAAAATCCCAGTGGTAAGATGTGGCAAACTCATAGAGACTTATCCAAAGCGACTTGGAGGTGTTATTGCCGCAAAAGGTGGCTCTACAAAGTATTGACTTTAGTGAATAGCTATGCACATTGACTTTTTCTGTTATTTTGTCCTATTTGTTGTTTGCTTCACAATAAAAAAAACATCTTCAAAGTTGTGGGCATGTTCTGTAAATTAAATGATGCAAATCCTCAAACAATCCATGTTAATTACAGGTTGTGAGGCAACAAAACACGAAAAATGCCAAGGGGGGGGGGGGGTGAATATTTTTGCAAGGCATCGTGTATATATACAGTATCTCACAAAAGTGAGTACATCTCTCACATTTTTGTAAATATTTTATTATATCTTTTCATGTGACAACACTGAAGAAATGACACTGCTACAATGTGTGTATATGTATGTATATATATATATATATATATATATATACTGTGTGTGTATGTATGTATGTGTGTGTATATATATATATATATATATATATATACACATTGGAGCCCTTTCCTGTTAAGTAGATGAGAACATGTAAAAACTTTTATGCAATATTCATTTTTAATAAAGTGTTATACTATTTACTACATTTAAATATTTGAGAATATGCAATTGTGTTTGTGTGCGAGTAGGGTGTTTTCCCCCCCCACACTTTTTTTGTTCCATTGACCTCTATGGGGGAATATGTGAACACGCACACAATATTGTAATCTCAGATTTTTGCACTCGAGTTAGTGTGCAAGCGAAAACAGTTTATTTTCAACTCACAATACGAGCGCAACCCAACAAGCGCAAATTTTTTTATATCTAGCGCAATTAGCGCTCGAGCGGGATCGTTAATTATTGCTCCACTTGTAATCTGGCCCATTGTGCTAGTATAAAATGCATTGTTTTGCAGTTCTTATCTGCTAAAGGGACTTTAAACACTAAATATATTTTATACACATAGTATTGCAGTTATTCCCTGCCTTCCTCTAGTCATGTGTGCGCCATCATGCTGAAATATGTCTTTCACTATATTCCAGTGCTGACGTGTTTGCACGTGTAGCAACTCTCCTTCACATACCTGCAGTGTAACCTAGGTTCCAAAATGGCAGCATCCATAATTAGAGGAAGATGCAAGAAATGTATTTAGTGTTTAAGATACCTTTTTAAAGTAAATTAAGGACAGATATGTACCAGGGTTATCCTTGAGAACTTTTCAGTGTGCATTTCCAGGTCTGATAATTTGAAAATCCTCAGTTTTCAGAGTTAAATTACATAAAAAGGGTACACAATAAATGATAAAACTAGAATTCAAAGTTTTTTTTACTATACATAACTAAGTTTTTTTCAACATAGAATGTTTTATATGATTTTGCGTGCTACCTTTTTGTTTGTTAAGAACCTATTGGTCTCTAATAAAGTCGTTGTCACAGATATGTCTCTAGCTTTTTTGTTGGGTGTTCATGCTATCTGTAACGATATGTGATGTATAATGACTAATCATATTCACATTCCTATAAGTTGAGCGATTGGTTGGCAGTTGTGCATATGTAAATATTTGTTTATGATAACCAGCATTATCAGCTATACTGGGCAAGTGTGTGATAGAGGAGCCTGTCATTCCATTCATATTGAGATAATAAAGGGCCTTTTCTCAAACAAACTCATGTCATATTGTATTTTTTGAGTAAAGAAATACTGTAGTACTCACGCTGCCTGTGCTGTTCTGACATAAGGGCTTTTAAATGGTAACTTAACCTTAAATGCTAAGCATATTGTTTATATATTGTAAATCTTTTGTATATATAACGTAGTGGATACCACCATGTTTTAACCTAGGTTTTCTTCTCTGCTAAGGTTTATTAGGGACGGTTTAAATAGATTACTTAAATGTAGAACCAACAACTGTGTGGAATATAGCTGTGTTAAAGGGATGGTACACACCTTGTAATTACAAGATGCTTTTGTTGTCTTGCTATAAAATATCAACCATATTTAAAGGGACAGTCTACCATAGAATTGTTATTGTTTTAAAAGATAGATAATCCCTTTATTACCCATTCCCCAGTTTTGCATAACCAACACTGTTATATTAATATACTTTTTACCTCTGTGATTATCTTGTATCTAAGAACCTTCCAGCCCCCTGATCACATGACTGTGACTGTTTATTATCTATTGTCTTCCATTTAGCATTGTTTTGTGCTAAATCTTAAATAACCCCCTGTGCCTAAACACAGTGTTATCTATATGGCCCACATGTACTTTCTGTCTCTTTGTGTTGAAAAGAGATTTAAAAAGCATGTGATAAGAGGCAGCCCTCAAAGGCTTAGAAATTAGCATATGAGCCTACCTATGTTTAGTTTAAACTAAGAATACCAAGAGAAAAAAAGCAAATTTGATGATAAAAGTAAATTGGAAAGTTGATTAAAATTGCACGACCTATCTGAATAATGAAAGTTTAATTTATACTAGACTGTCCCTTTAAACCTTTTTAAATAAATTAACATCTTGTTTGCTGCATTTGGTTTTCAATAGCCAAACTCCACCCACCGATTGCCTCATTCGAATGAACCAATCCAGGCTTGAGTCTGCAGCTGACAAGGCTCATAATGTTTTATAAAGTTTGTTTTGCAATTATCTGTTAAAGCCAATAAGATGAATATATGTCACAGGGTTAGAAGTGAAAAGTATGCAGTGTGCTTTTTCATTTCTGAGAACTAGAAAATCCACCATTTTTAGAGCTAAGTTTCATAAAAAAGGGGCAACATAAATATAAAATATATTGCAAAGTTGCTTTTCTATGTATAACTGAACCTTTTATATCTCAAGGTGTTCACTGTCCTTTTAGTTCTGTAGTTTGCACTTCCAGTGTTAACAGAAATAGTAAAGTGTGAAATTTTCATTGAATTACAGAAAAAGGGAACAAGGTAAATAATTAAAGTATATTGCAAAGTTTGTACTACATATAATAAATCAATCTCAAAGTGTTCAATGCTCCATTAATGAAAGATATTTAAAAGTGACATCAACATCATTAGTATGCAGGAGCTAAACAGCCAAGCCACAGTATATTATTGCAATCATTTGTTGTTTAAAAGCTGTTTTTGCCCATTTTTTTCTAGCACTGAGATATTGTCGCTTTATAAAATTCCCCATGGGCCCATAATTGGTAATTATGCTTTTGTGCACAAGCTTGAGTAAAAGATTGATAGTAAATGATGAGTATGTACCCACCAGCGTCTGTGTAAGCTCTAAGATTAGCACTGAGTACTTGCACAAGATGCTGATCTTGATGCTTTTTAAAAGGACAGTCTAGTCAAAAATAAACTTTTATGATTCAGATAGGACATGCAATTTTAAACAACTTTCCAATTTACGTTTATCATCAATTTTGCTTTGTTCTCTTGGTATTCTTAGTTTGAAGCTAAACCTAGGTAGGCTCATATGCTAATTTCTTAGCCCTTGAAGGCTACCTCTTATCTGAATGCATTTTGATAGTCTTTCACAACTAGAGGGCGTTCATATGTGGCATATAGATAAAATTGTGCTCACGCACGTGGAGTTACCCAGGAATCAGCACTGATTGGTTAAAATGCAAGTCTTTCAAAAGAACTGAATTAAGGGGGCAGTGTGTAGATGCTTAGATACAAGGTAATCACAGAGGTAAAAAGTATGTTAATTTAACTGTATTGATTATGCAAAACTGGAGAATAGGTAATAACGGGATTATCTATCTTTTTAAACAATAAAAAGTCTGGTGTAGACTGTCCCTTTAAAAACACACTTTATATTTCAAAGCGCTTTGCAGTAGTATGTTGGGGCAGCGTTGTATTGTTGCTTATGTCCCTTTAAGCTCAGTGGGAAGCTTTATGATTATAATATTCAGACACATTTCCAAGACTGATTTCCAGGAATCCACAGCTTTGATTAATTGTATGTAAACTTCCTGGAACGTGTACTTGAAACACTCTTTTATCATATAGCAGATTCTTACCAACCCACTTATGTTATTCCCCGGTATGTACCCTGTAGGCATGAAAAAAATCAGACTTCAAGAGAACCACAAGTTAAGATGAAACAGCAAATAACTACTATAATTGTATGACAGGTACCTGGATATGAAGGACCGGCCAAATAAAGAAGAAAGGCCCAAGGATGTTGGGAATTACAGGAAACTAAATGATGAAGAGGCACAAGTCACAAATGCTCAGCCCATTGCCGGCATCTCACAAACCCAACACGCGTCTGATCACTCAAAACCAAATGATGACAGAATCTTAAAACAGGTGAGGTTTTTTATGGAATTCAAAAATAACTTGTATGGAAACTGATGAGTTATTTTATTTCTCTTTTATGACAACACAACATTCTATCAAATATTAAAGGTCGTTAAAAGTCAATAGTATGCTGGAGATGTACTGAGCATTGCAAAGTAGATTTAAAAAAAAAAAACTTTTTTTTGTTTAACGTTATTGATTTGTATAAATTGCCTTAAATTTTGTAAAATGAATGTTATATTGCTGTTTTTTCTTCTCTTGGTCCTATATATGTTAAAGTGATAGTAAAATGTCCCCTTTGTATAAACAGATCGGAATGTTAGTGATATTTTAGATGATGTATAATTCATCAGTTGTAGTAAAGATGCGCTATAACTTAATAGGAATCTGTGCTTTGGGACTTTCCAGTTGGTGGCCAAACAAGAACTTTCTAAAGTGGTGAATAGTAGACCTGCTTATCATATCTTATTTGCCTCTATATAGACCAAGCCAGTATTGACATTTTCTTTGTGATGGTGGTTTCAACAGGCAATTTTCAATACATGCAGCTGGTATAACAAGTAACTGGGAATACATTTGGATTACGGTACAGTGTCCATTTAAAGTGATTGTAAAGTTTTTAACGATTTAAAGCCAGGTATGTGAAAATATTCTTAAAAACAGGGGCACTTTAATTAAACTTTACAATGATGCTTTTTTTTAAATACTTACCTTTGCTTTATGGAAAGCAGACCGGCGATCCTCCACCCGCAGCTCCTGATGTATTTAGCAGATTGATGATGAATCAGGCTTCCTCCAATCGTTGTGTGCCCCCTTTGGCATCCAGCTCGATTGGAGGAAGCCAAATTCATCATTGCTGTGATAACTACAGCAGGAGCTGCGGGCGGAGGATTGCTGGTCTGTTTTCCATAAAGCAAAGGTAAGTATTTTTAAAAAAGAAACGTCATTGTAAAGTTTAATAAATTAAAGTGCCCCTGATTTTAAGAGTATTTTTTACATACCGGGGTTTAATTTGTTAAACTTTACAATCACTTTAAGTTTACACTTTAGAAGGAAATATGGGCAATCTAAATAGGTCCTTATGGTTCTTTTCTGGCATCAAAATCTTTGTTTCTACCCCCTTAACTGACAGACTAGATTCTGAAGGATAGACTTTGTTCTGTGAGATTATGAGTCGCATATTCCCATCTACTAGACTGGATTACTACAAACCCTAAATATTAAATATACTGTTTCCTTCTACGTGGTGCTCCAACACCTACCTAGGTATTTCTTCAACAAAGAATTTCATGGGAATGAAGCAAATTTGATAATAGAAGTAAATTGGAGAAAAAAAGTTATTGCATGCTCTGTCTTAATCACAAAAGAAAAATGTTTTGTTTCATATCATATCCCTATATATGATTACAATAGTTTTTTTTGTTTTTGTTTTTTTTTTAAGTGTACATCCGTTTAATATAATCTTGGAACAGGTATATGTGTTTATGTAAATATTCACAAGTTCTATTTCTTTTGCATATAAGAGGAATAGTAGCTGTGGGTATTTAGTTGGGTGTGTTAAATAAACAGTTATTTTGTTGTGATGAGTCTTCTAACTAAAGCAGCCGTGTTATCTGTCATACTACAGCATTATTATTATTCACATTGGAAATGTTGTAAAGGTAGTAAAATACAAACACACAGACACACTCATACATAAGGATTCACATATAGACACTCTAGCAGACACGCAAAGAAACACACTCAGACACAGACACCCAGACACTCAGCACTTGATTACATTGACCTGACAAGTAATGAGGTAGACTACAGTTTTGTAAAAAAAAAAAAAGGAGGTTTAGAAAACAAAATATGGAGTTCTGATTATCTTTTTGTAAAGGAAGATGCCAACTAAATGATGACAACAGCATGAGGCTGAAAGGAAGGGCCCCGAACTGCCAAAACAATAATTTAAAGGTTAAATGGTGGATTGGTGACTTCCGTAAAGGTCTCATTAGTTTTAAAGTCTGTAGAAAGATATGAATAATCAGTAGTAAGGTCAAAATGTCCTAAAAAGGAATAGACAATTGCAGAAATTAAGAGATCACTTTTTAAAGAATCATATTTGTAAATGTGTAAACGAAAATAATTCCGTGAATTCAAAATTGTATATTAATGATCTGGGTAGATGGCTAGATGAAGAAAAGTACTTTTAAAAGGTTGACATATGTTTGTTTGTTTTCCCCCCATTTTCCCCAACCAAGAGCACCACTTTAAATATAGTGTACAAATGTTCCCATCTGTCAGCTGTACTTATGGATTTTGAAAATGCTGTACTCTATATGGTCTTGGAGAAACCATAAGCTGTGGTACTCATACCATTAGATCTGGTTAAATGCAGGATTTAGGCTTGTTGGTATGTATTTCAAAATTAAGTCAGCTGTAGTGTAAACTGAACAGTTTTAAGTTAACCTGTCTCATTTCAAACACTGAGCAATCTTAGTCTGAGAGTATAACATTTTATTTAGATGTAAAAATCTTAGATAAAATGCCTCCTTGCATCTGGAAAGTCTTTGCATAAAGGGGCAGTAAACTGGAATGGAACTACTACCACTGAAGTTACAATCCGAAATTGCACAAAGAAATAAAAAACACTTGCTAAGTAAGTCCTACCTCCTCTGCAAATGAAAGTGATCTGCCGTCTGACTCAAGCACACACTGTACAAACAAAGTGCCAAGTCTGTCTCACCCTGTGCATAGTGGTTTAGTTCACACTCAGAAATCCTCTCAAATGCTAATACTTTACTCCTTGTTTTTTAGTTCTTGCCTCATGGGGCCCCCCTGGCTCATTGGGCCCCTGACAGGAGTCACCCCCGTCACCCCCTGATGGCGGCCATGGTGGGAGTTGTAGCCCACAATAGACATAAACAGTTGTCTATATTTTTCTTGTTAGTGCCAAGTGAAGTGATTATTCTGGAACTGTACAACAACATAAAAAGTGACATTTATCTAAGCAGTGCATGGTGGGATTCTACACTGGACGCTTGTCTTTATATTTATCTCGTTAGTGGATATGTAGAATATCAACTTGTTACACCTCTTAGAGCCCTAAAAAACAGCTGAAATGAACAGCTTACCTATTAAACAAGGGAGGGCCAGATTAAACTATCTTGAGGGCCACTTTGAGACCACTGCGGGTTAGAGGGAACAAATAGATAACCGACTAAACAAGTTAGTACAGGAGGAGCTTACAGTCTACAGGAGTACGGGAGCGTGCTCTGCTTCCTTTCAATGGGATGGGTGATAGTTTATGTGGTTGTTGGCAGTGACCCATAATTTCATACTAGAAAAAATATGGATGGTCTCTGAGGGAATAAAACTCAAAAGAAAAACATGCTATATGAAACGTTGTGTTTCACCCATTTTTGTACTTTTATTGTAATTAACATATATTTTTGTTGTTATCCCTCACTGTGGACATTTTTTTTGGTTCCTAGAGACAAATAGTCTGAAGTGAGGGTCATGCAAGGTAATAAGGTAAACGCGCACACACACAATCAGATACAAAACATAGTCCCCTATAGTTACTATAACAATCCTTAATTCTACACAGATTATAAAACAGTTTTTCCACACAGCATACTCTCTTTTATTGTCTGTTTTTTATCTGTCGCTAATTGTCCTCAGCAGGTAGACAAGAGGAAAACCTAGGTTTCAATATGGCAGCACCTATTACTTTACAGAAATTTGAGACAACCAACACTTTTCAAAGTTAAAGTGAATGTAAATTTTGATGCTAAAGTGCCCGTTTTTTAAAAATTCGATTAAAAACAGGGGCACTTTAATTCATCAAAATTTACATTTCACTCCTGTTGTGAAAAAAAAATTACCTTTTAATCTTGACAGCTGCTCCAGCTTCCTCCACTCGTCGCAAAGCCTCTTCCTGGGTCTAAAATGAGGAATCTGGCTTCCTCCAATCACGACATTGAATCAGACACTGATTCCTCCAGGGGGGAAGCCGTCATTGGAGGATGACCCATCCATCATTTCTGACATCAGAAATGGCTTGCGACGACCAGAGGAAGCTGGAGCAGCTGTCAAGTTTAAAAGGTAAGTTTTTTTTTTTTGTTTTTTTTTCACAACAGGAGTGCAATGTAAATTTTGATGAATTAAAGTGCCCCTGTTTTTAATCAAATTTGTAAAAACCGGGACTTTTGGATCAAAATTTACATTCACTTTAACCCTTTGAGTGCTAATGATGGCTCTGAGCCATCACAGAGTTTCTCACTGTGGTGCTAATGACGGCTCAAAGTCGTCATGAGCACTCTCCCACCTTGAGGGAGATCTGGGGGCTCCTAACTGCTCCTACCCCGGCGATTGTGCCTGTAGAGTGACAGGCATGACCGGGGCTTCACGTGATGAGCGGTGACATCACGCGCAATGACGTGATGACGTCACAGTGCAACTTTATTTATACTTAACAATGTTAAGTATAGGAGGAGGGGGCATGCTGCTTAGAAGCCTGTATCTCAGGCATCTAAGCCGCTACAGACCCCCAAGACCAACTGTTGGAAAGGTAACCGCCTAACCTCTCCAGCAGTGTAAGTCTTGGGGGTCTGTAAAAAAAAAGTTACATTTTTTTTAAAAAAAAACCTTAGAAAATATTAGCACACAGGTGGGAAAGTGCTTAGCACTCAAAGGGTAAAGAGGATAAAAAAAAACTATATTGCAAAGTTTTTTTTTTACTACACATAATTAAACATTTTGTATTACAATGTCAAACTGGTTAATGTGCCTCTCGTACACCTTGTTAAGTTCTACAGCTTCGTTCACTCCCGAGTGCAAAAGAAGGCGGCCGCTCCTGGCGTTCAGCTCTTTTCGGTGCTTGATTTATTCTTCTGAAAGTGCAACAGACTAAATCCAGATCTAAGTGTGTTGCACTTTCACAAAAATCTGTCTCCGAAAAGAGCTGAATGCTACAAGTTGCTGCCATCTTCTGCATTCAGCAGTGAACGAAACACGTCTCGATTAAAGGGACATGATACTCAAATATTTAAGCACTTAAAAGTGATGCAGCAATGGTGTAAAAAGCTGACTAGAAAATATCACCTGAACATCTCTATGTAAAAAAGGAAGATAATTTTTTTTTTTCTCAAATTTCCAAAGTATTTACACCCCACTGTAAAGATACTATACAGTCAGGATGCTTGTGCAAGGACTTGCAAGGGGTGTGCATCTGTCATGTGCGGGCACAGTCATGTTATTTTCCTAGTCAGTGAAAGTAAGTTCTATGAAATCTCATGAGATCACAGCCAAGGCAAAGCATTACCTCAGCACTGCTAATGCCGATTGGCTATTTTTTTTCCCCAACTTGCAGCTGGACAGTATAACTGTTTAAAAAGAAAGTGTGGGGGAGGGATAGCGCTAACGAATAGCTGAGAGCCAAAATATCTAAAAAACTCTAATGAGATAGTACATTACTAGTATAAATAAACAATACAAATCGAATTAAAATTAGCGTGTCTACGTAGCCAAAAAAAAGAGGAATTGGATATATATGTACAAATAAATCAATATTTATTATAACAATATAAGATAAATTCTAACATAAATTCTAACAGATAACTCCTATAAAAGATGCCGGCATCAGGTAAAAAATGAGTGTATCTAAAAGACTGCAATGAGAGTGACTATCTGAGGTTCTCAAATAAACAAAATTATTAGCAGCATATATGACTAGACAGAATTATTAGCAGCATGTATAACTAACCAGAATTATTGGCAGCCTATATGACAAAAACAGATAAAATAACTACAAAGTCTATTAAAAAGTCTATTAAAAAGTGCTTGATATCAGTATTCCCAAAATGGAGCTGATCCGTGGGTGATAATGTTTACCAGTGTGATCCGTGGGTGGTAATGTTTACCAGTGTGATCTCCTTAGGGGGTAATGTTACCAGTGTGTCAATTCAAAGACCGGGTAAAAACGGAGTGATATGATAAGTAACTTTATCTTCTTTCTGTATGGCTTTCCTCCGTTTTTTTAGCCTGTTTTTAGCCAGTATCTGTCCGTCCTCCGCAGCAGGTATCCAGCGTGTGGAAATGGTCCCAGAGGGATCAAGTTCCGGGTTAAAGTTCAGTTCAGATTTCCAAATAGTAAAGCGCCGTTGTGCAATATTTCAGCCTATGAATGATAGACCTTTAAAAAGCACTCTGGGTTCGTTTTCTGTGGGTCCTGGGGCAGGAATTACACATACAGAGACGGCTCACCTGTGATCAGTGACCGCTCAATGTACCTGTCCTATCCACCAACGATACCTCAGCTAGTAAAGAGATATAAAATGTATCAAGGTTTAGTAAGCAAGTTCTACGCGTTTCAGCCTCCAGGGGCCTTTATCAAGATCTTGATAAAGGCCCCTGGAGGCTGAAACGCGTAGAACTTGCTTACTAAACCTTGATACATTTTATATCTCTTTACTAGCTGAGGTATCGTTGGTGGATAGGACAGGTACATTGAGCGGTCACTGATCACAGGTGAGCCGTCTCTGTATGTGTAATTCCTGCCCCAGGACCCACAGAAAACGAACCCAGAGTGCTTTTTAAAGGTCTATCATTCATAGGCTGAAATATTGCACAACGGCGCTTTACTATTTGGAAATCTGAACTGAACTTTAACCTGGAACTTGATCCCTCTGGGACCATTTCCACACGCTGGATACCTGCTGCGGAGGACGGACAGATACTGGCTAAAAACAGGCTAAAAAAACGGAGGAAAGCCATACAGAAAGAAGATAAAGTTACTTCTCATATCACTCCGTTTTTACCCGGTCTTTGAATTGACACACTGGTAACATTACCCCCTAAGGAGATCACACTGGTAAACATTACCACCCACGGATCACACTGGTAAACATTATCACCCACGGATCAGCTCCATTTTGGGAATACTGATATCAAGCACTTTTTAATAGACTTTTTAATAGACTTTGTAGTTATTTTATCTGTTTTTGTCATATAGGCTGCCAATAATTCTGGTTAGTTATACATGCTGCTAATAATTCTGTCTAGTCATATATGCTGCTAATAATTTTGTTTATTTGAGAACCTCAGATAGTCACTCTCATTGCAGTCTTTTAGATACACTCATTTTTTACCTGATGCCGGCATCTTTTATAGGAGTTATCTGTTAGAATTTATGTTAGAATTTATCTTATATTGTTATAATAAATATTGATTTATTTGTACATATATATCCAATTCCTCTTTTTTTTGGCTACGTAGACACGCTAATTTTAATTCGATTTTTATTGTTTATTTATACTAGTAATGTACTATCTCATTAGAGTTTTTTAGATATTTTGGCTCTCAGCTATTCGTTAGCGCTATCCCTCCCCCACACTTTCTTTTTGAACTAAGGGTGTACTTTATGAGGTTAGCACACTCCATATTGGGATTAGCTAGGAGAGCAGAAGTGTAGTATCCCTAATCACACTCTACATTTTTAGCTAGTATAACTGTTTACACAGCACTTACTCTGGTGAGCTGAATAAATTCTGTGGTAAAATATCTTTCTTTTGTTACATAGAGATGCTCAGGGGATATTTTCTTGTCAGCTTTTTACAGCATATGAGTATTATGTCCCTTTAAGTACCATTATCTTATTTCCGTTTATCTCTGAGGTATTCTACAGCTGAATCTGACAACATAAATTATAAATATGAATATTGCAGTGTTTTATTTTCCATAATTAAATATTTTGTGGGGATTTACTTTTGACTTGAATGTCTCTTTAATAGAGACAGAAATAAAATATAAATATGGTGCTATACAATTAGATCTAACATGGATGTTCCTTTTTATTCCTTTAAGTCTTCATATGATGATGAAAGTGATACAGAGGAATCCAGGGTTACTGAAGGAGATCTAAATGCACTTTTATTAGGGGAACATCCTGCATCCTCCATAGACAATGATATGGCCAGTAAAGGAACAACTACTGTTGCTGGGAAGTGGGTTTGTGCTCATTCATCTGAGAGCAAGAAGGAGAATCACAACCAGTTCATTACAGACAAGCTAGAAGTTCTAGCCAAGGCATATTCTGTTCAAGGAGACAGGTGGAGGTCTCTGGGCTACTCAAAAGCAATCAATGCACTGAAAAGCTACCATAAACCAATCACTTCTGCACAGGTAATGTGAAAATTATAAATGTACAATATTTTTTTCTTTCTTTATTTCCACAATTTAGGTGCATTTTCTTGTACGTCATACAGTGGTTGATATTTAAAGCGTTATGCTGTATAGGGATGTTTAAAGGGATATTCCTGTCAAAATTAATCTTTTGTGGCTCAGATGGAGAGTGCTGCTTTAAGAGACATTCCAACTTAATATTCTTTGATGAAAAGGATACCTTGGTAGGTTCAGGAGCTAGGTCCCAGTAGTGCATTACTATTCTGGAGATCACTTTTTTTTTTCCTTTTACAGGGGTACGAGGAAGCCTTAATGCATTTTATTTAGTTTAGTTGTCATGGAAATACATGATCTAAGAAACATAATCAGGATATGTAAGTATATCAGTATGATTGCTATGTTTCTGTAAAGATATAAAACATATTCATTTTGCTGCCTATAAATTTACATTTAAAGTGACACAAGCCAATGGACATTTTTTAAGGGCATTTTACTATTATTTCCTTAATAAAAATGACATTGTTTAGCAATCCGGGGACATAACCCATAAAAAGCATCTTGTATTTGTTTATCTTTCTAATTTGCCAATTAGTGAGAGATATAAATGATTTCCTGCACTGATTTAAGCCATTGCTGAGTAGAATGTTGTAGAGTAAGGTTGGTGGATTCTGCAGTAGAGAAAACAGCTATACAATGCAACTGCCTGGGACTCTGGGGACATAAGTCTGTGAACCCTGACTTGTTCCCAGTTTGTTTGATTGAGAGCTTGCATTGTTTGGCTGTATTAGGGACCCGAGTTTTGGGAGATACCTTGGTGTGGTACCTGGGCTTGTCCCATTTGGCCAGATGCTGTAATATATATATATCTTTGCTGCTAGTGTTATATTGGATTCCCTATAGCACCCTGGTACTTGATTGGTGCTGTTTGTGGGAGTGTACCTATCCAGTTTCATTTTTTATATATTTTTTTTTTAACTCCATAATTAGTATACATTTAACGCAATTAAAAAAAACACAACAAATAGGAGCGCCCTGTACACATCAATAATACAATTGGAACAATAAAGGTATTCAAACCATTATATAAAAAGGATATGGTTTCTGTGGAAATAATCCAGATATTCAGAATGTCAATTGGGGTTGCAGGCGCTTCACATAATACAGCACTGGAGGCTGGATTCAGCTAAATGTTAAAAACACAAAAAAGAGAGGCGCAAACCCCTCTAAGTGTAGTATAACAAACACAACATATATTTATTGAGACACGATTGCACACTCACACTAAAAACCCTCAAACATATGAGGTATGTGTAGACACGATAAAAGTGGTGATCAGTTTGTAGGATACTCAGTGGGATCAGTTGTAAATAACAATCCGAACCTCCTTCAGTCACAAACGAAAGTCTCTTTATAATGTTCCCATAGGACGTAAGGGTCACTGGTCTCCAATAGTGTATAATCACCAATCACAGTCAAATGTGATCAAAACAATATTAAAGTGCATAAAACGCCAACCAATACTATACTGACTGTTTTGTGAAAAAAACAGCTCCAATACAGCTGGTGTGTGTGGCATGGCGTAAGGACGGTGGGTGCGGCCTAACGCGTTTCATAGGACGTCTTCCTACTTCGTCAGAGGCTGCCCACACTGCAGATTGACCGTCTTTTTATGCAGTGTGATCGATCACACAGACAATTTTCGTTGTCCTAACTCTGCTGTTTAAGGGGGGCTAAAGAGCTCAACGCCATAGTAAGCTGAATCCAGCCTCCAGTGCTGTGTTGTGTGAAGCGGCTGCAACCCCAATTGACATTCTGAATATCTGGATTATTTCCACAGAAACCAGCCAATAATATATAGTACATCTTGTATCCACTACATGAAAAGACGGTTCATCTGCAGTGTGGGCAGCCTCTGACGAAGTAGGAAGATGTCCTACGAAACACGTTAGGCCATGCCCACCGTCCTTACACGTTAGGCCATGCCCACCGTCCTTACGCCACGTCACACACACCAGCTGTATTGGAGCCGGCTTTTTCACCAAACAATCGGTGTAGTATTGGTTGGCATTTTTATGCACTTTAATATTGTTTTGATCACATTTGACTGTGATTGGTGATTATACACTATTGGAGACCAGTGACCCTTATGTCCTATGGGAACATTATAAGAGACTTTCGTTTGTGACTGAAGGAGGTCCGGATTGTTATTTACAACTGATCCCACTGAGTATCCTACAGACTGATCACCACTTTCATCGTGTCTACACATACCGCATATGTTGGAGGGTTTTTAGTGTGAGTGTGCAATCGTGTCTCAATAAATATATGTTGTGTTTGTTATACTACACTTAGAGGGGTTTGCGCCTCTTTCTTTTTTGTGTTTTTTACATTTAACACAATTTACCCGATTACCATTAATGCATAGACATAATAACTTGTATTAAAATCAACACTGATCAAGGATGAAGTCTAATTACTGCTTTATCTTTAGGAAGCTTCTAATATCCCAGGAATCGGTAAGAAAATGGCTGAAAAGATTGAAGAAATCTTGGATAGCGGGCACTTGCGCAAACTCGACCACATCAGTGACAGCGTGGCGGTCCTTGAGATCTTCTCAAACATATGGGGAGCTGGAGTAAAGACTGCACAGAGCTGGTATCAACAGGTCTGCTCCAGAGAAATCTTTATTCACAATTATTTTTTTGTGTGTGTTTGTATCACATACTGTAGATACAATTAGTTGAAAAAATCTTAGTCCACCATTTCATTATTTATTAAAAAAGGTAAACTATTTTAATCAGTTGATACTTCTTATTCAATAATAATAATTATAATGTTGTATCTTTGTTAACCCCTTCACGCCCTTATGAGTTTCTATGCTGTCCTAACCACACTTGGCTGAAAAAACGTTTCCAATTTTCGAATCGCCACTAAGTTGATTATTTCTTGCGTTGGCCTTAACAAAGATAGTTAAGGTAGCTGGCACAGCAGGGAGTGTGGGGGGCTTCAGATTTTTAGTGCCTACAGGCACCTGGGCTGTAAATACGGCCCTGCATGTGCAGGCACAGACATGTTATTTTCCTATTCAGTTTAAAGGGATACTAAACCCAATTTTTTTTCTTTCAAGATTCAGATAGAGCATGCAATTTTAAGCAACTTTCTAATTTATTTCTATTATCTATTTTGCTTAATTCTCTTGTTATCGCACATTTTTGAGAATTACATTTGTGCTCATAAGTTTACATACCCTGGCAGAATTTTATGATTTCTTGGCCATTTTTCAGAGAATATGAATGATAACACAAACTTTTTTTTCACTTATGGTAAGTGTTTGGCAGAAGCCATTTATTATCAGTCAACAGTGTTTACTCTTTTTAAATCATAATGACAACAGAAACTACCCAAATGACCCTGATCAAAAGTTTACATACCCTGGTGATTTTGGCCTGATAACATGCACACAAGTTGACACAAAGGGGTTTGAATGGCTATTAAAGGTAACCATCCTCACCTGTGATCTGTTTGCTTGTAATTAGTGTGTGTGTGTATAAAATGTCAATGAGTTTCTGTACTCCTGACAGACCCTTGCATCTTTCATCCAGTGCTGCACTGACGTTTCTGGATTCTGAGTCATGGGGAAAGCAAAAGAATTATAAAAGGATCTGCGGGAAAAGGTAGTTGAACTGTACAAAACAGGAAAGGGATATAAAAAGATATCCAAGGAATTGAGAATGCAAATCAGCAGTGTTCAAACTCTAATCAAGACGTGGAAAATGAGGGGTTCTGTTTGATAACATACTGCATTCATCTTGCCATCAATTCTGACCAAATTTCCTGTGCCTTTGTAGCTCACACATCCCCAAAACATCAGCGATCCACCTCCATGTTTCACAGTAGGAATAGTTTACCTTTCATCATAGGCCTTGTTGACTCCTCTCCAAATGTAGCGTTTATGGTTGTGGCCAAAAAGCTCAACTTTGGTCTCATCACTCCAAATGACTTTGTGCCAGAAGGTTTGAGGCTTGTCTCTGTGCTGTTTGGCATATTGTAAGCGGGATACTTTGTGGCATTTGCGTAGTAAGGGCTTTCTTCTGGGGACTCGACCATGCAGCCCATCGTTCTTCAAGTGCCTCCTTATTGAGCATCTTGAAACAGCCACACCACATGTTTTCAGAGAGTCCTGTATTTCACCTGAAGTTATTTGTGGGTTTGTCTTTGTATCCCAAACAATTTCCCTGGCTGAAATTTTAGTTGGTCTACCTGACCGTGGTTTGGTTTCAACAGAACCCCTCATTTTCCACTTCTTGATTATAGTTTGAACACTGCTGATTTGCATTCTCAATTCCTTGGATATATTTTTATATACCTTTCCTGTTTTATACAATTCAACTACCTTTTCCCGCAGATCCTTTGACAATTCTTTTGCTTTCCCCATGACTCAGAATCGTCAGTGCAGCACTGGATGCAAGGGTCTGTCAGGAGTCCAGAAACTAATTGACCTTTTATACACACACTAATTACAAGCAAACAGATCACTGGTGAGGATAGTTACCTTTAATAGCCATTCAAACCCCTTTGTGTCAACTTGTGTGCATGTTATCAGGCCAAACTCACCAGGGTATGTAAACTTTTGATCCGGGGCATTTGGGTAGTTTCTGTTGTCATTATGATTTAAATAGAGTAAACACAGTTGATTGATAATAAATGGCTTTAGCCAAACACTAACCATGAGTGAAAGAAAAGTTTTTGTGTTATCATTCATATTCTCTGAAAAATGGCGAAGAAATCATAAATTCTGCCAGGGTATGTAAACTTATGAGCACAACTGTATATTGTCTCTGCTTCACATCCAGAACTCTACATAGCGTGATGATAAACATCTCTCAAGCTAAAATTTGCCATTATATTATTATTTGAGGGATCTCTCAGCACTGACGAGACTTGTTAGATCATCTCACCAGTGTGGAGAGCTTTAGATAATCAGGCCCTAAGTAAGAAGTAGAAAAGCCATAATTTTTAAAGCTAAATTACATGGAGAGGTAGCAAAATAAAAATGAATGTATATTTCAAAGTTATTTCATTATGTATAACTAAACATTTTATGTAAAAATCTCAAGGTGTTTACTGTCCCTTCGAAGGTATGTAGATGTGAATTCCTTTTCCAGCAGGACAATGATCTTAAAGGGGCACTATAGTCAAAATCAATCTTTCATGATTCAGAGCATGACATTTTAAACTACTTTTTAATTTACTTTCTAATTTACTTCCATTGTCAATTTGTCCTCAGTCTTTTTATATGCACCCTTTCTGGGGCTCCTACTTGGCATGTGCAGAAGTTTAGTGTGTATGTATATGAGTATGTAATTGGCTGGTGACTGTCACATGATACATCAAGCAGAAAAATGGAAGCAATTTTTTAAATTTCTCATACATCTATTAATAATTTCAAATTCAGAGTAAGTGCTAATGCAATGTTTTTTTTTATTGTGCATTTTGGGAGTATGCAATTATGCTGTATTTTAATGATCCTTTATATCAATTTACGTTAAATTGTGCAATCAATTTTGTGCTTTGGATAGCTTAAATTTAATTTTTAAATAACAAAAATGTTTTAATACTGCAAAGTATTGCACTGGCCCCACCTGACTGGGATTTTTTTTTGTGGAGAACACTGAAGTGGATTGTAGAATTTTGATTAAAGGAACATGAAACCCAAATTTTTTCTTTCATGATTCAGATAGAAAATACAATTAAACAACTTTACAATTTAGTTCTATTATCTAATTTGCTTCATTTTCTTGATATCCTTTGTTGAAGAAGCACCAGTGCACTACTGGGAGCTAGCTGAATGCACTGGGTTAGACAACAGGATGAGGCATATATGTGCCGCCACCAATCAGCACCTCTTGAGTCTACCTAGATATCCTTTCCAACAAAAAATATCAAGTAAACAAAATAAATTTGATATTAGAAGTAAATTGGAAAGTTGTTTAAAATCACATGTTCTATCTGAATTATGAAAGAAACACATTGGGTTTTATGTCCCTTTTAAATGCAGTAGAATTGCATTCTAAATTCTTGGATGTGATATGATATTTGAATAACGGTGCAACTCTCAGACACTGTAGTGTGCACATACAGGCCTAGATTTAGAGTTCGGCGGTAAAAGGGCTGTTAACGCTCCGCTGGCTTTTTTCTGGCCGCACCATAAATTTAACTCTGGTATCGAGAGTTAAAACAAATGCTGCGTTAGGCTCCAAAAAAGGAGTGTAGGGCATTTTTACCGCAAATGCAACTCTCGATACCAGAGTTGCTTACGGACGCGGCCGGCATCAAAAACGTGCTCGTGCACGATTCTCCCATAGGAAACAATGGGACTGTTTGAGCTGAAAAAAAAACCTAACACCTGCAAAAAAGCAGCGTTCAGCTCCTAACGCAGCCCCATTGTTTCCTATGGGAAAACACTTCCTACGTCTGCACCTAACACTCTAACATGTACCCCGAGTCTAAACACCCCTAACCTTACACTTATTAACCCCTAATCTGCCGCCCCCCGCTATCGCTGACCCCTGCATTACACTTTTAACCCCTAATCTGCCGCTCCGTAAACCGCCGCAACCTACGTTATCCCTATGTACCCCTAATCTGCTGCCCTAACATCGCCGACCCCTATGTTATATTTATTAACCCCTAATCTGCCCCCCACAACGTCGCCGACACCTACCTACACTTATTAACCCCTAATCTGCCGAGCGGACCTGAGCGCTACTATAATAAAGTTATTAACCCCTAATCCGCCTCACTAACCCTATCATAAATGGTATTAACCCCTAATCTGCCCTCCCTAACATCGCCGACACCTACCTTCAATTATTAACCCCTAATCTTCCGATCGGAGCTCACCGCTATTCTAATAAATGTATTAACCCCTAAAGCTAAGTCTAACCCTAACACTAACACCCCCCTAACTTAAATATAATTTACATATAACGAAATAAATTAACTCTTATTAAATAAATTAATCCTATTTAAAGCTAAATACTTACCTGTAAAATAAATCCTAATATAGCTACAATATAAATTATAATTATATTATAGCTATTTTAGGATTAATATTTATTTTACAGGCAACTTGGTATTTATTTTAACTAGGTACAATAGCTATTAAATAGTTAAGAACTATTTAATAGTTACCTAGTTAAAATAATTACAAATTTACCTGTAAAATAAATCCTAACCTAAGATATAATTAAACCTAACACTACCCTATCAATAAAATAATTAAATAAACTACCTACAATTACCTACAATTAACCTAACACTACACTATCAATAAATTCAATAAACACAATTGCTACAAATAAATACAATTAAATAAACTAGCTAAAGTACAAAAAATAAAAAAGAACTAAGTTACAGAAAATAAAAAAATATTTACAAACATAAGAAAAATATTACAACAATTTTAAACTAATTACACCTACTCTAAGCCCCCTAATAAAATAACAAAGCCCCCCAAAATAAAAAATTCCCTACCCTATTCTAAATTAAAAAAGTTACAAGCTCTTTTACCTTACCAGCCCTGAACAGGGCCCTTTGCGGGGCATGCCCCAAGAAGTTCAGCTCTTTTGCCTGTAAAAAAAAACATACCCCCCCCCCAACATTACAACCCACCACCCCACATACCCCTAATCTAACCCAAACCCACCTTAAATAAACCTAACACTAATCCCCTGAAGATCTTCCTACCTTGTCTTCACCATCCAGGTATCACCGATCGGTCCTGGCTCCGATATCTTCATCCAACCCAAGCGGGGGCTAGACATCCACTGAAGAAGTCCAGAAGAGGGTCCAAAGTCTTCCTCCTATCCGGCAAGAAGAGGACATCCGGACCGGCAAACATCTTCTCCAAGCGGCATCTTCGATCTTCTTCCATCCGGTGCGGAGCGGGTCCATCTTGAAGCAGGCGACGCGGATCCATCCTCTTCTTCCGATGTCTCCCGCCGAATGACGGTTCCTTTAAGGGACGTCATCCAAGATGGCGTCCCTCGAATTCCGATTGGCTGATAGGATTCTATCAGCCAATCGGAATTAAGGTAGGAATTTTCTGATTGGCTGATGGAATCAGCCAATCAGAATCAAGTTCAATCCGATTGGCTGATCCAATCAGCCAATCAGATTGAGCTCGCATTCTATTGGCTGTTCCGATCAGCCAATAGAATGCGAGCTCAATCTGATTGGCTGATTGGATCGGCCAATCGGATTGAACTAGATTCTGATTGGCTGATTCCATCAGCCAATCAGAAAATTCCTACCTTAATTCCGATTGGCTGATAGAATCCTATCAGCCAATCGGAATTCGAGGGACGCCATCTTGGATGACGTCCCTTAAAGGAACCGTCATTCGTCGGGAGACATCGGAAGAAGAGGATGGATCCGCGTCGCCTGCTTCAAGATGGACCGCCTCCGCACCGGATGGAAGAAGATCGAAGATGCCGCTTGGAGAAGATGTTTGCCGGTCCGGATGTCCTCTTCTTGCCGGATAGGAGGAAGACTTTGGACCCTCTTCTGGACTTCTTCAGTGGATGTCTAGCCCCGCTTGGGTTGGATGAAGATATCGGAGCCAGGACCGATCGGTGATACCTGGATGGTGAAGACAAGGTAGGAAGATCTTCAGGGGATTAGTGTTAGGTTTATTTAAGGTGGGTTTGGGTTAGATTAGGGGTATGTGGGTGGTGGGTTGTAATGTTGGGGGGGGGGTATGTTTTTTTTTACAGGCAAAAGAGCTGAACTTCTTGGGGCATGCCCCGCAAAGGGCCCTGTTCAGGGCTGGTAAGGTAAAAGAGCTTGTAACTTTTAAATTTAGAATAGGGTAGGGAATTTTTTATTTTGGGGGGCTTTGTTATTTTATTAGGGGGCTTAGAGTAGGTGTAATTAGTTTAAAATTGTTGTAATATTTTTCTTATGTTTGTAAATATTTTTTTATTTTCTGTAACTTAGTTCTTTTTTATTTTTTGTACTTTAGCTAGTTTATTTAATTGTATTTATTTGTAGCAATTGTGTTTATTGAATTTATTGATAGTGTAGTGTTAGGTTAATTGTAGGTAATTGTAGGTAGTTTATTTAATTATTTTATTGATAGGGTAGTGTTAGGTTTAATTATATCTTAGGTTAGGATTTATTTTACAGGTAAATTTGTAATTATTTTAACTAGGTAACTATTAAATAGTTCTTAACTATTTAATAGCTATTGTACCTAGTTAAAATAAATACCAAGTTGCCTGTAAAATAAATATTAATCCTAAAATAGCTATAATATAATTATAATTTATATTGTAGCTATATTAGGATTTATTTTACAGGTAAGTATTTAGCTTTAAATAGGATTAATTTATTTAATAAGAGTTAATTTATTTCGTTATATGTAAATTATATTTAAGTTAGGGGGGTGTTAGTGTTAGGGTTAGACTTAGCTTTAGGGGTTAATACATTTATTAGAATAGCGGTGAGCTCCGATCGGAAGATTAGGGTTAATAATTGAAGGTAGGTGTCGGCGATGTTAGGGAGGGCAGATTAGGGGTTAATACCATTTATGATAGGGTTAGTGAGGCGGATTAGGGGTTAATAACTTTATTATAGTAGCGCTCAGGTCCGCTCGGCAGATTAGGGGTTAATAAGTGTAGGTAGGTGTCGGCGACGTTGTGGGGGGCAGATTAGGGGTTAATAAATATAACATAGGGGTCGGCGATGTTAGGGCAGCAGATTAGGGGTACATAGGGATAACGTAGGTTGCGGCGGTTTACGGAGCGGAAGATTAGGGGTTAAAAGTGTAATGCAGGGGTCAGCGATAGCGGGGGGCGGCAGATTAGGGGTTAATAAATGTAATACAGGGGTCGGCGGTGTTAGGGGCAGCAGATTAGGGGTACATAAGTATAACGTAGGTGGCGGTCGGCAGATTAGGGGTTAAAATTTTTAATCGAGTGGCGGCGATGTGGGGGGAGCTCGGTTTAGGGGTACATAGGTAGTTTATGGGTGTTAGTGTACTTTAGGGTACAGTAGTTAAGAGCTTTATAAACCGGCGTTAGCCAGAAAGCTCTTAACTCCTGCTATTTTCAGGCGGCTGGAGTCTTGTCGTTAGAGCTCTAACGCTCACTGCAGAAACGACTCTAAATACCGGCGTTAGAAAGATCCCATAGAAAAGATAGGATACGCAAATGGCGTAGGGGGATCTGCGGTATGGAAAAGTCGCGGCTGCAAAGTGAGCGTTAGACCCTTTAATCACTGACTCAAAATACCAGCGGGCGGCCAAAACCAGCGTTAGGAGCCTCTAACGCTGGTTTTGACGGCTACCGCCGAACTCCAAATCTAGGCCACAGTGACTTGCATTGTACACAGATAATATACAGGGTGCACAACTGCACACCTTCTGGTATGGGCAGCTGCCTCAGATAGTGAATCATTAGGCATTAACCACAAATATTCTTTTGGTGAAATGATCGTTGGATTTTGAGCGTGTGATGTCACGTTGTGGGCGGAGACCAACCTTCTGAACTGCAAACCGTAATCGTAGACATTTGTTTACAATATGCAGTCTGTGTAATATACGGAGGTTCTAGCTGTGGTTGTTCTCTGTAAACCCCTGTGATTTTAACACAGGTTTTAATCAATTGTTTTAACATTCATCTGAGTTCACTTCTATCTGCTCCTGCTGGAGTCTCCCATTGCTTTTATATCTAGAGCGTGATGTGAAGCTCTGCAGCATGTGAGCATACAACTTACATATGAATTAACCCTGTTGTCTCACAGGACTTCACCATTGGCAGCATTGATGTGTTTTATTTGAGGTTAACCCTTGGAGTTCGACTGCAGCATTCATTTCCACTGAGAAGTAATTACTGGGATCACTTATGCACATTAGGAGTTGGGATTTAGTCTCCAATTGACTTTTTGGACATATCCTTTTTGCACTAACACATTGTTTTTTGTTTGATATATTATTGTTTGTTTTAACAGGTTAATACTTTTCTTTTTGTGCACAAGTATTCTTTTGCTGACACATTTTTCTTAACCAATATGGAATAGCCTCAGCCGTGTCCAGAACACTTGGAGACCATATGTTATAGATATATACAGTGGTTCTTCTATAGTTTGTGAGTAAATGTGGCAATGCTGCCCAGTAGCCACACCCACAACATGACCTGTATTGTTGAGTTCTTATATAAACCTTTTGGGCTCGATTTATCAAGCCCTTTTTCTCCCCTTTGACTCCAGTCTGGATTTATCAAGCAGCTGTCATCTCTTCCAACCGGGGAGATTGACAGTTCCTGCACGCGTGTGATTGGCTGTGTGTGCACAGGGGCGGGGTTGCACGCAAGTGCACAACAGTGCTCGTGCGCAATGTTAAATGCGGGCAGTGGATTGCTGCCCGTCATAGGAGAAGCCGGTCAGACGGGGGCAAATATGTCCGCCCCTGTCTGCCACGGAATGATAAATTAAGCCCAATATGTTAAATTGTCTTAAAATACTTATAACTAATCAATATTACTTCCTCCTTATTGTTATCTTTGTGTTTTCCCCCCAGGGCTTTCGAAGTTTAGATGACATCCGCACTAAAGCAAACCTGACCCACCAACAGACAATCGGATTGAAATATTATGATGATTTCTTAGATCGCATGCCCAGAGAGGAGGCTGGAAGAATAGAACAAACTGTACGTAACTTCAATACCAGATATTTTGTGCCAAATAATTCTGTTCAATTACCTTCCCATGTTTGTGCAGAGCAGTGGCGGACAATATTGTCTTCCAATTTAATGCTTGATTGCCAGTGACAGACCAGGTAAAGCACATTGGTCGGTTAGTAGCTCAGCCATTTTGGTTATTCAATCATTGTTCCAGCAAGGATATTTGTGTTTTGGTAGGCCATATTGGCTAAATATGTTTTTTAACCATAAATAAAAAAATACCCACAATTTATGTAAGAACTTATCTGATAAATTAATTTATTTCATGGTGGCAAGAGTCCACGAGCTAGATACAGATGGGATATACTTTCCTACCAGAAGGGGGCAAAGTTTCCAAAACCTCAAATGCCTATAAATACACCTCCCACTTCACTCATACCCCAGTTTAACGTATAGCCAAGTTAGTGAGGTATATAAGGAGTAAAAGCATAAAAAGAGGAACAGGATAAATAATGTGCTTTATACAAAAAAATCATAATCCCCCCAAAAATGTGTGGGTCTCGTGGACTCTCGCCACCATAAAAGAAATTAAATTATCAGGTAAGTTTTTTTTCACATAAATGATGTGTTCTTTCATATAGGTGGCAAGAGTTTACAAGCTAGTCACTGATGGGATATAATACCCAAGATGTGGAAGTCCACGAGTAACTATAGAGGGAGGGATAAAATAAAAACGGCTATTTCCGCTGAGAAATTAAATCCAAAAAAATAGTTTTCTTAAAAATTCAAAAAACTTAAATCATAGGCACTAGAATCAAACTAAGACAGCTGCCCGAAGAACCTTTCTACCAAAATCTGCTTCCGAAGAGGCAAAAACATCAAAATGGTAAAATTTAGTAAAGGTATGTATAGAAGACCAAGTGGCTGCTTTACAGATTTGATCACCTGAAGCTTCATTCTTGAAAGCCCAAGATGTGGCAACTGATCTTGTAGAAAGAGCTGTTATTCTCTGAGGCATAGACTGGCCCGCCTCCAAATAAGCTTTGTGAATTAGAAGTTTCAACCAAGATGCCAAAGAAATGTCAGAGGCTTTCTGACCTTTTCTAGAACCAGAAAAAATGACAGACTAGAAGTCTTTCTGAAATCTTTAGTAGCATCAACATAATATTTCAAAGCTCCAAAGAATGTAGAGATCTTTCAAGAGTATGCTTATGATTAGGACACAAGGAAGGAACAAGAATTTCCCTATTAATGTTAGAATTCACAACTTTAGGCAAAAATTTAAACAAAGTCCACAAAACAGCTTTATCTTGATGAAAAATTAGATAAGGAGACTCACAAGAGAGAGCAGACCATTCAGAAACTCTTCTAGCAGAAGAGATAGCCAAAAGAAATAACACTTTCCAAGAAAGTAGTTTAATGTCCAAAGATTGCATAGGCTCAAAAGGAGGAGCCTGCAAAGTCTTTAATACCAAATTTAGACTCCGAGGAGAGAGAGATTTAATAACGGGGGTTTTTTTTAATACGAGTTAAAGCCTGTACGAAACAGTGAATATCAGGAAGATTAGCAATCTTTCTGTGAAATAAAACAGGGCAGAGATTTGTCCTTTCAAAGTATTGGCAGGCAAACCTTTATCCAAACTATCCTGAAGAAACTAAAGAATCCTAGGAATTCTAAAAGAATGCCAAGAATAATCACAACTGAAACACCATGAAATATAGGTTTTCAAAACCTTGTGTTATATTTTCCTTGAAACAGGCTTATGAGCCTGTATCATAGTGTTAATTACTGAGTCAGAGAAACTAAGGACTAAGTGTTCAATTTCCATGCCTTCAAATTTAGAGATTTGAGATCCGGATGGAAAAATGGACCCTGAGACAAAAGGTATGGTCTTAGAGGAAGTGACCAAGGTTGACAACTGGACATTCGGAAAAGGTCTGCATACCAGAACCTGTGAGGCCTTGCTGGTGCTATTAGAAACACATAAGATTGTTCCATTATGATCTTTAAGATCACTATTGGAAGAAGAACCAGAGGTGGAAGAATGTAATCAGGTTGGTAAAACTAGGGAACTGCTAGAGCATCCATTGGTCTCTGGGAAGTTGCTTGTTTAGACGTGAGGCAATCAGATCTATGTCTGGAAGACCCCACATCTGCACAATCTGATAGAATATATCTTGATGGAGAGACCACTCCCCCGGATGTTGAGTTTGACGGCTGAGATAATCCGCTTCCCAATTGTTTACACCTGGGATATGAATCGCAGTGATTAGACATGAGTTAGATTCTGCCTAAGTATTAGAGATTCTTCTTTCATTGCTAGGGGACTGCGAGTCACCCCTTGATGATTGACATATACCACTGTTTTGACATTTTCTGTCTGAAACCGAATATATATCTCTCTCTTTAATAGAGGCCAAGCCTGAAGAGCTCTGAAAATAGCACTTAGCAATAGAGTTCAAAGATATTGGTTGGTAACCTCGCACCCGAGGATTTCAAACTCCTTGTGCTGTCAGAGACCCCCAGACAGCTCCCCAACCTGTGAGACTTACAGATCTGTTGTGATGACAGTCCAGGTAGGACAAACAAAGGAGGCCCCTTGAACAATAAGGTGATGGTTTAACCACCAAGACGGAGAGAGTTGAGTGTTGGGATTTAAGTAAATCAGTTGTGATATCTGAGTATAATCCCTGCATAATTGGTGCAACATGCAAAGCTGTAGAGGTCTCATATGAAAACGAGCAAAAGGGTCCAATGCTGTAATCATGAGACCTAAAACTTCCATGCATATAACCACTGAAGGAAATTATAGAGACTGAAGGTTTAGACAAGCTAAAACCTTAATAGTCTATTTTGTGTTACGGATAGAGTCATGGACACTGAATTTATATGGAAACCTAAAAAGGTGACCTTTGTCTGAGGAATCACGAAACTCTTTTGGTAAATTGATCCTTCAACCATGTCCTTGAGGAAACAACAATAGTTGTTTTGTGTGAGATTCTGTTAAATGAAAACATTGAGCTTAATACCAAGATGTCGTCCAAATAAGGAAACATCGCAATACCCTGCTTAACAAAATGGATTATGATGTGGTTATGAGAGACATAATACATAGCATTCTCCAAATTAAAAAATAAATTAATAGCTCAAAAAAAACCTGTATGTTTCACAGACTCTGCCAACCTTGACAAATATTTAGCCACTAATTTAAAAAGTCGCTAAAAAAGAGCACTGAAATACTGACTCAAGGCATGTATACAAACAATATATAACAACTTTTATTTAAAAAAGTGCCCAATCCACAGCTGAGTGTCTCATATTAAAAAAGTATATACTTACCGTGTAAGACACCCATCCACATATAGCAGACCGCCAAACCAGTACTGAAACATATCAGCAGAGGTAATGGTACAAGAGTATATTGTCAATCTATAAAGGCAGGCAGCAGATGAATCCCTGTGATCGATTTACAGAGAGCCTTATGAATAGATTTCCCATAGGTGAAAACATGGTATCATCAGGCAATACTGCATTCACATCCCTCAGACAAACACTGCACTTAGAGAGGAACTGGGCTTCCATATGCTTAGAAGCACCTTTCACTGAAGAAATCAAGCACGTCATTCTTCACCACCTCCTAAGGAGGCAAAGTTTTTAAAACTGAGGTATGAGTGAGGTGGGAGGTGTATTTATAGGCATTTGAGGTTTCAGAAACTTTGCCCCCTCCTGGTAGGAATGTTTATTCCTTCAGTAACTAGCTTGTGGACTCTCGCCACAATTGTATTTAAAATATATGTTTGTGTCTCAACTCCCAAGCAGTTGTAAAATAATATTTACATTTACACTTTGACTTATAGGGACATGAAACTTCGATTTTTTTTTTTTTCTTTTATGATTTACTTACAATTTGAAAAAACAACTTTCCAATTTACTTTTTATCAAATTTGCTTTATTCTCTTGGTATCCTTTGTTGAAGGAGCAGCAATGCACTACTTGGAGCTAGCTGAGAACATCAGGTGAGCCAATGACAAGAGCTATTTATGTGCAGCCCCCAATTAGCAGTTATTTCCCAGTAGTGCATTGCTGCTCCTGAGCCTACCTAAGTATGATTTTCAACAAAGGATACCTCATGAACGTAGCAAATCAGAAAATAGAAGTAAATTGGAAAGTGGTTTAAAATTGTATGCTCTTTCTGAATCATGAAAGAAAAAATTAGTTTCTTGTCCATTTAAATTTTAACAAAAACAGAAAAGTAGTTACAGTGTATTTGAGTATTTGTTTTGTGTAGTTTTAATTTACTTTAACTCCAGAAATGTTTTTGTTTTTTTTACACATCTGGCCACAGCCAGCCAGGAATGTATCCTGCACGATTCAGAATCATAGAATGCAACATTCTACACAGTGGTTGCTTTGTTAGTGCAGGACCTTGTTTATATCTGTTCTCAACTGGCCACCGTTGAGGAGATAGGATACACATTTTTTAAGAGGCTTTTCAAAACAATGCAATTTTTTGCTACCAAATGATAATTTCAATTGCTTATAAAACAAAGGCAGATCATTTGCAATTCAGATCTTAATTGTTGACATAAAATGCAAGTTAAGAAGCCGTGGTCATGAGACTGTTGCTTCCTAACCTCAGAGGTGATTGAGTTAAAGGGACAGTCTTGTCCAAAATAAACTTTCATGATTCAGACAGGGCATGTAATTATAAACTATTTTCCAATTTTACTTTTATCACCAATTTTTCTTTGTTCTCTTGGTATTCTTAGTTGAAAGCTAAACCTAGGAGGTTCATATGCTAATTTCTTAGACTGTGAAGTCCACCTCTTTTGTGAATGCATTTTGACATTTTTTCACCACTAGAGGGTGTTAGTTCATGTGTGTCATATAGATGACACTGTGCTCACGCACGTGGAGTTACCTATGAGCCAGCACTGATTGGTTAAATTGCAAGTCTGTCAAAAGAACTGAAATAAGCGGGCAGTTTGCAGAGGCTTAGATACAAGATAATTACAGAGGTAAAAAGTGTATTTATATAACTGTGTTGGTTATGAAAAACTAGGGAATGGGTAATAAAGGGATTATCTATCTTTTAAAACAATATCAATTCTGGTGTAGACTGTCCCTTTAAATCCCCTGGTGAATGTTTGCCCTTGCAGTGGTAAATATAGTCGATGCTACTTTGCTCCCAGTGAGCTTGGGCTGATGGGTTTCCTGTCTGGGAACCTTGTTCACCTGCACTTTAATAAAAGGGGGACAATGTATGCATATATTAAATGTATGTAATGTCCCTTATAATGTTTTTGTATATGTCACATTTGTAATTATTGGTTTAGCCTGTAATCATAGATGTGCTTGGAGTACGGTTCAGTTGCATAGACCATACCTGTCTTTACACTACATGTATATGTACCTGAAATATCTATATGTGTGGGAGACACTTGCTCTACAAAGTCCTACACCAATAGTATATACGCCGTTTCATCTACTGAAGTTTTACGAGTTGGATAATAAATGAACTAAGGTACAGTGGTTTCCAATAGGGAGATTTGTTCAAAGCTCAGATGTGAAGCTGTAACATAATAGATTATCCACTCGATAAGAAATAGCTGACAGTTTGCTGAGAACAATTTTCTCTGTTTTTGTGCCAGACCCAAAATTTGATTGGAGTAAGGTTAAGCTACATTTGAGATCTTTTGCTGCTGGGAATTGAACTAGAAGACATTATCAAGCTGTGCAGATAAACTCTGCTTTGGTTCATCTTTTGTTTTCATGGTATTTGTGCCTTTTGCCTTCTAATTTCTTTCTTTTCTATTATTTGGTCACAACATTAATATATTCCGTTAAGAAAAGGTTTTCTCTCCCACAAGCTTCTATAAGAGCAAAGTTCTTTGTAGTTATCATCAGGACACAATATTTCAAAGACAGTCTGTTTGAGAAAATCAAAAGCAGTGCAGTTAGAATGTTAGTGTTGAGTGACAGGATCCCTTAGGGTGGGTTGGATGGAGTTGCTTTATGTTACACCTGCATACCCCATCACCGTGGAAGCATCGGTCATTGCGACGCTGTCACTCAACCACAGAGCCTGACCTCAAAGAATGCGCACCACTCTGGACCCCACTGAGCAACTTGTTCCCATGCGTAAGATTAAAGGTGAAAGGCTCATTCCTTCCCCCTTCCACCACCTCCTCTTTTTTGTTCAAACATGGTTGTCACGTAAAAGATTTTCGGGAATGACTTTCCTATTTCAAGTACTCCCTTTTTCTTTTTTTTTTTCCCTCCCCATCTTTTGAAAAGTCAACCAGGTTGTTGTGGCTGCTACTGGAGGAGGAGTCATGTGCCTATTGTTGTTGTTGATTGGATTACTCGTCCTGGGTCTCAAAGCCCCTCTGGGAGCTGCACAGGAGAAAGAAGGGGATTAAGGGATTAGCCACTGTCCTTGCTGTATGTCACATCAAGATCTGAGGAGCTTTACACTCAATTGCAGTGTTGCAAGTCTTCAGAAATCTTCATTAAAAAAAGAGAGACAAAATATGCATTAGAAAAGAGTCATGACCTTCTTAAGCATGTCACTGACATACAAGACAGAATTAATGGGTTTATTCTTCTAATGAAAGATGATCTCCTATTTGTTATAAGAAGGTAAAGGAAGATACAGAAATACAAGTGATATTGGGGAGCTACAACTTTATTTTGTGACATTTAGAATATTTACATACTATTTTCTCACAGCGTTATATACTATAATAGCTTTATACTAAACATTTTTACCTTTTTTTAATATATGTTACTGTAATATAACTATCCTTTGAATTACATTACATTTATATTGAAGATCGTACCAAGGCTACAATTTGAGATAGAATAATAGTTACAGCTCCTCAGAGGAACATTCTAGTTCTTATTACATTTATAATAATCAAAAGGAAGACTAATTTGTAAAATTAAATGTGACCTCTGTTAAAAAGGTCCCGTTGCAATACTTGAAAGTGTTGGCGGCAAGCTCTTCCTCCAGTGATTTCCACTGCCCCTCCAATTGACACATTTTACTTGCATTATCTAAACCTCCTTGTATCATTTATTTATTGGTTAGAAAAATAAGGGTGTGTTTTTGAGAAGCAAGTGGATAGTGACACTGGGGTAATTGGCAATTTGTACTTAAAGCTAGGGAGAAACTTAAGACTGATAATAAGGTTTTTTTTTCCATTTTCAAATTAGTTCCTAAATTTAATGTTAACTAGAGTGTCCGTTTAAAGAAGATCAGTTTAGATTCTGTTATAAGTTTAGCAGTTTGTACTTATGTTTTTATTATTTGGTGTGTTACTTTGTGTTGTTGTTAGTGGATCATCCATGTCACTTAATAGTTCATGTACTATGCAATGTTAAAGGGACAATTAAGTCAAAATTAAACATTAAAGGATTACTTTCTGTTATTATTTTTAAGCTAAACAACTAACATATTAAAGTTAATAAACATTAATTAAAACCTACTGACCTATATTTTCTCCAAAACGAAGTTTCATAACGTTCTAAAAGTTATATCTTTTATTCGCCGATGATGTCACGGTATCCTGCCCACTATTTTCAGCACTGCATGTTCAAAATACTTAAACCAATGAAATTGTGTTTAAAGCGCCATTTTGAAACCTAGGTATTGTAAACGGATTGGTACAGAGCAAAGGACACCCAGGAAGTGGGTTTGGAAAACAATTAAATTTGCAGACAAGATTTCTGATATACGGAAGAGATATGTTAATGAAATGCTATTGATAAAAAGCGTATTTGGGGTAGTTAGTTAGTAACAGGCATAGAAAATATTTACTTACAGTGGCCCTTTAATGAATTGGATAAAATGTACAATTTTACACAACTTTCCAGATTACTTCTATTGTCAAGTTTGCTTTGTTTTTTTGGTATCCTTTGTTAAAGATTAAAGGTATACAGTATTAGGCTGATAGAAGTTTAGGAGATTTGTGTTTTTTTTTTAGATTTCTATAGCAGCAGTTTGCAACAATGTATAACATTGCTATAACTATTTTTTAAAACACTGATGCCACATGGTTAAAGACACGTGCACACTCTAGAGTTCACCCTTGTTAACAAAGGATACCAAAAGAACTAAGCGAAATTTATAATATAAGTAAATGAAAAAATTGTTTAAAATGTCATGCTCTGTCCAATCCATTTGTTTAATTTACTGTAAAATGCTTTTATTTTTTGTTATGGATTGCTTTTTTATTACAGTTTTAGTAGCCAGTTAATGTATTGGATGTATAGATGCTGATTATGTTTAATTATAATGGTTTCTTTAGTTGTTATGAAGTTTGCATGTGGTGTTCTGTTATCTGAGAATCCTTTTTATTTTCTTTATTTTAAAGGTAAGGGAAGAGGCTCACAAAATAAACCCTGATCTGATGTCCGTGGCATGCGGCTCATATCGAAGAAAAAAACAAACCTGTGGCGATGTAGATGTTTTAATTACACACCCTGACGGTAAATCCCATAAGGGTGTATTTAGCAAACTTATCGATGGTCTTAAAGAGCGAGGTAAAACATTCGTACTTCATCCTTATTTACTATTTTACAGTCATTAGATGTGTCACAATTCTCTATTTTTTTTATTGTGGCTTGTCTTAGGGGGTGGACCAGATCCATGTGTGTAAATGACCAAAAATATAATAATTTATCTCCATTAGTGTAATATTTTTAACATTAAAAGTGACCTTTTAAAATAGTTTTTGGTTGATCCTGCTAGCGCCCCCAGCCCTGGACTATTTTTTTTTATTTTTTAGCTAATGGCAGGATAGTCGATCTTGTGGTTACCAATAGCGCCACTGCTTTCAATAGAGGCGTGCTCTCTGCTACACAGCAAGAAATTGACAAAAATATGCACCTTGTCTGGCCGGAGAAGCCATGGCCCTTATCTACCAATGAAGTTGTGGCAATTGCCCTTGTTAGCCAGTGACAAATCCATCCCATGTGTACAAGTTGTGCACAAACATTTACTTTAAGGGACATAATACTCATATGCTAAATCACTTGAAAGTGATGCAGCATAACTGTAAAAAGCTAACAAGAAAATATCACCTGAGCATCTCTATTAAAAAAGAGAAGAAGATATTTTACCTTAAAATGTCTTCAGCTTACAAGAGTAAGTGCTCTGGTAAAAGTTATACTTCAGCTACTGTCCAGCTGTTAGTTAAAAAACAAACAAAAAAACAATAGCCAATCAGCATCAGCAGCGCTGAGGTCATGCTTTGCTTTGCTGTGATCTCATGAGATTTCATTGTAAACTTTCTTAAACTGTATAAGGAAATGACATGACTGTGGCACCACATGCTAGATGCACGCTCCCTTGTAAGTCCTGGGACTAGCATACTGATTGGCTGCTTAAAGTCCTTTACAATGGGGTGTGAATACTTAGGACATTTTGAGGTAAATATCTTTCTTTTTTTACATAAAGATGTTCAGGTGATAATTTCTAGTCCGCTTTATACAACTATGCTGCATCACATAAAGTGCCTAATTTTTTTTTCTGTCATACTTCAAATAGAGCAACTTTCCCGTTTACTACTATTATCAAATTTAATTCTTGATATCCTTTAGTGAAGAAGCAGCAATAAACTACTGGGAGCTAGCTGAACACAATATCAGTAGGCATATATGTGTAGCCACCCATCAGCAGCTAGCTCCACATTGTGCATTGCTGCTCCCAGGCCTACCTAGAATATGCTTTTCAACAAATTATACCAAGAGAACAAAGTAAAATAGATAATAGAAGTAAATTGAAAAGTTATTTACCGTAATATGACATGCTCTATCTAAATTGTGAAAGTTTTTTATTTTGAGTTTATCTTTTTAACTTGACATTTTTAACATTTAAATAATGTTCTTTAATATGCTTAATACATTAGAATTAAAGGGACACTAAACACAATTTGTTTTCTTTCATGATTCAGAGCATGATGCAACTTTCTAATTTATTCCTATTATCATTTTTTTTTGTTCTCCTGCTATCTTTATTTGAAAAAGCAGGAATCTAAGCTTAGGAGCCGGCCCATTTTTGTTTCAGCTCCATGGTGTCTACATTTTTTAAATAACGATAGCAAGAGAATGAAGAAAAATTGATAATAGGAGTAAATTAGAAAGTTGCTTAATGCTCTATCTAAATCATGAAATAAAAAAAATGGGTTTAGTGTCCCTTTAATGAAGAGTACATGCAAATTACCATTCCTAATAAACAGATAATTTCAACCCATAATAGTCTATACAGGCTGCTTAAAGGGCCAGTAAACCTAGAAAATAATGTTATATAATTCTGCACATAGTGCAGAATTATATAACATTAGATTAGTGCTTGCTTTATACAACCTAATATTGCCGCTGGAATAATATAAAAAAAAAAGAGGGTTTTTCAGACCCGCCCTCTGTGCTCTACTGAGCGGGTCTGGTTTTACCTCAGAGCGCATCTGAGCAGCTGTCTAGTCACAGCCTTGCCCGAGAGCGCCATTACACTCAATGTAGCTCGCTCCTGCTGTGACTTGACAGCTGGCCAGATGCGCTCTGAGGGAAAACCAGACCCGCTCAGTAGAGCACAGAGGGCGGGTCTCAAAAACCCTCTTTTTTTTTTTTTTTTTCTATAAAATTCCAGCAGCAATATTAGGTTGTATAAAGCTAGCACTAATATAATGTTATATAATTCTGCACTATGTGCAGAATTATATAACATTATTTTCTAGGTTTACTGGCCCTTTAAATTGTAATCTATGCCCTGGCCATGTAAATTGTGTTGTTTTATTAAAATGCTGTTTTGCGCATCTTTGTTTTATTTCTATTAGGGTTTCTGACAGATGATTTGGTGAGCCAAGAGGATAACGGAAGCCAGAAGAAATATATGGGGGTGTGCTGTCTCCCAGGAGAAGGGCAGAAGCACAGAAGACTAGATGTTATAATTGTGCCTTACAGAGAATTTGCTTGTGCACTCATGTACTTTACAGGTTCAGCACACTTTAACCGGTCCATGCGGGCTCTGGCAAAAACCAAAGGCATGAGCTTATCCGAACACTCCCTAAACAAGGATGTAGTGCGGAACGGGGCGGTAAAGGTCAGTGCAGGGTGTCCTCTAGAAACCCCAACGGAAAAAGAGATTTTTAAGATACTTGGGCTTCCCTTTAGAGAACCGCATGAAAGAGACTGGTAAATTTGGAATTTACCATAATATCTGTGTTTTTAAATTATGCCAAAATACCTATTTTTAAACTGCCTTGTAGAAATGAATTGGAATTTAGCGACCTGCAGTAAATCCTCATGTATTTTATACGATTTCAGTTTGCATGATTAGAAGGCAGTTTACGCATTATCTGTAGTGGTTCTTTAATCTCATAATTCAGTTACTTACTGCTGTATTGATTTTTCTATCTAGGAATCATACAAGAGGCATCAGGACAGCCTAGTAAATACAATCAGAAAGCTACTACATTATCAGGACTTTATCTGCTTTTAATGGTGACATTGTAACTATATTTATCTAATGTCTTCATACTTAAAGGGACATGAAACCCAACATTTTTCTTTCATGATTCAGATAGAATATACTATTTTAAACAACTTTCCAATTTATTTCTATTATCAATTTTGCTTTATTCTCTTGGTATCCTTCATTGAAGGAGCAGCTATGCACTACTGGGAGCTAGCTGAACACATTGGTAAGCCATTGATAAGAGGTATATATGTGCAGCCACAAATCAGCAGCTAGAGCCCACCTCCTAAGCCTACCTAGGTGTCCTTTTCAACAAAGGATACCATGAGAACAAAGCAAATTAGATAATAGAAGTAAATTGGAAAGTTCTTTAAAATTGTATGCTGTATCTGAATCATGAAATATTTTTTTGGGGTTTTATGTCCTTTTAATAGGTCCATAGAATGTGGATGATAAGTTGAAGACATAAATTTACGAAGGACTAATTTATTTACTGCATTGTAATTGGTAAATACTGTGTGAAATGACTTGCTATAATCGAAAGCAGAGAAATTAACATCAGTCTTTCTGTAACTTGACATCATAAAGGGACAGGCTGCACCAGAATTTTTATTGTTTTAATAGTTAGATAATCCCTTTATTACCTATTGCCTAGTTTTGTATAACTAACACATGTATAATAATATACTTTTAACCTCTGTGATTATCTTGTATCTAAGCCTCTGCAAACTGCCCCCTTATTTCAGTTCTTTTGACAGATTTGCATTCTAGCTAATCAGTGCTGGCTCCTAGCTAACTCCACGTGCATGAGCACAATGTTAACTATATGACACACATGAAATAATGTCATCTAGTGGTGAAAAACTGTCAAAATGCATCCAGATAAGAGGCGGCCTTCAAGGTCTAAGAAATTAGCATATGAGCCTGCCTAGATTTAGCTTTCAACTAAGAATACCAAGAGAACAAAGCACAATTGGTAATAAAAGTAAAAAAGTTGTTTATAATGACATGCCCTATCTGAATCATGAAAGTTTATTTTGGACTTGACTGTCCCTTTAAAGGGCATAGGAAACTGAAACTGACTGTCTTTCATTTGAAAGTGCAGCTTTTAAGCAATATATTATGCAGTTGCATTGTGTCCATCCTGTATGAAATGAACAATATTATTTTGCTTAATGCTTTCACTGTATGGAAGAAGCAACCTCTTTATAGTAAGACAGAAAACCACACCATGTATTTAAATTTACGCTTGTCGTATTAGCTTTCGGATCTCTACTTTTTATGAAAAAGAAATTATCTTGTAATGCTCTGATTTATCTTTATTGTTAAACGGATAGAAATGTCAAAATTGAAATATTCATAAATTAGGGTTGCCACCTGTCAGGGAATGACCCAGACAGTTTGGGTTTTCATTTCTGTGTTCGGGTTTGAAGCTGAGTCAGACCAGGACATGCAAATGTCCGAGTTTGGTGGGAAAAAGCTACAGCCAAAAATGTGACATTATGTATTTGCAATATACTGCACATACCTACAGTTATTTCTCTCTTGCGTGTGTGTCTGTCTTTGTGTTTGTCATTGTCTGTCTGTGTGTGTGCAAGAGCGTGTGTGAGAGAGTGTGTGTCTGTGTTTGTCATTGTCTGTCTGTTTGTGTGTGTGTGCAAGAGCGTGTGTGTGTCTGTGTTTGTCATTGTCTGTCTGTGTGTGTGCAAGAGCGTGTGTGAGAGAGTGTGTGTCTGTGTTTGTCATTGTCTTTCTGTGTGTGTGTGTGTGTCTTTGTGTTTGTCATTGTCTGTGTGTGTGCAAGAGCACGTGTGAGAGTGTGTGTCTGTTTGTCATTGTCTTTCTGTGTGTGTGTGTGCAAGAGCGTGTGTGTCTGTGTTTGTCATTGTCTTTCTTTGTGTGTGTGTGAGAGAGAGAGAGTGTGTGTGTCTGTGTTTGTCATTGTCTTTCTGTGTGTGTGTGTGTGTGCAAGAGGGTGTGTGAGAGAGTGTGTGTGTCTGTGTTTGTCATTGTCTGTCTGTGTGTGTGCAAGAGCGTGTGTGAGAGAGTGTGTGTCTGTGTTTGTCATTGTCTTTCTGTGTGCGTGAGAGAGAGAGAGTGTGTGTCTTTGTGTTTGTCATTGTCTTTCTGTGTGTGTGTGTGTGTGAGAGAGAGAGAGTGAGTGTGTGTGTCTTTGTGTTTGTCATTGTCTTTCTGTGTGTGTGTGTGAGAGAGAGTGTGTGTGTGTCTTTGTGTTTGTCATTGTCTTTCTGTGTGTGTGTGTGTGTGTGTGTGTGTGCAAGAGCGTGTGTGTGTCTGTGTTTGTCATTGTCTTTCTGTGTGTGTGTGTGTGTGTGTGTGTGTGTGAGAGAGAGAGAGTGTGTGTCTTTTTGTTTGTCATTGTCTTTCTGTGTGTGTGTGTGTCTGTGTTTGTCATTGTCTTTCTGTGTGTGTGTGTGTGTGTGTGTGTGCAAGAGCGTGTGTGAGAGAGTCTGTTTGTCTTTGTGTTTGTCATTGTTTTTCTGTGTGTGTGTGCAAGAGAGAGTGTGTGTGTGTTTGGCATTGTTTTTGTGTGTGTGTGTGTGTGTAAGAGCGTGTGTGAGAGAGTCTGTTTGTCTTTGTGTTTGTCATTGTCTTTCTGTGTTTGTGAGTCTGTGTGTGAAAGAGTGAGTGTATGTGTGTGTGCGTTAGTGTGTGAGAAACGTTAGTATCTTTGTGTCAGTGTGAGAGTGTGAATATCTATGTGGGAGTTTGTGTTTCTTTGCTATTATACAATACATAGTGTGTACTCTGCAAAAATACTTCCATTAACTAAAATGCTTCTTGTAAAAGTTAAGGTTTTCTGTGGCATACGCACATATCATGCGAGGGCCGTGCAGCATTATTCAAGCTCAGAGAGCTGCAAATGGTGCTTATTGCTTCTGCGAAGACTTAATTTGTGTCATACCATCCACCGCTGACTCTCTGAGAAAGTGTAGTGTTTGAATACTGGAGGCCCTCACAGCATATGTGCGTATGCCACAGAAAAACAGTAATAACCTTTACTAGAAATATTTTTCTAAAGGAAGTATATTGCAAAAATGCGTCTATTTCCTCAGTTTTGTCCTTCCTATCCCTTTTAAACTAATGCTTGTTGCAAGCTCTCTGTTTAACTCCTGTAAGGCATTTACACCCTGAGTTAAATGTGAACCAGACGACCACCTGTTCCATTTTAGTAGGACACTGCCAGTGATTGGCGGCTACATGTGTATTCTGTTTCTGATTGGCTTGTCAGTAATGTTTAAAAGTGCATATACAGCGCCAACATCCAAACAGATACAAGCTCCCAAAGTGAGACCCCCTAAAAACTAAAAAAAAAAAGAATATTAATATAGAAAGAGGGAGCACCAGCTATAGGCTAAAGTATCAGAATAACAGATTAATATTAAAATAAATGTATTACATTCACATAAACTAGGGTACCCTATGTACATATAACAATTCGATTGAAAACCATTAAAAAAATTAGTTAAAAACAATAGAGTAAGTGCCCCTCAGGAGAGAGGGGAATACCAAAACATATAAACACAAAAAAATGTGTATTAAAAGTCCCAAATGATATAAAATGTCTTAATAAGTGATGATATCCTTAACAAATGTCCTGTGTAACAGATCCGGTGCCCGTGTGAATCCAATTAATCCTTCGTGTATGATGGGGTATCCAAGAAATCAAAAATCAAAATGGTTATTAAAAATATATGATATATATATATATATATATATATATATATATATAACCTGTGAAAAACAAAAATCATAGTGCAATAACGCTAATATGAATATGAACTTAATTGAAAATAGGCTTACCCTATATGTAAACTCGAGCAGTGACTACTTATAACATGTACATCAACGCGTTTCGGCCCCAAAGCTGGGCCTTTCTCAAGATCTTGAGAAAAATTGAAAAAGGTAAAAAGTATTTTAGTATAGCAAATTGATAAATTTATAATGATCTGATCTTGTTTTAAATTTTAATCTGTTAAAAGATATTTAAATACAGTAGGATTGCATAATCCGCAAATGCACTGACTTTTTTAATTCTGATAACTCCATGTCCCCTGTATCATGTGATAACATCAGACTCATATGTACAATATATACTGTGAACTCTTGCACATGCGTAGTAGGAGCTGGTTACTCAGAAAGTGTGCATATGAAAGTGATTCATTTTGAGAATTGGAAAACAATTGCAGCAAACAAGGCTTTAATCTGTTTTAATAGCATTCAGACTCTGCAGATATGTTAATCTACTTGAAGACTGCAGAAAACTGTTGTAATATCAAGGTGTTTACTCGTCCTTTTAAAAAAATGAAAATACTGAAGTCATCAGAACCCTTCTCAGGATTATTATATAAACTTTAAATGTATTATCTTCAATAATAATACAAGTTGCTGTTTTTTTTAAATTAAAGGGACAGTCTACTCCAGAATTTTTATTGTTTAAAAAAAATAGACAATCCCTTTATTACCCATTCCCTAGTTTTGCATTACCAACACAGGTATATTAATAAACTCAACTTCAGGGTAGCGCACAAACACTCGTAAGATGTGGTGTCAGGCAATTCACGTAAGGAACACACCCCCTCTCAACGTCACTCTGACGCATCCGACTCTGTCAGCTGTACTGGTGCAATGAACGGAGCGTTCCACCTCCGCTCCAAAGAATGCAAACAGATGCAACAATCAAAGCACTCAGCAAATAAGCCGCAGGTATACAAAAGATCCTTGACTCAAGAGGATAAAGTTAACGCTGTGTTTATTTCTCCATATCAGCAGATATCAATACGTATTTGGTCACAGCGCTGACATTTAATGGGGAGAAAAAAGACAGGCAGTAATGGTCAAACGCGTTTCATCTGTTAAGACATGACTTTCAATGACCATAAAATCACCCACAATTCACTGCTATTTAAGGACACAAAACACCTCCCATATTTTAACAGTCTAATCATAATGAACGATACATAAAGCAGGAAATTATAGGTGATTTTAAAAGGATATCTGACAGTACACAATCTATACCAGCATGGCACATATATATATATTGAACAGCAGTAATAAACTGTAGAATGATACAATTGCAAAAATAAACAAATTAATAAATTAAAACAAAACTGCTCAGAAGCTACGTGCAAAGTCAGCATGATAAAAGTGACAGAATATTATAATCATTTATGATCTACAAAAATGGAGATGGGAATCCCTTCAAAGATTATATTCATTTTTACTTTCGTTACATTGACGATATTTTGATGGTTTGGAAGGGCCCAGTAGACCTTATTGATCAGTTTTTGAATTACATTCAGAATAATTCTATGAATCTTAAATTTACGATGGAGTACAGTAAAACTTCAATCTCTTTTTTTAGACATTAGACTTTTTTCCAATGAGGATGCATCCAGCATAGAAGTCGAACTTTTTCGTAAAAAGATAGCAGGTAATACCATTTTGAATGCGAAGTCATGCCATCCAAGGCAGATTATCAATTCTATCCCTAAGAGCCAGTACATCAGGGTTAAAAAAAACTGCACAAGTGAACAAAGTTATTGTAAACATTCTAGTGAGTTAACGGATAGGTTTCTAGATAGGGGTTACTGCAGTGAAGCTCTGAATAAGATGAAAAGTGAGGTGGATATTATAGCTAGAAATGATCTCTTTAAGTCTGATAAATCCCGTAAACAGGATAGGTCTAACAAACCAAAATGTATCACTAATTACAGTGTAGAGTATGGCAAAATATGCAATATAGTGCGCAAAGCACTTTCTATTTTGGAAACTGACAAAAGTCTTCATCGGATTGTTGAAGAAGGTATATGTTTTGTGTCTAGGAAGGCTAAGACATTAGGTAATGTTCTATCTCCCTCAATGTTACCGATACAAAAATGCAAATTGGCTGTCAATTAAACCTGTTTTTTTCAAATGTGGGAGTAGGAGATGTAAATCTTGCTCCTATGCTATTTTTGGTACTAATTTTGTGTCTACTGTTAACAGTAAAAGCTTTCTGATACAGGAACATATGACATGTAACTCTTGCTATGTCATATACATTTTGACCTGCAGGGGGTGCTGTAGGCAGTATGTGGGACAAACGACACGGGCTTTGAAAGATCGGTTTTTAGAACATTTACGTTCCATTGAGGACCCCTTGTCCACTACTCCCATCTCCTTGCATTTCAAAAGGGAGCACAACTCAGATAGTTCCCTGCTGTCATTTCAAGGTATCCAGCTAATCCCTAGACACCCGAGAGGTGGAAATAGAGGAGTTCTTCTCAGTAAGAGAGACGTTTTTTGGATCTTTCAGTTGGATACTAGAATGTCAGCGGGATTAAATTCTGAGTGGTACGTTAAACTTTTTGTAGATCATAAATGATTATAATATTCTGTCACTTTTATCATGCTGACTTTGCACTTAGTATTAAGTGTTGGCACATTTAGCTTCTGAGCAGTTTTGTTTTAATTTATTAATTTGTTTATTTTTGCAACTGTATCATTCTACAGTTTATTACTGTTGTTCAATATACTGTATATATGTGCAATGCTGGTATAGATTGTGCACTGTCAGATATCGTTTTAAAATCACCTATAATTACCTGCTTTATTTATCGTTCATAATGATTGGAATGTTATAATATGGGAGGTGTTTTGTGTCCTTAAAGGGACACTCAATCAAAATTAAACTTTCATTATTCAGATAGAGCATGCCATTTTAATCAACTTTCCAATGTACTTCCATTATCTAAATGTGCACAGTCTTTTTATATTTAAACTTTCTGAGTCTCCAGCTCCTACTGAGCAATGTGCAAGAATAAGTGTGTATGCATTTGTGAATGGCTGATGGCGGTCACATGGTACGTGTATGCATTTGTGATTGGCTGATGGCTGTCACATGGTGCAGGGGGAGTGGAAAAAAACATAACTTAATTGTCAGAAAAAAAATCTACTACTCATTTGAAGTTCAGACTTAGTGTTATTGCATTGTCTTGTTATCTTGCATTTGTTGATTATGCAAATCTACTGTGTTGACTGGTCCTTTAAATAGCAGTGAATTGTGGGTGATTTTATGGTCATTGAAAAAGTCTTAACAGATTAAACGCTCTTGACCATTACTGCCTGTCTTTTTTTTCTCCCCATTAAAGGGACAGTCTACACCAGAATTTTTATTGTTTTAAAAGATAGATAATCCCTTTATTACCCATTCCCCAGTTTTGCATAACCAACACAGTTATAATAATATACTTTTAACCTCTGTGATTATCTTGTATCTAAGCCTCTGCAAACTGCCCCTTTATTTCAGTTCTTTTGACAGACTTGCAGTCTAGCCAATCAGTGCCTGCTCCCAGATAACTTCACGTGCACAAGCACAGTGTTATCTATATGAAATACGTGAACTAACACCCTCTAGTGGTGAAAAACTGTTAAAATGCATTCTGAAAAGAGGTGGCCTTCAAGGTCTAAGAAATTAGCATATGAACCTCCTAGGTTAAGCTTTCAACTAAGAATACCAAGAGAACAAAGCAAAATTGGTGATAAAAGTAAATTGGAAAATTGTTTAAAATTGCATGCTCTATCTGAATCATGAAAGTTTATTTTGACCTAGACTGTCCCTTTAAATGCCAGCGCTGTGACCAAATACATGTTGATATCTGCTGATATGGAGAAATAGACGCAGCGTTAACTTTTCCTCTTGAGTCAAGGATCCTTTGTATACCTGCGGCTTATTTGCCGAGTGCTTTGATTGTTGCATCTGCAGGTATATTAATACACTTTTTACCTCTGTGATTACCTTGTATCTAAGCTCTGCAGACTGCACACTGTTATCTATATGACACACATGAACTAGCGCTGTATAGCTGTGAAAAACTGTCAAAATGCACTGAGATAAGAGGCAGCCTTCAAGGGCTTAGAAATTAGAATATGAGCCTACCAAGGTTTAGCTTTCAACCAAGAACAAAGCAACTTTGATGATAAAAGTAAATTGAAAAGTTGTTTAAAAATGCTTGCCCTATCTGAATCATGAAAGTTCAAGTTTGACTGGACTGTCCCTTTTAATATTTAGCAAATATGAAATGTACGTAGTGAAGTAAAATATTTCAATTTGTAAACACATTATCAGGAGAGACCAAACGTTTAGAGCTTACATATAGTTTTCTATCTCCTTTAAAATGATTCATTGCCAGGGATAAGTTATATATGCAACTCACGTGAGCCGTATCCTTAATTCATGTTAAAGGGAAAGAAAGGTCAAGTTATTCTAACACTAATCTTTTCTTTGAATTCTTTCTAGCCTTTATTTAGTGTTTAATGTCCCTTTAAATGTAATAGATGTTAAAGTAGTGTTAGATTTGATACATTTGGTCATTTTTGCTGTGACTCCATTCGCTTGAGGTATCTTCATTAGTTAGGAAAAGATTTTCTCTTTTTAGCGCACAACCAATCCATAGCTTTTATCAGTATCTATTGTCTAGGATTGTAAATGTAATTCACAAGACTGTGCAAACCAATTAGACAGTAGTTAATCAAAGATCAAGGAAAGTAATTAAATATTTTATGAGTCAGTAACAAAAATTAGACATCAAGGTGCATAAATTGGCAACTATCTGGCAGCCTTCCTAGTTTATGGTAGAATTGGGGCTACCATGCAACCCTTTAACTTGATAGACCAGTAAAAAGTGAATATTTTATAGAGCTTGTCATCCCTCCCCCAGTAAGAATTCTCCCTGTTCCTCTCTTTTTATAATGGATCCTGCGAGAACGTTTCTTCTGTGTCTGCTTAACTGTGGGGGGGGGGGGGGGGGTCTGATTTGCATTAATAAAATCCCAGCCTAAAGTATATGAAGTATTTGATCACACTTGCACTAAAAAAACATTGAAGATCTTTCTTAGTTGTTAACTTATGTATTGATTATGTAAACATAATTGTGTAGTAATCATGTGTCTAACTATATGAAATTTGTACATTGCTGTGAATTTGTTTTAGATTACCCATTAACTGTAGAAATACGCAAATGCTCTCAAGGGTAAAATTGTGCTTTAAGGACAAGGAATAAGGTAGAAGAACATAGACTTTATGAAGTTTCACGAATAGTAACATAACAAGAAATTGATATTTATTATTTCAGATCATATAGAAGTAGACAAACACTGCAGTGGGGAAAATCCAACATGATTTTTGATGTTTATAAAGCTGTGATAATAAAATATGTTTTGTTTATGAGCAAGTTGTGGAGTTATTATTTTATCGAATAGATAATGGAAGAATTATTTGATATAAATTGTATAGAGTAACATATATGTACGTCTTTTTTTGTTAAAAAGGATAATCTGTTTATTTTCCCCAGTTTTGCATAACCTACACAGTTATAATAATACACTTTTTACCTTGTATCTAAGTCTCTGCAGACTGCCCCCTTATTTTAGTTCTTTTGACAGACTTGCATTTTAGCTAATCAGTGCTGATTCCTAAGTAACTCCATGGGCGTGAGCACATTATCTATATGGCACACGTGAACTACCTCCCTCTACTGTGAAAACTGTCAAATGCATTCAGATAAGAGGCGGCCTTCAAGGGATTAGAAATTAGCATATGAGCCTACCTAGGTTTAGCTTTCAACTAAGGGGTTGATTTATCAAAGGCTTTGCAAGCCTTTCGACCCACTACAGCTGCAGGTTCTCACAAGAGAACCTGCACGCCGTATTTAACAAGCAGCGGCCATCAGATCGCTGCTTCCCTAATCTTTCGCCACCTCTAAAGTGGCGAAATTCAATCTCAACGGTCTAGTCCGACTGCGGAGATTGACAGCTCCTGTCAGCGCGTGATTGGCTGTGCGAGGGCAGGGGCGGGATTGCACGGGAGCTCAAATGCTGAATTCCGCCAGGGGAATTCAGCCCGCCAGAAGCGAGCTGCGGTGGACAGGAGCGCGTATGTGCGCACCTGTCCGCCTCAGCTTGATAAATTGCCCCCTAAGAATACCAAGAGAAAAAAAGCAAATTTGATAAGTCAATTGGAAAGTTGTTTAAAACTGCATTCCCTATTGGAATCATGAAAGTTTAATTCTGACTAGACTGTCGCTATTTTGTTCTTAGCCTGTCCTGACACCATCAGAGGAACATGAAACCCCAAAATCTTCTTTTGTGATTCACACAGACCATACCATTTAAAAAAACAACAACTTCCAGCTTACTTCTATTATCAAATTTGCTTAGTTCCCATGATATTCTGTGTTGAAGAGATACCTAGGTAGGCGTCTGGAGCACTACTAATAATGCTGCCATCTAGTGCTTTTTCAAATAAATAACATTCTTGCAAAACTGCTGCCATATCTCTCAGCTGCATTTGACACCATTGACCATAGGATTCTAATAGAGCGCTTGCAGTACATCTGTGGTCTAGGAGGCACAGTCCTTAACTGGTTTAAATCTTTCCTCGCTGGTAGATCACAGAGAGTAATATCAGGATCAAGCTCATCAGCACCAACAGAACTGGCCTGCGGAGTTCCACAAGGATCTATCCTGTCTCCCATGTTATTCGCAATTTACTTACTACCACTGAGGGACATCATTAACCGACATGGCCTAAGGTATCATTGTTACGCTGATGACACACAACTCTACTCCTCCTGTGCTCCAGATACTACAGACCCAGTAATGCACATAAACAATTGCTTAACAGACCTCATAGAATGGATGAATGCTAGCTGTCTCAAAGTGAACCCGGACAAAACAGAGTTACTCTTGGTGAGGGGACCCCGGGCATCAAAAATATCCCTCGATCACCCAACTGGCCTGGAGCTTGGAGGCGCTAAACTCGTTAGTTCAGCAAAGGTACGAAACCTCGGAGTGCTGATTGACGCTGGACTATCTTTTAAACAGCAGATTTCCTCCGTAATAAAATCTGCCTACTTTCATCTGAAAAACATAGCCTGGATACAACACTTAATTCCACCGGATGATATGCCAACATTAATCCATGCATTTGTATCCTCTAGGCTAGATTACTGCAATGCACTTTACTTGGGCCTCCCAAAAAAGAACTCCATCGCCTTCAGACAGTACAAAACGCAGCAGCCAGACTATTGACCAATCAAACACGCTCCTGCCACATAACACCTGTTCTCCACTCCCTGCATTGGCTTCCAATTAAATGGCAAACATATTTTAAAATTGGCCTGCTGACCTTCAAAGCCTTAAACAACCAAGGCCCACAGTACCTGAAAGAGCTCCTGACACCCTACATCCCATCCCGTTCACTTAGGTCAGCCAACACATCCCTCCTCTCAGTGCCAAGAATAAGGACAAACTCAGGCTCCAGAGCATTCGGCCACGCTGCCCTTACTTTCTGGAACTCTTTACCGTGCGCAATCAGAGAGGCACCGTCCTAACAGACTTTAAAAAATAAAGCGAAAGACCCATCTCTTCCATCAGGCATTCAGTCCGCTTATCTGACCTTCAGAAACTCCTAACTTTCATGTCTTATGTTGGTATATTTGTAAAGTGCTTTGAGTATCACAGGGAGAAAAGCGCTATATAAATCTCAAATTATTATAATTATTATTATTATTATATTGTGCTCCAGAAATGGTCTGACTCCTAAGCTTACGTCCCTACTTTTTAACAAAATCATTTTTAACTAAAAGATACTAAGAGAACGAAGAAAAATTGATAATAGAAGTAGATTAGAACATTGTTTAAAATTGCATGCTCTATCTGAATCATAAAAGAACATTTTTGGATTTCATATCCTGATATATATATATATAGTGTTCTATTGCTGGCTTGTAGTAACAGCATAATCTAAATTTTAGCTGTCTACCTGCTCTTCTGCTGCCCTGAAAACCCAATTTTTTTCTTTCATTATTCAGATAGAGCACACAATTTAAAGCAACTTTCTAATTTACTCCTATTATCACTTTTAATTTGTTCACTTGCTATCTTTATTTGAAAAAGAAGGCATCTAAGCTTCTTTTTTTGGTTCAGACCTCTGGACAGCACTCTTTTTATTGGTGGATTAATTTATCCACCAATCAGCAAGAATAACCCAGGTTATTCACCAAAAATGGGCCGGCATCTAAACTTACATTCTTGCATTTCAAATAAAGATACTAAGAGAATGAAGGAAATTTGATAATAGGAGTAAATTAGAATGTTGCTTAAAATTGCGTACTCTATCTGAATCACAAAAGAAAAAAATTGGGTTCAGTGTCCCTTTAATAAATATCCCACAATTTATTTATTTTTTTGTGACAAATGATTTGTCCAAAACAAAGTTTCTGATTTTGCAAATGTATAGCAGGCAACACAGGGGAAGTGTAATAATATTTTATTGAGGTACAGCAAATAAGTGACAGCAGTGTCCAATTACATCGGAAACAAAACCCACGGGTTTAAGATATACTTCTGTACACAAATATCAAGATAATATACAGCAAAAAACACTTAAAGGGACATGAAACCCAATTTTTTTCACGTTTCAGACAGAGAATGCAGTTTTAAACAACTTTCCAATTTACTTAAATTAGCAAATATACTTCATTCCTTTGGTATTCTTTGGAGCAGCAATGCACCACTGGGAGCTAGCTGAACACACAGGGTGAACCAATGACAGAAATCTGAATATATGCAGGCACCAATCAGCAGCTAACTCCCAGTAATGCATTGCTGCTTCTGATCCTACCTAGGGATGCTTTTCAACAAAAGATACCAAAAGAATGAAGCACATTAAATAATATAAGTAAATTTGCTTAAAATTGCATGCACTTTCTGAATTCTGAAATAAAATGGTTGGTTTTCATGTCCATTTAAGTCAAATAAATGGTTTAAAAGTATACATAGGGTATCAATAGGCACCTCATATTTATCTAAAGAGTACTTGCTAATAGAACGATTTTCAAAGGCAAATAATTAAACCATATGATCTCAAGACTCATATTAAACCATATTCATAGGTTAAGAATAGCAGTAAAGGGAAACGAGTTTAAAAGAAAATTGCTGGCGACAAAATGAGAGGATTGCGTAAACTCGCAGGAGTGTTCAACCCTGGCACTCCAGGGGCTATGGAACTACATTTTCCATGATGCTCAGCCAGCATTTCCCATGATGTTCAGACACTTTAAGCATCATGGGAAATGTAGTTCCAAAACCTCTGGAGGGCCAAATTAAGCACCCCTGAAGGGTTTTCTTTAACATAAAACCAGCAAAATCGGGGTGAATGTTCAACAGAAAAGGGTATGGCAGCGCATCCATTAAGACAATGGGCTAGATTAAAATTGGAGCGCTATATATCGCTTTCATGAAAGCGATATTAGTGCTACACTTTGTAATACCAGTGCAGGATAATGTGCGCTGGTATTACAAGTTATCGGTTCACAAGAGCGTTCTTCCATAGGCTCCTATGGAAGCCTTGTTCTGATCCCATCAGATGGCATCAGAACTTCAACGCCAGCGATGGCAGCAAGTATAAATATATATGTATATGCGGATATATATATGTAATAATATGGGTATATACACATAAATATATGTATATATATATATATATACGTATACATATCAGCGCTATGGAATTTTGTGGCACTAAACAAATAAATGATGATAATAATAATATACATACATGTCATATATATATTTACTGGGAACACATAGTTCCCATAGACCGCAATGTAAAGGCACTTTTCAGTGCCGTTTTTTTCTAACACCCCACTCCCACCAACTTTAACCCAAAATATTGCCTATTGCAGTCATTTTATTAAAAAATAAAGATGCTGCCATCTTTATTTTTTAATAAACTACACTAGACAGTATTTTGGGTACATTGGGGCAGATTTATAAAATTAACCAGAGATCTGATCTCTGGTATTTTATAAGCGCTAACTGCTACCACAAGCTCGCGGTAGCAATAAACAGTCACTTGTAATGGCTGGTTAATTATTGCCCTGTCGCAAACGGACATATTTGCCCATTTGCGGGAGCGCAATAATTTAGCGCTCCACTTGAAATCTAGCCCAATATTTGAAACAACTGAAAATTAGTGTTAGTTTCTTGTTTTAGCTGGAATTAGAAATGTTTTCCCTATACCGTTTCAGTGCTTTCTGGGTTTGTGTGGCTGAGTGAAGATTTTTGGTTGTGAAGCGCCCTCTGCTGGAATTTAATCAAAACTTCAACTCATGTTTTATAGGTGTTTGATTTTTTTAAAATCTATTTTGAACTTTTTTTTTTAAGGGGATATATTTAATTGTTATGATAAAAAAGCACTAAGCAGTGGGTTATACTAGGTATTATTCATCATTTAAAAAAGATTTTACCTTTTTATTAATTTGTGCAGGGTCCATTACTTCCTGTCACAGCCCCACATAACTGGGGTATCTACAGGAAACATCTAATTTAGCTGCAGACTTTTGCTGCAAAAATCACATGACAATGGAACCTAAGTTCTGTAATGTCTCTCTCTTATCTAACTCCAGGCAGTGGCTACTGAGACATTCTAAGTGCTCATTTAGCAAGAAAGCTTTTAACCACTTAAGGACCAATGATGTACAGGGTACGTCCTACAAAAACTGTCACTTAATGACCAAGGATGTACCCTGTACGTCCTCAGGGTTTTCATGTACTGGAAGCGATCAAAATCACTACCAGACGCTGTTAGGGTATTGCAGTGATGCCTCGATTTAGAGGCATCCTGCAATACCCTTTTTTAAGCATCTGATGCAGAGAGAGACACTCTGTAGCCCTATCTGCATCAGCCAGCACTGGTGCCGATCATTGGTGGGAGCCATTGCAGGGAGGCAGGTGGGCGGCCCATCGCTGGAGAACTTCCGGCCAGTAGAGGATCTTACTTGCGGGTGCGGGTGCCACAACTAAACAAGAAGTGGTGGGAGAGGGGAATAATGTTGGGAAAGGGATCTGGGAGGGGGTAGGGTATTGAGGGGGCAGCTACACTACAGAAAAAGTGGGTTTTATATAAAAAAAGGGCACATTTTATTGGCAAACAGCTGCCAGTACCCAAAATGGCAGCTGAGAGGGGGAGGGTTAGAGAGCTGTTTGGGGGGCTCAAGGAGGTTGGGTGGTAAGGGGGGGATCCTACACTGCAGAAAATATATATATATATATATTATTTTTTTTTAAAAACTAAAAAAAACTAACTTATTTTTATACTGGCAGACTTTCTGCTATTACTAAAGATGACAGTGACAATACTGAGGTGGGGGAGGGAAGAGAGCTGTTTAAAAGGGGTCAAGGAGGGGTCAGGGGGTGGGATGTGTCAGGTGGGAGGCTGATATCTACACTAAAGCTAAAATTAACCCTTTAAGCTCCCTACAAGCTACCTAATTAACCCCTTTATTACTGGGCATAATACAAGTGTGGTGCGCAGCAGCATTTAGCCTTCTAATTACCAAAAAGCAATGCCAAAGCCATATATGTCTGCTATTTCTGAACAAAGGGGATCCCAGAGAAGCATTTACAACCATTTGTGCCATAATTGCACAAGCTGTTTGGAAATAATTTCAGTGAGAAACCTACAGTTTGTGAAAAAGTGAACAATCTTGTTTATTTGATTGCATTTGGTGGTGAAATGGTGACATGAAATATACCAAAAGGGGCCTAGATCAATACTTTGGGTTGTCTACTACACTAAAGCTAAAATTAACCCTACAAGCTACCTAATTAACCCCTTCACTGCTGGGCATAACGCATAATACAAGTGTGGTGCTTAGCGGCCTTCTAATTACCAAAAAGTAATGCCAAAGCCATAAATGTCTGTGATTTCTGAACAAAGCGTTTACAAACATTTGTGCCATAATTGCACAAGCTGTTTGTAAATAATTTCAATGAGAAACCTAAAGGTAGTGAAAAAGTTTATGAAAAAGTGAATGATTTTTTTTTTATTTGATCGCATTTTGCGGTGAAATGGTGGTATGAAATATACCAAAATGAGCCTAGATCAATACTTTGGGTTGTCTACTACACTAAAGCTAAAATTAACCCTACAAGCTACCTAATTAACCCCTTCACTGCTGGGCATAATACAAGTGTGGAGCGCAGCGGAATTTAGCCCAAAGCCATAAATGTCTATTTCTGAACGAAGGGGATCCCAAAGAAGCATTTGCAACCATTTGTGTCATAATTGCACAAGCTGTTTGTAAATAATTTCAGTGAGAAACCTAAAGTTTGTGAAAAACGCATTTGATCGCACTTGATGATGAAATGGTGGCATGAAATATACCAAAATGGGCCTAGATCAATACTTTGGGTTGTCTCCTAAAATATATATATATATATATATATATATGTATGTATATGTAAAGGGTTATTCAGGGATTCCTGACAGATATTGTTAAAATGTAACATGCAAATTTTGGGGGGAAAAAATGGTTTGGAAATAGCAAATTGCTACTTGTACTTATTGCCCTATAACTTGCAAAAAAGCAAAGAACATGTAAACATTGGGTATTTCTAAACTCAGGACAAAATTTAGCAACTATTTAGCATGGGTGTTTTTTGGTGGTTGTAGATGTGTAACAGATTTTGGGGGTCAAAGTTAGAAATGGTGTGTTTTTCAAATTTTTCATCATATTTTTTTATTTTTTTAATAGTAAATAAGATATGATGAAAATAATGGTAATTTTAGAAAGTCCATTTAATGGCGAGAAAAACGGTATATAATATGTGTGGGTACAGTAAATGAGTAAGAGGAACGTTACAGCCAAACACAAACAGAGCAGAAATGTAAAAATAGCCCTGGTCCCTAACGGTAATAAAATTGAAAAATGGTCTGGTCACTAAGGGGTTAATACAATATTTTTATGTTTAATTTGATTTAACTTTTTTTTTTCTACTAAAGGAGCACTGTTTAATATCCCTTTAAGCACAATATTCACCATATTTACAGAACATTTATTAAGACTCTGTTTTTTTTTACAAAAATTAAAATAGCTCATATTTTCAAAATGCTAACCAAGGAATTTTTATCTTCCTTCAGGGAATTTCTGTTTTGGACATTTTGGGGTAAATTCCAATATATTGTCTGATTTGTTTTGGGTCTTTTTTTGCCTAAAGGACAAATTTCAACTCGGTCACAATCTCAGGTTTTTGGGTGTTTCTCGGAGCTGAGAACAAGGTTGCTGAAAAAAACCTTAATGGTGCAAAAAGTTATTGGCCATTACAATACATTTCCTCAATATTTTTAGCACGTTTTCAAGACCATTTTACATTGATCAAATTTGACACCTACAGACACTTGATAAAGTCTCGGACTGGTCTTTTTAACATATTTGCAAGTAATATATTTTGTATTATGTTGCACATAGGGTTTGCCAGATCTCTTCCAAAAATACTCTGGACAATCTGTAAGTAACTGGGAACTATGTATGGTCTGTGGGGTCATGCAATGCCTATCCACCAAAGCTTTACCTTAGACCCCAATCTTTATATCATTAGGTATATTTATCACAGCTAGCACTTGTATAGTTTGTCTGCAGTGGGCAAGACATACATTTACATATGTATTTAATATGTGATATCCATTACAGCTAATGTGATTTGTAGGAAAAGCCAGAAAACAGGACTATAATATCTAGAAATGGCATGAACCAATCCCATTTTGTAAATGTTTGTTTCTAATTCACACTCGCATTGTCGTGATTGTCAGTATCTGTACAGCTGTCTTCATGTAAAGTATTTCAAACAAATTGTGTCTTAGTGATCATGATGTATTTGTTTTGCTGCTCCATCTTGTTTGTTGGCAAGTAAGATGTTGCTGGTAAAAATCCCATTTTAGAAGATGAGATAAGTTGCGATCACTTCCTTCTAATAGAAACCTATCACATTATTTTTTATTTCAAAAGTATATCTCAACAAACTGAAATAATGAGAGAGAAAAAATATCTCAATTTAATAATTGAGCAAACATGCCCAGTATACTCATCATGCCTAGATACAAATAGCATTCAGATGGTTTAGCAGTGTTGACGATGGATTTTAAATACAATAAATTAATCTCACATATGTAAATGATGATTTACTTAACACACTGAACAAATAGGTTAATTCAAAACAACTGTAATGTCAGTTTCAGATAAGATTCCAAATTTCAATCCCTATAACAATTACTTAAAGGGACAGTCAACACCAGAATTTTTGTTGTTTAAAAAGATATATAATCACTTTATTACCCATTCCCCAGTTTTGCAAAACTAACACTGTTATATTTATATACTTTTTATCTCTGTGATTAACTTGTATCTAAGCATCTTCTGACAGCCGAAAATCCCAGGAGAGGATTAAAGAGGCGCGCTGAGCGATGGAAGATATACTGTATATGAGAAAAGCAGTTAGTTTAAAAATGCCGGTAAATAACCAAGTCTGATTTATGACCTGTGTTGCAAATAGTTACGATGTAAATGAGTCCTTGATGGTGCTGTGTCAGGTGTTGAAACAAGGCAGCTCCTCTTGATCCCGAAGTGTAAGGTAACTGTTAAAAGACAAAAACGAAAAGAGGGCGCCTCATAGTGTAATCTTGTTGTGATAATACAGGTGTGCTGTAGTTAGTTGTGCTTACCACAAATGTAGGCACCGTACTGTGACCGGTGCAAAAGTGCAGGCTAGCACTTAACAGTGGCTAGTACACTGAACCAGTTTTCCCAGTAATGGACGCCGCTGCGTCTTGGTGTCGAACAGCTGTTTGATAGAAGTCAAGCCTTTTTCTTTAACAGCTATGAAATGGTGCAAAGAACACGGACAACTTCCAATATTAAAACTAACAAATAACGCTTTATTGTGACGCGTTTCTCGACCGGTACTGGTCGTTTCTTCAGACAAAAAGCGGACCAATGGGCTTAACGTTCAATGTGCGCCATTAAGCTCTCTCTAAATTGTGCCATAAATTTACTCTTTCTGTTCCTCGCTAGCCTGTGACGTATCTTCAAGCTAGGTGGTCGGCTAGCGTTTTTTTAATTTCAATTGTATAGAGAAGCAAGTTACCAATACTAGATGTTTGAAATACTTGCCATGTTTTTAGTTATCATGGCGGATTTCGCCTTCTTTATGCACAGCTAGATTTTTTCCCACGCTCCGATCCCGACCCATTTGATTGCGGGGTGTTTAGCAGAGGAAGCTACTTGGGACTCAGGAGATCAGTCTCCTTTAGCACTCTGATTTCTGACATTATTGTGTGCTTTGTATATCTATATATGCTACAGTTAGTACTTCTAGTAGTGGGGCGGTTTACAATACCTTTTTTGTGACCCGAACTTGGCACGCTTTGTCAGAGAATAATAGTCTCTTTTCTGAAGTATATTAATGTTTTATTGAAATAATGGGGATCGGTTGCCTTTATGTTTCAGGCAATTAATTTGAAGTATTATGTATGGCCATATACTGATGCTTTTTATTTTATACCGTTACTTTTTATTTAATACGGTTTTCATTTTTCTTATCTTGGATACCTGGTATTTGCTGCCACCTAGTGGCAGTTAATTATAAGGCGCTGTATGCATTTAAGATTTCCTTTATAAATCAGCCCTTTCGAGCAGAATACCTAATCCATGTATATCTCCTCTCCTTCTGAGGTATGTTCTCTGTGCCGTTTTAGGTACAGAGGAGAAATTAGTATGACATGGTTATGTGTGTGCTGGTGTGACCACACACTAGGTAGTCTTAAATTTTATTTTATGTTCCACACTTTTATGAAAGGTGATAAGGGACTTTATTTTAGAATGCCTTATTTTTCTGCACCGTTTGTTTCTCTGACCCAGGTAAAGACTACTGGTGCTGTGTGGGGTATTTTCTCCATTGTGTCAGAGGGATTAGTGTTTTAAAGCTGTTCAAACAGCGGCTTCCACTAGCCACATATTTACTCTCTATGCAGTGGAATTACTTTTGTTCCAACTATGTGCTTATTTTGCATGTTGGTTTTTAATTTACTCTTATTGGAGTATTTAGGAGAAGCGGTTAAATTTATTTTCTCCTTTCAGGGTATACCTTGACTCCTTGTTGTAGTACCTTGATGTTTTACCGACATCTTGAGGTATTATTATGTTGCTAAATTTTCTGTGTATAGTATAATGTTGTTCCTATTTTTTAATAGGAACTATACATATTATCTCTCTCATTTGAGGGGAATGTTCTAATCTCAGCGACAGTCTTATGTTATTATGTCTACGACATGTGTGACTTTGTGGCTTTTCAACTCAAAGGTTGTTGGTTCGAATCCAGCTGCTGGCGCTGGATGTCTGTTTATGACTTATAGGTGCTCCCATTTTATATATAGGACTTCTTTTATATCTCTCTGATAGAGGTGATATTTACTTTTGTCCGTGCCATGTCTGTTGATCTAGCCCTGGGGGTCGATTTTATGAAGCAGCGGATTCTGCTTCCGACCCACTCCGCTTCAGTTCCGCCTGAAGCGGAAGTTAAGAAGCAGCGGCCCTAAGACTGCTGCACTTTAACTCATGCGCCACCTCTGAGGTGACGGACAGCAATCAGCCAGATCAAATACGATCGGGTTGATTGACACCCCCTGCTAGCTGCCAATTGGCTGTGAATCTGCAGGGGGCAGTATTGCACTAGCAGTTCACAAGAACTGCTGGTGCAATGATAAATGCTGACTGCGTATGCTGTCGGCATTTATCAATCTGCAGAGGACATGCTTCGCTATAGAGGATCATGTCTGTCTGCACCATGATAAATTTACCCCTTGGAGTCAAGAGGACTTGTTGGTTCCCTCCTGAAACAACTTTATTTTAGTTCCCAGATTGCTCTCTGACGGAACTGTGGTTTTTTGACCTGGAGTCTCAGGCAAGACAGTCTCTTATGGAGGTATGGAGATACTTTCCATATTGTATCATATATGCTAATGTATGTGACATACAATCCCCGGGTGACATATTTTTCTTCAGTGCTCTTTCAACACTGATAGGGTTAATTTTATGTCTATTGGACACAATTTTATAATCTCTTCTATATTGAAGTGATTCTGTTATGTCTGTGACATCTTTTTTTGTCGAGGGTTATATTTATATCTATAGTGCCTGGGAAAAATTTATCTCAGAACTAGTCATTTTGCTTGGTTCTTTCAGGATTTTTTGTAACAGTTTCAGGACCTGCTATTTGTTACACTATCCACTTTTCAATCTCTGTGTGGCTATTTCTTAGTGAAGTCCCATAGTGTAATGGTTATCACGTCTGCTTAATATGCAGAGGGTCCTGGAATCGAGAACCAGTGGGACTAGTGCACAGGTTCCTTTGAGCTGCAAATTGGAGGAAGTGTTTTCATCTTAGAACTCTACAAAGTTAACTTCAGCTCCTCTTGTTGAGGAGTTTTTTAGCTTATGCTTGTGACATCTTGTATGGTCTTAGTTCATCTGTTTCAGTGATCTTAGGACGTTACTGGGTTCTTTTCTTCTTATCTATTTTAGATAGGATTCCTTCCCATTTTTCATTCTAACTGGTGTCGGTTGCATATTGTACTTTCAGTAGTTTGCATTTATCTTCCGAGATTTGTATAATCTGGTACTCATAGTACACTAGGAATTTTTCTAGGTTTGCCTTTTTGGACAAACTCTTAAATTTTGTAGCTCTGCCTTTTGGCCTTCCCTCTGCCCTTCAAATTTTTTTGAAGGTTTTGGCGGTGGCTAGATTTCTGGAGTTGAGGTGGCTCCATACCTGGACTAGGTCTAGTTTCAGGCGCTTTCTCTTTATTCAGCAAGGTACCATACAGATCTCTCAAGTGGAATATGATCTGAGGATCATAGACTCGATCTGCATGCAAAATGTATGCAGAGGTCGAAAATTCAATCTTCTTGCTGCTGTTCCTTTTCTTCAGTCCTTTATCAGCCCTTCAGTAGCTAATGTGTTTGGAAGAATTTGGTCTCATGGTGCCTTCAATGGACATTTTTCCGTTTGCTCGTTTCCATCTAAAACCTCTACATTTAGTATGCTCAGACAATGGATCGGAGTCAAAGAGGATATTCTTAGACTCTCGGACAGAGCTTCTCTGTCTTGGTGGCTTTCAGGACAATCTGTTCCAGGGCACATGCTCCTGAAGTCCATCTTGAGATTTTGTGTCCACGATCGCCAGCCTTTCAGGCTGGGGAGAAGTTGGGGGTTCCTTAGGAACTCAGGGAATTCGGACTCTGTTGGAGTCTTCCATTCCGATATATATATTTTAAGGTTTAGAGCAGTCTCAATGCCCTGATCCTTGATCTTATTGAGTTTGTTCGGGTTTATCAGATATTTCAATCGGATAACATCTTGGTGACGTACAGCTTCTTTCGGATCAACCTAGCTATGAAGAGGGTGCCTCCCATTCTTTATTTGTCATTTTTCTGTCATCTGCTCCCATGGTTTGTCAACTGGGAGGCGGATTGTCTGAAATGGCAAATTTTTTATCTTGTATCTAGCAGGAGCTAGCGTTGGTGATTCAAATTGCCCCAGCTTGGCATCTCAGAATCTAGGTTATGGACCTTATCAGGATGTTGTCCATTACTTTTTGGAAGTTTTCCTCTGTGGAGGGACCTTCTATTTCAGGGTCCTTTTCCCTCTTCGAATCTGGATTCTCTGACATTGACTGCTAGGAGATTGAACATCTAGTCTTGTCCAGACAAGGTTTTCCTTCAAGGGTTTTTTAATCTATTCTTCAGTCTTGTAAGCCGATAGCTTGCAGGATTTACCATAAGGTGTGTTGTCCCTTGGAGTCTGGGGGGTGTAGTTCAAATTCAGTCTTTTCTTCAGGAGTTCCTGGAGAAGGACTTGTCAATCAGTTTTCTCTGAAGGGTCAGTTCTCTGCCCTTTGAATTCCTTTTCTTTATCGTCTGGTGGATTTGATATCCTTGGATTCAGGCCTTGGTCAGAATCAGGCCTGTGTTTAATCCAGTTGCTCCTCCACAGAGTCTTACTCTGGCTCTTAGGTTTTTACTCAGGCTCCTTTTAAGCCTATGCATTCTGTTGATATTAAGATGTTATCTTGGACAGTTTGTCCTCACTTTTTCTTCTGTTCGCAGTTTCAGAGCTTTAGACTCTGCAGTGTGCTATCCTCTCCTTGTTTTGTATGTGGATACGGCGGTTCTTCATACTAAGTTGGGATTTCTACCTAAGGTAGTGTCGGACCACAGTAGCAATTAAGAAATAGTTGTTCCTTTGTTCTGTCCTAGTCCTTCTTCAGAAGGGACATCTGTTGCATAACTTGGATGTTGTGCATGCTCTGAATTTCTAACTGCTGGCATCCAGAGATTTTATTTCTCTCTGGTTAGTGTAGGACAGGAGATCTCTTCTTTCTGGTTTAGAAGTGTTATTCGGTTGACTTAGAGACAGCTGGACTGCAGCCTACTGTGAGTTTTTAGGATCTTTCCTCTAGGACTGTCTTTTCTTCTTCCTGGGTCTTTATAAGAATGGTTTTTTTTTGTGGTTTAGATCTGCAAGGCAGCCCCTTGGCCCTCGTTGCTTACTTTCTCTGAAGTTTTACAAATTCGATGCTTTTTGCCTCTGTGGAGGCTTCTTTTGGGAGGAAAGTTCTTCAAGCTGTGGTGCCTTCTGTTTAGGCCCACCTGTCTTGTTCTCCCTCCCTTCCATTCTGTGTCCTCTAACTTGGGTATTGGTTCCCACTAGTAATTGAATGGGTTTGTGGACTCTCCATGCCATTGGAAAGAAAACAAAATTTATGCTTACCTGATAAATTCTTTTCTTTCCTGGCATGGAGAGTCCACAACGCCCCCTTGTTTTATATTTAAGACAGCGTTAATTTTTGTTCTTTTATACCCTAGGCACCTCTCTACCTTTGTGTCCTCTTTTCTTTCCGTATTCCCTTGGCTGAATGACTGGGGGTTTATGGGAAGTAGGAGTGATACTTAACAGCTTTGCTGAAGTGTTCTTTGCCTCCACCTGATGGCTAGGAGTTGAATTCCCACTAGTAATTGAATGGATTTGTGGACTCTCCATGCCAGGAAAGAAAATAATTTATCCGGTAAAGCATAAATTTTGCTTTTTTTAATAACACTGTATGTATTTTGCCTACGGTAAGTGATCATGGGAGATGCAATTTTGTGTTTAAAGGGACAGTCTAGTCCAAAACAAACTTTCATTATTCAGATAGGGCATGTAATTTTAAACAATTTTCACATTTACATCTATCACCAATTTTGCTTTGTTCTTTTGGTATTCTTGAAAGCTAAACCTAGGAGGTTCATATGCTAATTTCTAAGCCCTTGAAGACAGCCTCTCATCTCAGGGCATTTTGACAGTTTTTCACCACTAGAGGGTGTTAGTTCATGTGTTATATAGATAACACTGTGCTCACACACGTGGAGTTCCTAGGAGCCAGCACTAATTGGCTAAAATGCAAGTCTGTCAAAATAACTGAAATAAGGGGCAGTTTGCAGAGGCTTAGATACAAGATAATCACAGAGGTAAAAAGTATATTAATATAACTGTGTTGGTTATGCAAAACTGGGGGATGGGTAATAAAGGGATTATCTATCTTTTAAAACAATAAATATTCTGTTGTAGACTGTCCCTTTAATATTTTTTACATGAATAAAAGTTAACATATGTATTTATTGCTCTTTCATATATATCCTTTGTACACAGTTTGATTCTCTCAGTGTCTTCAGAAAAAACTACACTTGTTCGCCAAAAGGTACTAGAAGAAACCTTTGATTGTAGGTCACCTAAGAGCGCTAACATAAAAAACTGCCATTCAAACACATCTAAATTTATTAAAATGTATTGATGGAATTGGACCCAATGTTAGTATTTGTATGGCCCTGGGCTATACAATTTTGTAAAATTTTAGTACACTGATTTGGCTGCCAAGGGGTTAAATGCAAGATGGTAGGTTTTAAACTCTTGAGTAAAATCAACTTCTAATGCTTATCTAGAGAGCAGAGAGAGAGTGTGACACTTGCCTTGCACAAACAAAACATACGCTTCACTGGCTCAGCTAAAAGTAAGTCATAGAATTATTGTATAGAAAATTAGCAAATCTAGGCAAGTAGCTTTTCCCCAGAAGTACTCTGTATATATTGTTACTAATGTACCAGAGAACTCTGGGTAAGATATGCAAATTAGATATACAATATCTCGTGCTTTTTACTTCCAATACTGTGTTCAACCACATCAAGTCCCCTTTATGGGGTAGGTACATGTAGGTAGCTCCGTTTTGAAATAGAGGATTTTAATCTAATGCTTTTATCTGCACTATAGCTCTATGGAAATAAGCTTCACCAAGCAGCAAATCAAAACTATCTTCTGCTGATGAGAGTTAATAAACTCAAAACAGCTGTTTAGGACCCAGCTCTCAGCCTGATGCCTATGGTGTGTTTTGGATATCTGGCAAACTGCACATAACTGTGTTGGTGTTCGAGAAGGCGATTGGATGTGATAGTGCCCAGATTGCCTGATTTTCCTAAAACAGTTCGGCTGTTGGCTGTCTAGGAGAAAAAGAAGGCATATACTTTGGAGCATATTCAGGTTGCTGTGTTGGAGACTTTGAAGATTCCTTGTGCTAATATATTCTGTGATAGCATATGCTTTCTGTTGGCAATATCAAATGTAGTAGCATTTTAGACCTCATTCACAATCATAAACATAAATACTGTAAAATACTGTTTATTTTTATTATTGGTTATGCTTATATAACATTTATGGTGAGGAAAAGAAAAAAACGCTGGGTCTCTTTGTATATCAACCATTTATTGGGATACAGGTTTCTCAATCTCAAGGTAAGCTCCTATCTGACGCGTTTCGTGCATGCATACATGCGCTTCATCAGAGATCTAGATTATATAACATTTGTTCATTTCTCAAAACGTATGAATAAAGTAGGCTTTTCCCCAGATTTCTACTAGCCCTAGCTCTATAACAAGTGGAATCTGAAACTCAATTTTTTTACAGTAGAATACTACCATAGAGAACATAACTATCTGGTTCCTATCTGGTCCCACACCAGAGATAATCAACCTGAAATTGAGGGGAAATGTAAAAAAAATTGCACATTCTCGCCCCCATAAGAAAAGAATAAGAGACATCAAAAAGTGGTGGTTTTGCAATACCAAAACATATTAATTATTATATAAATATAACAAAAAATTGTTAGGAAAGCTAAAAATGGTCAAACAACCTATGCTGGACCACTTGAGATGGATTGACCCTTACCTTATATTACTTGCTAGATCGGGACAGTCATAACTAGGTCAGCATTTGGCAAGGGAGAGGAACTTCTGTTTCGCAGTGAAGGCCAAGAGATGGTACCAGAAGCTTACTTTTGCTAAAAAAAAATCTCCATTGTGCTACCTTGTGGGAACTCCACTATAAGCAGTGAAACAGTGCATTAGAGATATTTGCAAACACTACACAATGCAGACTGCAAGGTCCCAACCACTCTCCTTCAAATATTTGGTAACTTTTTCCCTCTATGTTGGAGAGAGTGTGGCCTAATTAGAACAGTGGATCACATATTTGGGAATATCCTAAAGTTAAAGCTTTGTGGATGGCAATTTTTGCAGTATCTCATGACCTTCAGATCAATGTGTCTGCAAAGCCTGAGGTAGGGCTCCTGCATATCGGGCTCCCAAAGATGTTAAAGTCTCATAAGATTCTCTTTTTGTACCTGTTTATGGCAACCAGATTGCCTATCGCAAGAGACTGGAAGGAAGTTACTCCTCCTTCTCTTTCTCAAGTCTTGTCCATTATATAATACATTAAAACCATGGAGCAATATGCATTTAAAGTGCATAATAAGGTTGATTTATACTTTGAATTATGGGCACCTTGGATGGATCTGTTTCCTGACTGAATGGATTCTAGGCCAGCTGAGGCCTTGGGATCTTATCCTTCCAGATGGTCTTAATTATATAATATTTTCTTTCTTTACTATTTTTTCTTCTTCAATCTTTTTCCCCTCCTCACTATATTTTTTTCTCTCTCTCTCATAACCATAAAATCTGTGTGGTTTAGGGTTGGTTTGATACTCAGACCTTTATTAATATTGTGATATAATAGCCATATGGTTCATAACTATTTATCTTTTCATTGTTTCCAACAGGGGTTTTATATGATGACATTTGATACAAAATTGTTTTCTCCCCTATAATATTTAAAGGTTAATAGGTGAATGTGTAATTATATAGCTGGAAAGGAGGATATTATTTCCTCAACAGTCTGATCTCAGCATTTCACATCCTGGGAGTGAACAACTGGGAGGCGGACTTTCTCACTCAACAGCCACCCGGAATAGTGGTCTCTAAACTAGGATGTATTTGACCAGGTACATGCAGTCAGGGGAGCCAGAGCCTCACCTGTCAAGAAAAGAAAGAATAAATTCATATGAAATTAAAATGAGAAGAAAAACCCACCAAGTTTTCTGAGCTTCACTGCTTCACTGCAAAACTCAAGGAGAGGCAGTGATAAGCTCAGCCTCCCTTTATTGCACAACAGCTCTGAATGTGCTGAATGGAGTGCCCACCCACTGTCTGACAGGTTAAGCGTCACATTCATGACTAATCATGGCCTAAGCCAATCATAAAAAGCTAACACATCTGACTTATTGAGAGCGGGCAGTGTCTTGAGTCTAAGACTGTGTCTTACTCTGACAGTCAGTAGGTCATTTATCTGGATGGGAACTAGCTTGTACCATATAATCAAAGTGGCAGAACAGCAATTACTCCTCTGCAGTGCCGATCTGACAAACAAGAATTTAGTCTGTAAGTTTTCAAGAGACAGGTATTGTACTCTCTGAAGTTACTGTAATAACGGAATTTACTCTGGAATTAAAAAATTATATGAACTTTGTTATGTTATTAAACATTTGAAGCATTTGTGTTGTTGGAATCGTGTGTGTATAAATATATATATAATACTCATACTGAGTATTATTAGAAAAACATCATGTAATTTATCTGGCTTCTGAAAATGAAACATCAACATTGGACTATGTTGTAGCTCAATAATTATTATTTTATTATTTTCAGTCATATTAATAACATGATGCTCAGAGTGAATCGACACTATTGTTTGAACTTCTATTTTTAAAATTATTGAATTTATTTATTAGGGTTTCTTGAACAAAAACTATTATTTGTGTATTATAAAATAGATATAGCTGCTGTTATGAAATTTCAGCATTGGAATATCTCCATATATAAACAGTCATCCCCCCCACATTATTTTTACTTGGTTTTCCAATTTTAACATTTATTCTGAAAGGCGCAGTATTTTTGCTTGGTTTTGCTATAAATTATCTAAAAATCTTGCAAATACCTAAAACATGCAGATTGTCTGTATTTTACACAGAGCTTGTTTATATCCCAACAAAGCCAATAAAATAGTATCTAGGTACCATGGGTTCAGTTGTAAATATTATCTTGAGAGGTGAACACATGAGTACTGGTATCAATGTATTTGTGATGCATTTTAATATATTACAAAACCGAAACAAAGAATATTTCCCAAAAAGGGAGGGCACAAAATACATAAACCAATATTATACCAAAAAGTGTCCAAATTATTAAATGTCCACTAAAATGATCGGCAGCATTCTCCAAATATCAGAAAAATCCACGTGAAGTCTCCTATAGAAAGAAACAAAAGAAGAGGCGCCTCATAATGTAATATGTCCAATTCAAAATGAGATTACAGTTGGGTATTATTACACTCACTGTACTAAAGTACTAATGTGCTAGTCGAGCATGCCGGGATCTCAGAGCCTCACGGCTGGCTCCTTTCCAGGAATAGTAGCAACGTCCTCGCTACATACAGCTGGGCTCCACTACCGTCAAAAGGGATGTGTGCTGGAACTTAACTCCGTTCTAACCCACACAGGTGAGTCCTCACTGCAGTATATCCACAAGAGTAGGAGGGTGTGACTCCGCAACTATAAAGCCGATTTCACTAGTTTAGAGATAACCCGCCGCAGCACAGTGTGGTGCGGTTATCCCAGTGACAGCTAAATAGATTAAATGGACAGAGAGCGATCTAAAATTAAAACATTTATCTAAAAGTTAACACAACAATGCGTTTCTCGGCTGACATTGTCGTTTCATCAGGCTGTATTAACAATATAAAACCCGCTCTCTCTTTAAAATCCCAAGCACCAATCACATTTCCTTAAAATTACACACTCCCTTAAAGGGCCAGCGGCATGTTGAGCACATAACAGTTTTAAAACAATTGCAAGAACAATTTATAATTTATACTGCCATATATTACCATTATATATTTTAATCCCCATTCTTCTAATAACAAAAACAATTTTATACGATAAATAAAAAATCAGTGTTATGGATTACAATTAATTTAAAGTGTATAAACGTATATCAATGGACCCACACTCTAAGTCCTCTAATGGAAAAAATTATTTTCTATGGCCTAGATTTAGAGTTTGGCGGTAGCGGTGAAAACCAGCGTTAGAGGCTCCTAACGCTGGTTTTAGGCTACCGCCGGTATTTGGAGTCATTCAAAAAAGGGTCTAACGTTCACTTTTCAGCCGCGACTTTTCCATACCGCAGATCCCCTTACGTAAATTGCGTATCCTATCTTTTCAATGGGATCTTTCTAACTCCGGTATTTAGAGTCGTGGCTGAAGTGAGCGTTAGAAATCTAACGACAAAACTCCAGCCGCAGAAAAAAACCAGGAGTTAAGAGCTTTTGGGGCTAATGCCGGTTCATAAAGCTCTTAACTACTGTACTCTAAAGTACACTAACACCCATAAACTACCTATGTACCCCTAAACCGAGGTCCCCCCACATCGCCGCCACTCGATTAAATTTTTTTAACCCCTAATCTGCCGACCGCCACCTACGTTATACTTATGTACCCCTAATCTGCTGCCCCTAACACCGCCGACCCCTGTATTATATTTATTAACCCCTAATCTGCCCCCCACAACGTCGCCGCCAACTACCTACAATAATTAACCCCTAATCTGCCGACCGCACAGCGCCGCTACTTAAGTTATCCTTATGTACCCCTAATCTGCTGCCCCTAACACCGCCGACCCCTATATTATATTTATTAACCCCTAATCTGCCCCCTCAACGTCGCCTCCACCTGCCTACACTTATTAACCCCTAATCTGCCGAGCGGACCACACCGCTACTATAATAAAGTTATTAACCCCTAATCCGCCTCTCTAACCCTATAATAAATAGTATTAACCCCTAATCTGCCCTCCCTAACATCGCCGACACCTAACTTCAATTATTAACCCCTAATCTGCCGACCGGAGCTCACCGCTATTCTAATAAATGACGATAGAAGATGCCGCTTGGATGAAGACTTCAATCGGATGGAAGACCTCTTCTGCCCCGCTTGGATGAAGACTTCTACCGGATCATGGACATCTTCAGCCCCCCGCTTGGGCTTGGATCAGGACATCGGAGGAGCTCTTCTGGACCGATCGGTGAACCTGGTATGGTGAAGATAAGGTAGGAAGATCTTCAGGGGCTTAGTGTTAGGTTTATTTAAGGGGGGTTTGGGTTAGATTAGGGGTATGTGGGTGGTGGGTTGTAATGTTGGGGGGGGGGTATTGTATGTTTTTTTTTACAGGCAAAAGAGCTGAACTTCTTGGGGCATGCCCCGCAAAGGGCCCTGTTCAGGGCTGGTAAGGTAGAAGAGCTTTGAACTTTAGTAATTTAGAATAGGGTAGGGCATTTTTTTTATTTTGGGGGGCTTTGTTATTTTATTAGGGGGCTTAGAGTAGGTGTAATTAGTTTAAAATTGTTGTAAGATTTTTCTTATGTTTGTAAATATTTTTTTAGTTCTTTTTTATTTTTTGTACTTTAGTTAGTTTATTTCATTGTAGTTATTTGTAGATATTGTATTTAATTAATGTATTGATAGTGTAGTGTTAGGTTTAATTATAACTTAGGTTAGGATTTATTTTACAGGTAATTTTGTTATTATTTTAACTAGGTAACTATTAAATAGTTCTTAACTATTTAATAGCTATTGTACCTGGTTAAAATAATTACAAAGTTGCCTGTAAAATAAATATTAATCCTAAAATAGCTACAATGTAATTATAATTTATATTGTAGCTATATTAGGGTTTATTTTACAGGTAAGTATTTAGCTTTAAATAGGAATAATTTATTTAATAAGAGTTAATTAATTTCGTTAGATTAAAATTATATTTAACTTAGGGGGTGTTAGTGTTAGGGTTAGACTTAGCTTTAGGGGTTAATACATTTATTAGAATAGCGTGAGCTCCGGTCGGCAGATTAGGGGTTAATAATTGAAGTTAGGTGTCGGCGATGTTAGGGAGGGCAGATTAGGGGTTAATACTATTTATTATAGGGTTAGTGAGGCGGATTAGGGGTTAATAACTTTATTATAGTAGCGGTGCGGTCCGCTCGGCAGATTAGGGGTTAATAAGTGTAGGCAGGTGGGGGCGACGTTGTGGGCGGCAGATTAGGGGTTAATAAATATAATATAGGGGTCGGCGGTGTTAGGGACAGCAGATTAGGGGTTCATAGCTATAATGTAGGTTGCGGCGGTTTACGGAGCGGCAGATTAGGGGTTAATAATAATATGCAGGAGTCAGCGATAGCGGGGGCGGCAGATTAGAGGTTAATAAGTGTAAGGTTAGGGGTGTTTAGACTCGGGGTACATGTTAGGGTGTTAGGTGCAGACGTAGGAAGTGTTTCCCCATAGCAAACAATGGGGCTGCGTTAGGAGCTGAACGCGGCTTTTTTGCAGGTGTTAGTTTTTTTTTCAGCTCAAACAGCCCCATTGTTTCCTATGGGGGAATCGTGCACGAGCACGTTTTTGAGGCTGGCCGCGTCCGTAAGCAACTCTGGTATCGAGAGTTGCAGTAGCGTTAAATTATGCTCTACGCTCCCTTTTTGGAGCCTAACGCAGCCATTCTGTGAACTCTCAATACCAGAGTTATTTTAAAGGTGCGGCCAGAAAAAAGCCAGCGTTAGCTACGCGGGTCGTTACCGACAAAACTCTAAATCTAGCCGTTAGTGTCTCAATTGAGATGTGAAATACTATTATGATTTCTAGTGTATCAATAAATGTGCAATCCAAATTGCTGTAAATGTGTGTGATCTTGAGAATGTGTGTACACGAATAACTACATTAATATATATATTTAAACCTCTATGTGCTCATATATCAAAGATAATAAGTGTGAGACTAAAATATATATTTCTAAATAAGAATACAATAATTCTAATATCTAAAGTTCATTCTATTTTTTAAAAAGTGCACTAAACTAGATGTTGCAGAAATATGCTGTCATAATACTGCTAGTATATACTGCAACTAGGTGTTCATCTAATGCTAATCATAACTATGTTACCATAAATATATTTTGTTACCATCAAATTAATCATAATAATATAATTATATTATATAATAATATATATTAATATTTCTGTTAGTGATTTTTTTTTAAACTGGTGAGTGTGATTATATACAGGAGAGTAACTACAGGTGTAACAACTGAGATTTGGCCAGGCCTTCTAGCTGGCCCACCTACCCAACCTTACAGAATCTATGTCCCGCACTCATGAGGATAGAATAAGGTGTTATATATAGATGTGTTAATACATAATTAACATGTCTCATATCGTGGCTTAATAGTTTTGGGTTTGGCCTGAACTAAATATGTCAACCCCAATTGCAGCTTGAACCTGCACTCCCTGTCCCAGCAGCGCCGCTAACTTGAATCCGGTATCAGGCCCCGGGCAAGCTTCACCCAGTCTGCAGGTAAGGAAGGGGCTGGGGCTCTTGGGGAAATGTCCCTCTCTCTTAGCCCCACTCTCCAGACCATCTCCCTATCATTCCTTCCCTCCCTCACTATAAGAGCCCATCTGCACTGTGGTACCTTATGTCTCTACAATGTTAAAAGATCTATAGAACTATTCATAGTTTAAAAGGCTGCAAATTATGTAAAAATGAAACAACACTTTTTTGCATAGCAATTCATGTTCCCATTTGATAAGCTTGCATGTTGACCTGATGCAGGTACACATTTGCTGTGTTTAAATATTAAATACAAATTAAAATGGATATTATGTTTTTCCTACAGTGTGAGTGTGTGTTTTTCTGTGTGTATCATTTTATAGTGTATCTAATATCTCAGCATTCTGGCTCTATTATTAGCCAGTGCACCAGCAGCCACTGACCTCACAGCACGTCAAAGTATTCGACATATAGTGAGACATTTGGCCAGACATAGACCTTATTGCCTCTTGCTTGAATCACGATTCCCCGCTATCCTGCCAGGTCTCTGATACTCAGGTGGACTAATATATGCCCTAGTCAGTCCCTGGTAGTTCAATCTGATCTATCTACATCTTTCCTCCATTTGTGTTGCTATCAAGGGTGATAGCTAGAATTAATCAAGAACGAGCTTCAGTGATTCTGATTGCTTTGGCTTGGCCTTGCGTGACTTGGTACATAGACCTGATTCAAATGTCCTCTTGCCCACCTGTGCGGCTTCCTCTCAGAAGGGACATTCTTTGTCAAGGTGCATCCTTTCTTCAGAAACTCAGAACTCTAATTGAACACCTTGTTTTGATTAACAGACGTTTCTCCGCTCAGGTAATTGATAATGTAATTAGGGCCAGAAAGCCTATCACTAAGGGTATTTATTATAAGTTGTGGAAAGACTTTTTTGGCTTGGTGTACAAAAAAGGGATACTACTGGAATTCCTAGAGTTCTTGCTTGAATTTCTTCAGGATGGTTTAGAGAAGGGCTTATCAACCAGTTCTGTTAAGCTGACATAAAACCTAACATTTTTCTTTTATCATTCAGATAGAGCATGCATTTTTAAACATTACAATTTATTTCTAATATCAAATTTGCTTCATTCTGTTAGTATCCTTTGTTGAAGGAGCAGCAATGCACTACTGGGAGCTAGCTGAACCAAAAACAAGAGGCATATATGTGCAGCTACCAATAAGCAGCTAGCTCCCAGCTCCTGATCCTACCTAGGTATACTTTTCAACAAAGGATACCAAGAGAACTAAGCAAATTAAATAGAAGTAAATTGAAAAGTTGTTTAGAATTGTATACTCTATCTGAATTCACTACCTGAAATTTCAGAGAAAAACGTGCCCAAAAGTACTAGAGATTTTTTTTGTATTTTTGCAATCACTCCTTTTAAACAGATCTTTTTCGCTTTACCTGTGAAAACTATATATATTTTTTAAGTAGACAACCCAAGGTATTTATCTAGGCCACTGGTTTTAAGCCTTTCCTCAGGCCTCCGTAACAGGCAACATTTTGAGGATATCTGAACTGGAGCACAGGTGAAATGTTTTTTTTTTTACCTGCTCTCATTCAAGGTAGATACAAAGTCACAAGGAAGTTGCTGCAAAACTCTGTGGTAATAAATTATTAATTGCACTGTTCAATATGCAATACAGCCTGCTCACTCAATGAAAAATGGAAAAAAAGTACATCATAATATACTTGTGTGAACTGCTCACCTTATCCCCCCGGAATAGGACCTTCAGGTGTTCACTGCAGGAAACTCGGATCCAACCGAGTCTGCTCACGGACCCGCAATATTCAAACTGTGCGGTCCGTTTAGAGCACCATGCCTTAAACTCTTGTCCATCTTCTCGCCGGGTAAGTCACCATTAGTGTGGTTTGGCAGTCACATGTAGAGCTCAATCCAATAGAAGTAACAGGAGCAAGCTGGCTATCCCGAGACACGGGCTGATCTTCTGGCAAGTTCAAAATAATTCTCAAGAAAGGTGCGATCAGTCCGTGTGTTGAATAAAAAGTTTCTTTATTGAAACAGGTTAAAAAGGACCTCAGAGTCCACGGAACATCAGCAAGGGTGTAGTGTGTCAGATTGGCTTACGGCGTTTCGGCGTGAGCCGTAATCATAGCCTGTACTATCTGGCACACTGCACCTGTTTAAATGGTTAAAACAGTATTCATTGGTTAATCATAAAATGTAAAATTTACATAACACACCCTCAAGCAATGTTAAATGTTTCCTGTGTTACCAAGGTAAACACAGGATTATACATAGCACATATTAATCCCAACCTGCATACATGGCCAAAAAATTGCGAAAGACTCTTGCACCATACATATAACAAATTGTTTAAGATCTAATCATTATTGTTAAACTTATTAAACCAAATAGGGTTCACCTACAAACTACGGGTTAAGTCTTTGCAAGATGTCAAACATAATTTAACCTAAAATCTTTAGCTTTATATTACACTGGTTAACACAAAAACAAAATTTATGCTTTCCTGATAAATTTCTTTCTCTTGCGATGTATCGAGTCCACGGATTCATCCAATACTTGTGGGATATTCTCCTTCCCAACAGGAAGTGGACAAGAGAGCACCCACAGCAGAGCTGTCTATATAGCTCCTCCCCTAACTCCACCCCCCAATCATTCGACCGAAGGTTAGGAAGAAAAAGGAGAAACTATAGGGTGCAGAGGTGACTTTAGTTTTTTTAATAAAATATACTACCTGTCTTAAATAGACAGGGCGGGCCGTGGACTCAATACATCGCAAGAGAAAGAAATTTATCAGGTAAGCATAAATTTAGTTTTCTCTTGCAAGATGTATCGAGTCCACGGATTCATCCAATACTTGTGGGATACCAATACCAAAGCTTTAGGACACGGATGAAGGGAGGGACATGATAGGTACCTAAACGGAAGGCACCACTGCTTGTAGAACCTTTCTCCCAAAAATAGCCTCTGATGAAGCAAAAGTATCAAATTTGTAAAATTTGGAAAAAGTATGAAGCGAAGACCAAGTCGCCGCCTTACAAATCTACATTTTTAAAAGGCCATGTGGAAGCCACTGCTCTAATAGAGTGAGCAGTAATTCTTTCAGGAGGCTGCTGGCCAACAGTCTCATAGGCCAAACGGATGATGATTTTCAGCCAAAAAGAAAGAGAGGTTGCTGTAGCCTTTTGACCTCTCTGCTTTCCAGAATAGACAACAAACAATGAAGATGTTTGACGGAAATCTTTAGTTGCTTGTAAGTAGAACTTTAAAGCATGAACCACATCTAGGTTGTGCAACAGATGTTCCTTCTTGGAAGAAGGATTAAGACACAGAGAAGGAACAACAATTTCCTGATTGATATTCCTATTAGAAACAACCTTAGGAAGGAATCCAGGTTTGGTACGCAAAACCACCTTATCCGCATGGAAAACAAGATAAGGTGAGTCACACTGTAAAGCAGACAATTCAGAAACTCTTCAAGCTGAAGAGATAGCTACTAAAAACAGAACTTTCCAAGATAGAAGCTTAATATCTATGGAATGCATAGGTTCAAACGGAACCCCTTGAAGAACTTTAAGAACTAAATTTAAACTCCATGGCGGAGCAACAGGTTTAACCACAGGCTTGATTCTAACTAAAACAAAACTAAACGCCTGAACGTCTGGAACATCTGCCAGACGCTTGTGTAAAAGAATAGACAAAGTAGATATCTGTCCTTTTAAGGAACTAATCCCTTCTCCAATCCTTCTTGGAGAAAAGACAATATCCTAGGAATCCTAATCTTACTCCATGAGTAACCCTTGGATTCACACCAATAAAGATATTTTCGCCATATCTTATGATAGATTTTCCTGGTGACAGGCTTTCTAGCCTGAATCAGGATATCAATGACCGACTCAGAGAAACAACGCTTTGATAAAATCAGGCATTCAATCTCCAAGCAGTCAGACGCAGAGAAAGTAGATTTGGATGCTTGAATGGTCCCTGAATTAGAAGGTCCGAGGCAGAGTCCACGGTGGAATGGATGACATGTCCACCAGATCTGCATACCAAGTCCTGCGTGGCCATGCAGGTGCTATCAAAATCACCGAAGCTCTCTCCTGCTTGATTCTGGCAACCAGACAAGGAAGGAGAGGAAATGGTGGAAACACATAAGCCAGGTTGAAGGACCAGGGCACTGCTAGAGCATCTATCAGTGCTGCCTGGAGATCCCTTGCCTGGATCCGTAACAAGGAAGCTTAGTGTTCTGACGGGACGCCATCAGATCTAATTCTGGTGTGCCCCATAGCTGAGCCAGTTGGGCAAATACTTCCGGATGGAGCTCCCACTCCCCCAGATGAAAAGTCTGATGACTTAGGAAATCCGCCTCCCAGTTCTCGACCCCTGGGATATGGATTGCTGAAAGATGGCAAGAGTGAGTCTCTGCCCATCGAATTATGTTGGTCACCTCCATCATCGCTAGAGAACTCTGTGTTCCTCCTTGATGATTGATATAAGCTACAGTCGTGATGTTGTCCGACTGAAATCTGATGAATTTGGCCGCAGCCAGTTGAGGCCACGCCTGAAGCGCATTGAATATCGCTCTCAGTTCTAGAATGTTTATCGGGAGGAGAGCCTCCTCCTGAGTCCATAAACCCTGTGCTTTCAGGGAGTTCCAGACTGCATCCCAGCCCAGTAGGCTGGCATCTGTCGTTACTTTGACCCACTCTGGCCTGCGGAAACACATTCCCTGGGACAGGTGAACCTGTGACAACCACCAGAGAAGAGAATCTTTGGTCTCCTGATCCAGATGTATCTGAGAAGATAATCTGCATAATCCCCATTCCATTGTTCGAGCATGCATAGTTGCAGTGGTCTGAGGTGTAGGCGAGCAAATGGAACTATGTCCATTGCCGCTACCATTAGTCCGATTACCTCCATACACTGAGCCACTGATGGCCGAGGAATGGAATGAAGAGCTTGGCAGGTGTTTACAAGTTTTGATTTCCTGACCTCCGTCAGAAATATTTTCATTTCTACCGAGTCTATTAGAGTCCCTAGGAAGGAAACTCTTGTGAGAGGTAAGAGAGAACTCTTTTTTATGTTCACCTTCCACCCATGAGATCTCAGAAAAGCCAACACAATGTCTGTGTGAGACTTGGCTAGCTGGAAAGTCGACGCTTGAATTAAGATGTCGTCTAGGCACCACTGCTATGCCCCGTGGTCTTAGAACTGCCAGAAGGGACCCTAGCACCTTTGTGAAAATTCTGGGAGCCATGGCGAACCCGAAGGGAAGGGCCACAAACTGGTAATGCCTGTCCAGAAAGGCGAATCTGAGAAATTGGTGATGATCTCTGTGAATAGGGATGTGCAGATATGCATCCTTTAAATCCACGGTGGTCATATATTGACCCTCCTGGATCAGTGACAGAATAGTCCGAATAGTCTCCATCTTGAATTTGTTTAGAATTTTGAGATCCAAGATTGGTCTGAAAGTTCCTTCTTTTTTGGGAACCCCAAACAGGTTTGAGTAAAACCCTAGCACTTGTTCCGCTTTTGGAACCGGGTGAATCACTCCCATGGTATGTAGGTCTTCTACACAGCGTAAGAACGCATCTCTTTGTCTGGTTTGCAGACAATTGAGAAATGTGAAATAACCCCTTTGGGGGGGAATCTTTGAAGTCTAGAAGATATCCCTGGGAAACAATTTCTAAAGCCCAGGAATCGTGAACATCTCTTGCCCAACCCTGAGTGAAGAGAGAGAGTCTGCTCCTACTAGATCCGGTCCCGGAACGGGGGCTACCCCTTCATGCTGTCTTAGAGGCAGCAGCAGGCTTCTTGGCCTGTTTACCCTTGTTCCAAGCCTGGTTAGGTCTCCAGACTGACTTGGATTGAGCAAAATTCCCCTCTTGCTTTGCAGCCGGGGAAGAGGAAGAGGGACCACTCTTTAAATTTCGAAACAAACGAAAATTATTTTGTTTGGTCCGCATTTTATTTGTTTTATCCTGAGGGAGGGCATGGCCTTTCCCTCCAGTGATGTCTGAAATAATCTCCTTCAGTTCAGGCCCGAATAGGGTCTTTCCTTTGAAAGGGATGTTCAAAAGTTTAGATTTTGACGACACATCAGCTGACCAGGACTTAAGCCATAATGCCCTGCGCGCTAAAATGGCAAAACCTGAATTCTTTGCCGCTAATTTAGCCATTTGAAAAGCGGCATCTGTAATGAAAGAATTAGCCAACTTAAGGGCCTTAATTCTATCCATAATATCCTCTAATGGGGTCTCCATCTGAAGAGCCTCTTCTAGAGCCTCAAACCAGAAAGCAGCTGCAGTAGTTACAGGAACAATGCACACAATAGGTTGGAGAAGAAAACCTTGATGAACAAAAATTTTCTTTAGGAGACCCTCTAATTTTTTATCCATAGGATCTTTGAAAGCACAACTGTCTTCGATAGGTATAGTTGTATGCTTGGCGAGAGTAGAAATAGCTCCCTCCACCTTAGGGACCGTCTGCCACGAGTCCCGCATGGTGTCAGATATAGGGAACATTTTCTTAAAAACAGGAGGGGGAGCGAACGGAATACCTGGTCTATCCCACTCTCTAGTAACAATGTTCGCAATCCTCTTAGGGACCGGAAAAACATCAGTGTAAACAGGAACCTCTAGGTATTTGTCCATTTTACACAATTTCTTTGGAACCACTATAGGGTCACAATCATCCAGAGTCGCTAATACCTCCCTGAGCAACAAGCGGAGGTGTTCAAGCTTAAATTTATAGGCCGTCATATCAGAATCTGTCTCTCCCTCAGACAGCAAATCCCTTACCCCTACTTCAGAAAATTGTGAGGGTATATTGGATACGGCAACTAAAGCGTCAGAAGGCTCAGAATTTGTTCTTAACCCAGAGCTATCACGCTTCCCTAGTAACCCAGGCAGTTTAGATAAAACCTCTGTGAGGGTTGTATTCATAACTGCGGCCATATCTTGTAAGGTAAATGAAGTAGATGCACTAGAGGTACTTGGCGTCACTTGAGCGGGCGTTACTGGCTGTGACACTTGAGGAGAGCTAGATGGCATAACCTCATTTCTTTCTGTTTGAGAATCTTCTAGTGCTATATTTTTAAGTGCTACAATATGCTCTTTAAAATTTATAGACATATCAGTGCAAGTGGGACACATTCTAAGAGGGGGTTCCACGATGGCTTCTAAACACATTGAACAAGGAGTTCAATGTTAAACAGGCTAGTAATGAAACAAGCAAGCTTGGAAAACACTTTATTCAAAGAAAAACAACACTTAGAAAAAAACGGTACTGTGCCTTTAAGAGAAAAAGGTGCACAAATTCTGCAAAACAGTGTAAAAAAGCAGTAAACTTTTCAAACTTTTTACAGTGGATACTTAAAGCTTTAGTAAGATTGCCCCAACAGTCAAATAAACGATTAACTCCTTAATGCAAAAACCGGATTGACAAAACGTCAAAAACCGGAAAAAAACGCTCAGCACCTTGCCACAGCTCTGCTGTGGCGCCTACCTGCCCTTAGGGATAGATTTTGTGGGAAAAATACTTCCTTTAGGCCCTCAAATACAGCAGGACCCTCCGGTGTAGCAGCTTGAAGTCTTGTCTTGTAAAAACAACTGCGCATCTGAATTGAGAAAATAGGCCCCTCCCACCTCACTCGATGTCTGTGGGGCCTAAAAGAAACACACTAAAGTGTTTCTAAACTAGCCATGTGGGTTAATAACCCTTAAATAAGCCCAAATGAACCTCCAAAGTCCCTCAAAACGTTAATCCTTATTATAAGTGTCAACCAGTATTAACTTAGCCCTTTATGCAAGCTGGTAATTCCATACTAAGTCTCTGAATACAGCTTACCTTTCCCTCATGGGGATATTGTCAGCCTTTTCTAGAATTATCACAGTCTGTCTAGAAAAAAATGGACTGAACATACCTCTTAGCATGCAAACCGTTCCGCCAACTGAAGTTTTCCTGTACTCCTCAGTCTCTGTGGGAACAGCAGTGGATCTTAGTTACAAAGTCCTAAGATCATCATCCTCCATGCAGAAATCTTCATCCCTTTTCTGCTAGAGAGTAAATAGTACACACCGGTACCATTTAAAATAATAAACTTTTGCTTGAGAAAATAAAAACTAACATTTTTGTCACCACAATCACTTTACCCTTCCTATTGCTTAGAGCCGGCAAAGAGAATGACTGGGGGGTGGGATTAGGGGAGGAGCTATATAGACAGCTCTGCTGTGGGTGCTCTCTTTGCCACTTCCTGTTGGGAAGGAGAATATCCCACAAGTATTGGATGAATCCGTGGACTCGATACATCTTGCAAGAGAAAATAGACTTTGCTCTCCTATTAAGTACAAATTCCCTTAACCAAATAATCGTATGACTACTATAATGTCCAAGGCTAAATACTATATGTACCCTAGAAAATGTATATATAAAATATACAATCAATTGAATCCAAAGCGGTTCAGAAATCCAATGTCAACATGAAAACCAAAAACAGGTTATTTTATATTTAAATGAAATATAAAATATAAAGTTATAATAATTATTCATAATGATCATTCGGAATGACGACCCCTATTGGATAAAAGTTTACTAATAGTCGGATAAAAATAATAAGTGTAAATAGACCTCAACTAAAAAAAAAAGATATGCATATGTATCAAGTAAATAAATTAATTACATTTTATAACCACAACCATATATGACAGAATATACATACAGTGTGTCATATAATGTATACAGTATAAATAAATAGAAAAATTAACTGAAGACATTCAGTCTATTGCCAAAAATTGATTAAATTGTATTCTGAGGTGAGTCCTGTGGGTACCCTGATTTTTAACCGGAATATCCAAAACATCTCTTGGCGTTCAAGTCTTTTGATTCTATTCCCACCTTTGCCTACTATAGGAATTATCTCAATGATATTCCATTTAAAGGTATCAATGCTTTTATTATGAAACTGAACAAAGTGTTGTACTAAGGGGGTTTGGGCTTTACCTATATGTATAGTAGAGAAGTGTTCTCTAATTCTAGAGTTTACAGCCCTAGTGGTAAGTCCCACGTATTGTAAGAAGCATACATCACATGTAATGAGATATACTACAAAATTACAAGTGCAATTGAGACAACTGCAAATTTCAAAATTCTCCTATGTAGCCATAGATATAAATTTCTCCCCTAAAAGTACATGTTCACATGGTTTACACTTTGATTTGCCACATTTGAACATACCTTTATGTTGAAGCCAGGTAGAGGCAGACTGTTTAGGTTTAACCACTTCTGAGGGTGTCACAGAATTACCAAGTGTCTTCGCTTTCCTATAGGCGCATCTCATGCCTTTATCAACTATAGGAACCAACAGGTCATCCGCGACTAGTACTTTAAAATGTTTATGTACTATATTACACACTTTGTTATATTGTGCACTATAATTGGTAATAAATGTAACACCATCAAATGATTTAATAGTTGTGGAATTTTTGTCTTGCAATAAAGTACCTCTGTCAAGCTTCTCCACCTCTTGTCTCGCTCTGTCAACTACATACTTCTTATAACCTCTTTCCAAAAAACTACTGCTTAATTCATTAGCCTCTTTCTCATATAGGCGCTTATCAGTGCAATTCCTTTTTATGCGTATGAATTGCCCTTTAGCCACTGCATGGGGCACATGTACTGGATGACAGCTCCTTGCACTCAAAAGAGTATTACCTGAGATTGGCTTGCGATACATCCCTGATTCAATATTAACATTTGGTAATCCCTTGAGTTTCAGATCCAAAAAAATAATAGTATCCTTATGAAACTCGTGGGTGAATCGCAAGCCTACCTCAAGCCTATCTCATTAGTATTTAACCAGCTAATGAAAGAAAGGGCAGATTGTTCACTACCTCGCCACACCAGGAGCAAGTCATCAATGTAGCGTTTATATACATTTATCTTGTTTCTAAAGGGATTAGTATCTGCAAAGATATGAGACTGCTCCCATAAAGATGTTGGCATAGGAGGGGGCAAACTTCCAATGCATATTCTTGAAAACAGATAGTGAAATCAGTGTAGTTGGACAAAAAGAATTTCAATGCCTCCAAACCAAAACTGTGTTGTATAGAAGAGTAAAGTGAACTTACATCCATTGTCAACCAACTCATCTGATTGTCCTACCTTACATCCTCTACTATCTTCAGGACATGTTTAGTATCCCGAAGATAGCTGGGTAAGATTCTAGCAATAGGCTGTAATACCTCATCCAGCCATTGAGAAAGTTTTTCAGAGAGAGAGCCAATCCCGTTGACTATAGGCCTCCCCTGGACTTCCGTGAGTGACTTGTGGACCTTGGGCAGATGGTGGAAAATAGGCATTCTAGGATGCTCTACATAGAGATATTCCATGGTATTTTTGTCCAAGATCCCCAAGTCATCCTTAAACCTCTTGGCACCATTTGCAACTCAATATATTTTTCAAATGTCCAAATGTCCCATTGGAGCCTCAGTTCTCTTGTTAACAGATTTTCCATACAGTCAAATAAAGCAGATAAACAGATATTAGTTTTATTCTCAGAAAATATGTCCATATATGTAGAAACATGATCCCTGGCTGTTGCAGGCACTTGGGGATCCCGTTACTTTTATTGGATTGAGCTCTACATGTGACTGCCAAACCACGCTAATTGTGATGTACCCTGCGAGAAGACGGACGAGAATGTAAGGCATAGCAGGCATGGTGCTCTAAACAGACCGCAAAGTTTGAATATTGCGGGTCCGTGAGCAGACTCGGTTCAATCCGAGTTTCCTGCAGTGAACACCTGAAGGTCCTATTCCGGGGGATAAGGTGAGCAGTTCAAACAAGTATATTATGATGTACTTTCTCTTCATTTTTCATTGAGTGAGCAAGCTGTATTGCATATTGAACAGTGCAATAAATAATTTATTACCACAGAGTTTTGCAGCAACATCCTTGTGACTTTGTATTTTCCATTGGGTTACTGGCAACCCTTATATGCTGCACAGCTTTTGTAAAGTCTGTCCCGCACTATTATAGAGCCATGGAACAAACGGTGCAATATTTTCCAATCCTGCCTGCAACTGCCAGGGATCATGTTTCTACAGATATGGACATTATCTTTTCTGAGGATAAAACTAATTTCTGTTTATCTGCTTTATTTGACTGTATGGAAAATCTGTTAACAAGAGAAATGAGGCTCCAATGGGACATTTGGACTTTTGAAAAATATATTGAGTTACAAATGGTGCCAAGAGGTTTAAGGATGAATAAATATCTGACATTTGATGTCACTGACAAAACTTTTATAGATGCTTGGAACTCAGTACTGACGGATTGTTCCATTTGCCTGATGCAGTTACTATTACAATTTAAAATCTCACAGTTGAAACTACTAAGATCAGAAATAGATGAGTTGCAATTGATACTTAACACTCGTTGTAGTGATAATGATTTTTCTAATTTCGATAATTTACTCCAGAAGATTGTAGCAGAATCCAGACAAAATGTGATTGAAATTAAACATTCTAAGTTTTTGTGTGACAAAACTGATTATAACAACAATACTGTGTATGTTTGGAATAGAAAACTGAGACAGGCCAATAGATCATCTTCCAATAATAGAGCTCGCAGACGTAGACAAAGACAGAGGAGAAATAGAAAAGTTTCTTTTTCAGGAGGGGAGGGGACCCAGTCCGATGATGGATTATCTTCTAGTTGAGATGAGCTTGTAAGTAAGCCATCAGGAATTCTTAAGAAAAATACACTAGATAGCATTATCACTACTGAACTAGTAGTGAGACCTAAGGACCCCACTATGTCTATACTGTCAGCAGGTCCCCCCACAACATAATTCCAGATATGTATCCAGTAAGCCCACTCAGTCCTCCCCTTTAGTACAGACTACTCACAATCCCAGGGATTCAATAGACTTTAATATAATGGAGCAGGTTTTTCCCATAGACAGGGTAGACCCAGGGGATGGGGGGCAAGGGCAAACACACAAGAACACTAAGGAACGCTATCAATTGAGGGGCAGCCGGAACCAATCTCAATCCAAGTACAAACCGGAAATGTAATTAATTTATCTAAATATGAATTAACCAGGGAACAACTTAAGGTGTTGTCCTATGGTTTTAAATTTTGCACCGACTTCTGAGTTTGACTTATTCAACACGCTTATTGATGTTAACAGATTGATTAGAAATGTAACTTTGGGTAAACATTTCAATAGTGACATGCACCTGACTGAGGTTTTAACAACTAGACAGGCAGTAGGGATTGATTTGCCATGTTGTGATTTACTTTCCCTAGAATTATTGGAACAAGAGGGCAGGACAGATGTCTATCCCCTAGAAGGAACTAATAGGATTAGGAGTTTAAAAAAACTGTCTCAGTTCTATCCAATCCACAGCAGAGGCCACGCTTTAAAACAATTTTTCAAAAGAGTAGAGAGGGGCCTAACTAAGCTTAAAAGTGACGGTATGGCTACCCCTTCTAATCTCTTTGGGAAAGAGAAACGAGCATTGAAAGAACTTCAAGATAACAATGACTTAGTCATACGCAATGCTGATAAGGGGGGGGTCGACAGTCATACTCAATAAAAGTGACAACGTAGCAGAGTCCCTTAGACAATTGGACAATAAAGATAACTACAATTTGTTGAGTAGCGACCCGACCCCCTCTTACCAGAGAGAGTTAAGGCATCTCCTGGACAAGGGTGGTGACTTGGGGATCTTGGACAAAAATACCATGGAGTATCTCTATGTAGAGCATCCTAGAATGCCTATTTTCCACCATCTGCCCAAGGTCCACAAGTCACTCACGGAAGTCCAGGGGAGGCCTATAGTCAGCGGGATTGGCTCTCTCTCTGAAAAACTTTCTCAATGGCTGGATGAGGTATTACAGCCTATTGTTAGAAACTTACCCAGCTATCATCGGGATACTAAACATGTCCTGAAGATAGTAGAGCATGTAAGGTGGGACAATCAGATGAGTTGGTTGACAATATATGTAAGTTCACTTTACTCTTTTATACAACACAGTTTTGGTTTGGAGGCATTGAAATTCTTTTTGTCCAACTACACTGATTTCACTATCTGTTTTCAAGAATATGCATGGAAGTTGCATCCATTCTGTTAACTCATAATTTCTTCAGCTTTAATGGTAAGGTTTATCTGCAAAGATGTGGGACGGCTATGGGGGCAAAATTTACCCCCTCCTATGCCAACATCTTTATGTGATGGTGGGAGCAGTCCCACATCTTTGCAGATACAAATCCCTTTAGAAACAAGATCAATGTATATAAACGCTACATTGATGACTTACTCCTGGTTTGGCAAGGTAGTGAACAATCTGCCCTTTCTTTCATTCGTTGGTTAAATACTAATGAGGTAGGCTTGCGATTCACCCATGAGTTTCATAAGGATACTATTAATTTTTTGGATTTGAAACTCAAGGGATTACCAAATGGTAATATTGAATCAGGGATGTATCGCAAGCCAATCTCAGGTAATACTCTTTTGAGTGCAAGGAGCTGTCATCCAGTACATGTGCCCCATGCAGTGGCTAAAGGGCAATTCATACGCACAAAAAGGAATTGCACTGATAAGCACCTATATGAGAAAGAGGCTAATGAATTAATCAGTAGACTTTTGGAAAGAGGTTATAAGAAGTATGTAGTTGACAGAGCGAGACAAGAGGTGGAGAAGCTTGACAGAGGTACTTTATTGCAAGACAAAAATTCCACAACTATTAAATCATTTGATGATGTTACATTTATTACCAATTATATTATTTTAAAGTACTAGTCGCAGATGACCTATTAGTCCCTATAGTTGATGAGATGCGCCTATAGGAAAGCAAAGACACTTGGTAATTCTATGGCACCCTCAGAAGTGGTTAAACCTAAACAGTCCGCCTCTACCTGGCTTCAACATAAAGGTATGTTCAAATGTGGCAAATCGAAGTGTAAACCATGTGAACATGTACTTTTAGGGGAGACATTTATATCTATGGCTACATGGGAGAAATTTGAAATTCACAGTTGTCTCAATTGCACTTGTAATTTTGTAGTATATCTCATTACATGTGATGTATGCTTCTTACAATACGTGGGACTTACCACTAGGGATGTAAACTCTAGAATTAGAGAACACTTCTCTACTATACATATAGGTAAAGCCAAAACTCCCTTAGTACAACACTTTGTTCAGTTTCATAATAAAAGCATTAATACCTTTAAATGGAATATCATTGACAGAATTCCTATAGTAGGCAGATGTGGGGATAGAACCAAAAGACTTGAACGCCAAGAGATGTTTTGGATATACCGGTTAAAAACCAGGGTACCCACAGGACTCAACTCAGAATACGATTTAATCAATTTTTGGAAATAGACTGAGTGTCTTCAGTTCATTTTTCTATTTAATTATACTGTATACATTATATGACACACTGTATGTATATTCTGTCATATATGGTTGTGGTTATAACATTTAATTAATTTATTTACTTGATACATATGCATATACTATTTTTAGTTGAGGTCTTTTAACACATTATTTTTATCCGACTATTAGTAAACTTGTTTCCAATAGGGGTCGTCATTCCGAATGATCATTATAAATAATTATTATAACTTTATATTTTATATTTAATTTAAATATAAATTAACCTGTTTTTGGTTTTCATGTTGACATTGGATTTCCCACCAGCTTTGGATTCAATTGATTGTATATTTTATATATACACTTTCTAGGGTACATATAGAATTAGGCCTTGGACATTATAGTAGTCATACGATTATTTGGTTAAGGGAATTTATACTTAATAGGATAGCAAAGTCTATTTTTGTGTTAACCAGTGTAATATAAAGCTAAAGGTTTTATGTTAAATTATGTTTGACATCTTGCAAAGACGTAACCGGTAGTTTGCAGGTGAACCCTATTTGGTTTAATAAGTTTAACAATAATGATTAGATCTTAAACAATTTGTTATATGTATGGTGCAAGAGTCTTTCGCAATTTTCTGGCCATGTATGCAGTTTGGGATTAATATGTGCTATGTATAATCCTGTGTTTACCTTGGTAACACAGGTAACATTTAACATTGCTTGAGGGTGTGTTTATGTAAAAAAAAAAAATATTTTTTTCCAATTATTTTTATTGAGGTTGTTATAAACATATACAGTGTATATACAATTGCCAAAACTTGAGTAGTACAGACGTTGGAATACAATTCACAGTGATACAACATGTATAGTCTTGTAAATATATATTCAAAATGAAATATCAGTAACCTTATTTTTATAATTATATATACCTCTTTTGAGATAAGTAAGCCACTCTTGAACCGTAGTAGAGTATAAATATGCAATGGAGGTAAGTGAGTTGAGTCTATAGCCACTTTTAAGCTTAGCAGAATATAAAACATTAAATATATATATCAACCACAAATTATATAAAGAGTTTCAACCATAATGAATAACATTTCTTTCTTCTGTGAACATATGAAGTACACTCATCAACAAATCATCACCATCTAGAGCAATACAAGTGATCAGACATATCCGTACAGTTACTACCAGAATAGCATCAATGATATAATAAATCTTTTATCAATCTGACTACTCCGTTCCAGTACAGAAAATTAATTATTCACACTTCAAAGTCTATTTTATAACTGGAAATTTTTAAGATCACTAAAATAAAATATAGTTGATGAATGAATTAGGTTGTTGTCATGGAAAGAGAAAATAAATGTTTCTATAGGATTCATTTTCCTTTGCTTACGAAGCTCAATGGTGTAAGGATGGGGGAAAAACAAGGGATATTGGGGAACAAAGCCATCAGAAATTCACAGGAGTGAGACTAGAGACTAAGGGGCAAATATGAGGAAATATAACTTTGAGTCCAGGTTGGAATAGAAGCATATCATCCCTGGACCCATACAGTAGAAGGACAAAAGTTGTTTCTCCCCTCAGGGGTTGCTGTCACCACTAGACGAAGACGGGAAAGGGGTAGTGAATATGACCTGCTCTATCTCGCAGAGCGGAAAGGATGAGGGGAGACACCTTTCCTTCCTTCTTTCTTCCCCCCCTTTCCGGGTAGAAATTATGGGAGCTAACATAGCCATATAAACCAGAAACCAGGTGATATTATACAAAATAGGGACATATGTCTTATTGGTTTGCACTATGGGTATGCTATAGGTTCACAACACCTCTGAATATCATATTAAGAGACTGCCAAAGTCGCAGCTAAATCAAAATAGATGGAGGCTAACAGAGCTCAAAAACTATTTCCTGGTGCTGGTATGGAGAGTGGCATATCTAAAAGGTAATTCCCAACTATGGCATACCCCGAAATATGTAAATTTAACCCAAGTTAAATAAGAACTAGTTTACCCTATATATCTAGAAGAATGGTACTATCTTCAGCAAACCCACTATCAATAGGAGGTAGGAAAATAAAATATCCCATGTAGTCTTAGCATATACAAGAAGTAATGTGGGTATATAGATAACAGATAAGTGAAGTTTCCCTAGTGAACCACTATTTTCTAAAAGGGCAGTAAGCTAGGCATTGTGTAGAGTAGCGGTGTCAGCCAGCTTCACATAAACAGAAACCTGTAATCTACACTTAAGTGTCAACCAAGATTTATAAGTCAGGGTTTTATCTGTAATAGGGGTGTTGTAGGTCTAAATAACCGCTCAATTTACATGTATCCGTATCTATCCGGGTGTAAACACCGTGACCTCATAAGAACTTGGTCCATGTTTAACCACCTGTGTAGGGTAGTCACGTAAGATATAGAACTACATGAGATGACTAACATGTAAGGCTATAGGAAAAATTTGGTAAATTAATGCTATGTCAGACAAAGATAGCAAGTTAGGAACCCAACATAGAGTCCTGTGCCAATATTGTAATACACTTATCCTATTTTAACCTATAGCAAACAAAAAAACATTTGTATATAGAAGTGTCTGTATCTCTAAGGGTTTGTTTTTTTAAATTTTTTATTTAGAATGCAGAGAAACCACCACAGTACAAACAGTGCAAGTCCCCAAATACACACATGCATATCTAACAGAGCTTCAAGGGTATACAAAAAGTTATCATGTACAAGTCTCGTAAAAGGACAGGTTATACCCCTTGAGACATATAATAATCACAGTTACAACCAGCATCAGCCGACCCCAACTCTTTGACAGGGCTGACAGTCTAATAGTTCCATCTGGTTTTGTAGGAGCTGGAAACCGGACAACGGCAAATAGGGAGACAAAGTACAGGATATGTGGAGTGTAAGCCCTTTTTAGGACCCTGCATCTTAACGACTCCAAGCGGCATATAGGACCTCCGCACTCTTTTGTATCTTTCCTGAGCACTGTGTCCCAATCAGTGTCGCAGAGACCTTGCCACTCGGTTCCCAAGTATGTTCATTGTGAGGGAATTCTCCAGATCGGTCTCGTAGCCATCTATAAGGTACCGGCAGATAGCGACTCTTGAAAGACTCCACTACCACTGACTGAGAATGCTTCCGTGCTGTGGATGGTCTAGATATTAGGTCATTAGCGTGAGCGGCTTGGAGCATTTCAGTTGTCGCTCCGTCTGCAGCACATGGGGTACTTAAACTTGCCATCCCAGATGACATGACTTGGGTCTTTATACCCCTTATTCCTGCAGCCTTCTCCATGTCATGTTGAGCATGCAGTGAACCCTGGGGCCCCAGAGCGCCACCGCCGGCAACTATGTAGATAGGCTGAAGGGCATCGTGCTCTGCAGGTATTATTTTGGCTCTTTGAGAGGACGTTATGAGAGTGTGTTCAACCTTAGCATGACAATCTTCAAAAAGTTTGCTAATCTCTTGTATAATATATGCTGCTACATCCATACTGAACTTATGCAGCCGGTACCTCTGGTAAAAGCAGCAAATAAGTTGTTCCCCGGTCCCGTTCTGAGTCCTGGTTACAGCGTGGGGCAGAAAATGGCCGCTCTCAAAAGTTCCCAATAGTAAGGAGGCTCTGTATAAAGTGAAGTGCTGTTTATCTGTTGTTCCCCTCTTGACACTTAGTTGTTCAGGTCTCCTGAGCTAACCAATGTCCCAATAATGGTGTAATATTTGGGCTTGAACGAACGCAAAAGGTACTTTTAATATAAAATCTAGCTGGAGCTGATATAATGTGCGTCCGTTCAGCACCAGAGTTAGCTCCGCCCCCCCGTTCTGTTTATTTAAATTTTAGATTTTATGATTAACCAATTAATGCTGTTTTAACCATTTAAACAGGTGCAGTGTGCAGAATCTGACACACTACACCCTTGCTGATGTTCCGTGGACTCCGAGGTCCTTTATAACCTGTGTTAATAAAGAAACTTTTTATTCAACACACAGACTGGTCGCACCTTTCTTGAGAATTACTCATCCAAGGTAAGCCAGAAACCTGCCTGTTGGGAAGCCTGAGGACAGGTTTGAAAACAAGTGATCTAGGCACATTTTGGTTTATTTCATGCAAACTTAGGGTTTTGCACTGAGATTACTTACATACAACTATTGCAGTCATAAGACAAATGGTTGCAAAAGCTTTTCTAGGTGTCCCCTTTGTTCAGAAACAGCAGACATGCATGGCTTTGAATTTTTTTTTGGCAATTAGAAGGCAATTATTGCAGCTGCACACCACACTTCTGAAATTCCCAGCATTGAAGGGGTTAATCCAGTTATAAGGTTAATTTTTGCTGTAGTATAGAGATTACACAGTTTAGGCCTTTTTAAATTTATTTCTGTAGTGTAGGGGTCTCTCCTCATCCTCCCTGATCCCCCGAAAAAACCTCTTTTACCCTTCCCCCATCATATATGTTACTGGCAAGCCAGTTGGCCTGTAACAAATTATGTTTCTTTTTCTCCCTGTAATGTAGCAGCCCCCCTCCCAGATCTTTTTTCTGTAGCCTAGGGTCCCCCTCCAGCCGATTTTGTTAGTGTTGAGCCCCATCTTTCCCTCTCCCCTGCCTTGTTTGTTGTCACAGCCCTCAACATCTAAATTCCTTGATGTGGAATTATTTAAAGAAAATGGCAGGATTGAAACTAGAGTGTACAGGAAACCTACAGACAGAAACATCATAGTGAAGTATGAGAGCTTTCACCCAAAACATCTTTTGAAGTCAATACTAAAAGCCCAGATATTGAGGGCTGTGAATTTGGACCTCAAAATGTGAAGAGGTAAAATTGGCCATAGAGTATATGGGTGACAGATTCTCTCAGAGGGGATACCCCAATGAGATTTTAAATGAGAGTAAAAAGCAGGTTTTGGAGAAAGGTGTTATTCAGATAAAAGGTAAGGTTGAAGACAGACTCTTTTTTGTTACTGACTACACTACTGATAGTTGGAAAATACGTAGGGCCATCTGTGACAATTGGAGAATTCTCTAAGGTGATGACAGATTATCCCCCTACGTCAAAGAGATTACAATTTTTTGAGAGAGGTGAAGATAGAAAGGGGATCATGCTACAAAGGGAAGCAAAATGGATCTCAGGGCTAGACATAGTATACCCAAGAGGGTATACACCTATCTGTCTTTTGCATGTTTTCTTTAAAGGACATAATAAGATATATTTGGATATGAATGATTGAGTTTGTATAAGACTTAAACATTGTGATGATCATATACAAGATATTTGTTAAATGTAAATATTATGAGACCTATTTTGTTTATTGCACTGGATATATATTAATTTCATTACATCTTGTCTCTCCTAGTAAGAAAAAATGATGAATAAGGAAGAATGTACAAAAAGTATGGAACAAAAGTTAGCAGTACCTATTATCTTCCATTAGATGGCAGAAATGTGATTTACCTGGGATGTGAGTGTGGTTTTATTAATCTTTAGGGTATAAATGTTGCACAGTATGTGATGGTTTGTTACCTTGACAAAGGCCCAAGTGGGGGCCGAAAGGTTGGATAATAAATGTTTTTGTAAAGAAGAAATATGAGCTTGAGTCAGAAAGATTGACTGGCTCTAAAAGAAATTTAAAAGTGTGCAGACCATATATGGCGATATATATATATATATATATATATAGTAAATAAAAATAAAGATATATTACCAGCGCTAAACTGTTGGTCTATATCTATATATAGGAGGGGGAAGGAAATTTTCACAATGTGTGTATTCGAGAGATGTATTATATGGATATATCGTGCAGCATGAAAAAAAAGATTCAGTGTACCCTTAACACTGTTAAGAATATTAGTAAACAAGAGAACAAATCAATAAAGCTTCAGCGCACAAATATACAGTTGGATTAATGGATCGCTAAATATTGCTATTCCATATCAATGATCAAAAAAACTTATTAAAAATGTGTAAAATAATTGGTGAACAAATCAATAAAGCTTCAGCGCACCAATATACAGTTAATAGTTCATCAAGTATAGTTATTTCATATGATCAGAAAACTTTTAAGAATATGTTATGCATATATAGTCCAAAATGTAATTGTACAATAGTGTAACTGGTAGATGGTTTTCTTCTTACCAGAGATTACCCCAATCATATGAGGTAATGTATGCTCTCAGGGAACCCAAAACTGGTCCAGCCCTAGGTCTGTAGTGGTTTTTATCCTCCGTGGCGCCTTGTGAATAAGAAATTTTTCTGAGTCTCTTAATCTGTATATCTCTGTAATCTTTTTCGAGCCACTTTTCTGGTAGAAACTTCCAGCTTTCTTTGTGATGTGTTGTCTTGGTGTCTCCCAGGAGTATGGTATTTCTAATAGATATTCTCTGGTCACCAATTCTCAGCAAGATGTAGAGTAGAGAAGTTTGAATGCTTAACTCATCAAGGATTGAGGGTAATAAATGTAAGTGCATATCGCTGCATCTTTTATAATAAATATTTTTGGATAACAGAATTACGCTATGTGCTTTTTTTCCTGTCTCTTTCTCTACATCTTGCTGAGAATTGGTGACCAGAGAATATCTATTAGAAATACCATACTCCTGGGAGACACCAAGACAACACATCACAAAGAAAGCTGGAAGTTTCTACCAGAAAAGTGGCTCGAAAAAGATTACAGAAATATACAGATTAAGAGACTCAGAAAAATTTCCTATTCACAAGGCGCCACGGAGGATAAAAACCACTACAGACCTAGGGCTGGACCAGTTTTGGGTTCCCTGAGAGCATACATTACCTCATATGATTGGGGTAATCTCTGGTAAGAAGAAAACATAATTTATGCTTACCTGATAAATTTATTTCTCTTGTAGTGTATTCAGTCCACGGATCATCCATTACTTATGGGATGTATTCCCTTCCCAACAGGAAGTTGCAAGAGGATCACCCAAAGCAGAGCTGCTATATAGCTCCTCCCCTCACATGTCATATCCAGTCATTCGACCGAAACAAGACAAGAAAGGAGAAACCATAGGGAGCAGTGGTGACTGGAGTTTTAATTAAAATTTAGATCTGCCTTAAAAAAGACAGGGCGGGCCGTGGACTGAATACACTACAAGAGAAATAAATTTATCAGGTAAGCATAAATTATGTTTTCTCTTGTTAAGTGTATTCAGTCCACGGATCATCCATTACTTATGGGATACCAATACCAAAGCTAAAGTACACGGATGATGGGAGGGACAAGGCAGGAACTTAAACGGAAGGAACCACTGCCTGTAGAACCTTTCTCCCAAAAACAGCCTCCGAAGAAGCAAAAGTGTCAAATTTGTAAAATTTTGAAAAAGTGTGAAGCGAAGACCAAGTTGCAGCCTTGCAAATCTGTTCAACAGAGGCCTCATTCTTAAAGGCCCAGGTGGAAGCCACAGCTCTAGTGGAATGAGCTGTAATTCTTTCAGGGGGCTGCTGTCCAGCAGTCTCATAGGCTAAACGTATTATGCTACGAAGCCAAAAGGAGAGAGAGGTTGCCGAAGCATTTTGACCTCTCCTCTGTCCAGAGTACATGACAAACAGGGAAGAAGTTTGACGAAAATCTTTAGTTGCCTGTAAATAGAACTTCAGGGCACGGACTACGTCCAGATTATGCAAAAGACGTTCCTTTTTTGAAGAAGGATTAGGACATAATGATGGAACAACAATCTCCTGATTGATATTCCTGTTAGAAACTACCTTAGGTAAAAACCCAGGTTTAGTACGCAGGACTACCTTGTCTGAATGGAAAATCAGATAAGGAGAATCACAATGTAAGGCAGATAACTCAGAGACTCTTCGAGCCGAGGAAATAGCCATCAAAAACAGAACTTTCCAAGATAAAAGCTTAATATCAATGGAATGAAGGGGTTCAAACGGAACCCCTTGAAGAACTTTAAGAACCAAGTTTAAGCTCCACGGAGGAGCAACAGTCTTAAACACAGGCTTAATCCTAGCCAAAGCTTGACAAAAAACCTGGACGTCTGGAACTTCTGCCAGACGTTTGTGTAAGAGAATAGACAGAGCAGAAATCTGTCCCTTTAACAAACTAGCAGATAAGCCCTTTTCTAAACCCTCTTGTAGAAAGGACAATATTCTAGGAATCCTAACCTTACTCCATGAGTAACTCTTGGATTCGCACCAATATAAATATTTACGCCATATCTTATGGTAAATTTTTCTGGTAACAGGCTTCCGTGCCTGTATTAAGGTATCAATAACTGACTCCGAGAAGCCACGCTTTGATAGGATCAAGCGTTCAATCTCCATGCAGTCAGCCTCAGAGAAATTAGATTTGGATGGTTGAAAGGACCTTGTATTAGAAGGTCCTGCCTCAGAGGCAGAGACCATGGTGGACAGGACGACATGTCCACTAGGTCTGCATACCAGGTCCTGCGTGGCCACGCAGGCGCTATCAGAATCACAGATGCTCTCTCCTGTTTGATCTTGGCAATCAGTCGAGGTAGCAGCGGAAACGGTGGAAACACATAAGCCATGTTGAAAACCCAAGGAGCTGCCAGAGCATCTATCAGCGCCGCTCCCGGGTCCCTGGACCTGGATCCGTAACAAGGAAGCTTGGCGTTCTGGCGAGACGCCATGAGATCCAGTTCTGGTTTGCCCCAACGATGAATCAGTTGAGCGAAGACCTCCAGATGAAGTTCCCACTCCCCCGGATGAAAAGTCTGGCGACTTAGAAAGTCCGCCTCCCAGTTCTCCACGCCTGGGATGTAGATCACTGACAGGTGGCAAGAGTGAGACTCTGCCCAGCGAATTATCTTTGAAACTTCCAACATCGCTAGGGAACTCCTGGTTCCCCCTTGATGGTTGATGTAAGCCACAGTCGTGATGTTGTCCGACTGAAATCTGATGAACTTCAGTGTTGCTAACTGAGGCCAAGCTAGAAGAGCACTGAATATTGCTCTCAACTCCAGAATATTTATTGGGAGGAGTTTCTCCTCCTGAGTCCAAAATCCCTGAGCCTTCAGGGAGTTCCAGACTGCGCCCCAACCTAGAAGGCTGGCATCTGTTGTTACAATCGTCCAATCTGGCCTGCAAAAGGTCATCCCCTTGGACAGATGGACCCGAGAAAGCCACCAGAGAAGAGAATCTCTGGTCTCTTGATCCAGATTTAGAAGAGGGGACAAATCTGAGTAATCCCCATTCCACTGACTTAGCATGCATAATTGCAGAGGTCTGAGATGCAGGCGCGCAAATGGTACTATGTCCATTGCCGCTACCATTAAGCCGATTACTTCCATGCACTGAGCTACTGACGGGCGTGGAATGGAATGAAGGACACGGCAAGCATTCAGAAGCTTTGATAACCTGGACTCCGTCAGGTAAATCTTCATCTCTATAGAATCTATAAGAGTCCCCAGGAAGGGAACTCTTGTGAGTGGTAATAGAGAACTCTTTTCCACGTTCACCTTCCACCCATGCAACCTCAGAAATGCCAGAACTATCTCTGTATGAGAGTTGGCCTGTATCAGAATGTCGTCTAGGTATGGAGCCACTGCTATGCCTCGCGGTCTTAGCACTGCTAGAAGTGAGCCCAGAACCTTTGTAAAAATTCTCAGGGCCGTAGCTAACCCGAAGGGAAGAGCTACAAACTGGTAATGCCTGTCTAGAAAGGCAAATCTTAGGTACCGATAATGATCTTTGTGAATCGGTATATGAAGGTAGGCATCCTTTAAGTCTACTGTGGTCATGTATTGACCCTCTTGGATCATGGGTAGGATGGTTCGAATAGTTTCCATTTTGAATGATGGAACTCTTAGGAATTTGTTTAAGATTTTTAGGTCCAAGATTGGTCTGAAGGTTCCCTCTTTCTTGGGAACCACAAACAGATTTAAGTAAAAACCTTGCCCTTGTTCCATCCGCGGAACTGGGTGGATCACCCCCATTACTAAGAGGTCTTGTACACAGCGTAGAAATGCCTCTTTCTTTATTTGGTTTGCTGATAACCTTGAAAGATGAAATCTCCCTTGTGGAGGAGAAGCTTTGAAGTCCAGAAGATATCCCTGAGATATGATCTCCAACGCCCAGGGATCCTGGACATCTCTTGCCCAAGCCAAGAGAGAAAGTCTGCCCCCCACTAGATCCGTTTCCGGATAGGGGGCCCTCTCTTCATGCTGTCTTAGGGGCAGAAGTAGGTTTTCTGGCCTGCTTGCCCTTGTTCCAGGACTCGTTAGCTTTCCAGCCCTGTCTGTAACGAGCAACAGTTCCTTCCTGTTTTGGAGCGGAGGAAGTTGATGCTGCTCCTGCCTAGAAGTTACGAAATGCACGAAAATTAGACTGTTTGGCCTTTGATTTGGCCCTGTCCTGAGGAAGAGTATGACCCTTACCTCCAGTAATGTCAGCAATAATTTCTTTCAAGCCGGGCCCGAATAAGGTCTGCCCCTTGAAAGGAATATTAAGCAATTTAGATTTAGAAGTCACGTCAGCTGACCAGGATTTAAGCCATAGTGCTCTGCGCACCTGGATGGCGAATCCGGAGTTCTTAGCCATTAGTTTGGTTAAATGTACAACGGCATCAGAAACAAATGCATTAGCTAGCTTAAGTGCTTTAAGCTTTTCCATAATCTCATCCAATGCAGCTGTGCGAATGGCCTCTTCCAGAGACTCAAACCAGAATGCCGCAGCAGCAGTGACAGGCGCAATGCATGCAAGGGGCTGTAAGATAAAACCTTGTTGAACAAACATTTTCTTAAGGTAACCTTCTAATTTTTTATCCATTGGATCCGAAAAAGCACAACTATCCTCCACCGGGATAGAGGTACGTTTAGCTAAAGTAGAAACTGCTCCCTCCACCTTAGGGACCGTCTGCCATAAGTCTCGTGTGGTGGCGTCTATTGGAAACATTTTCCTAAATATCGGAGGAGGGGAAAAGGGCACACCGGGTCTATCCCACTCCTTGCTAATAATCTCTGTAAGCCTTTTAGGTATAGGAAAAACGTCAGTACACACTGGTACCACAAAGTATCTATCCAGCCTACATACTTTCTCTGGAATTGCAACCGTGTTACAATCATTCAGAGCCGCTAATACCTCCCCTAGCAATATGCGGAGGTTCTCAAGCTTAAATTTAAAATTAGAAATCTCTGAATCCGGTCTCCCTGGATCAGATCCGTCACCCACAGAATGAAGCTCTCCGTCCTCATGTTCTGCAAATTGTGACGCAGTATCGGACATGGCTCTCACATCATCAGCGCGCTCTGTCCTTAACCCAGAGCTATCGCGCTTGCCTCTTAATTCTGGCAATTTAGATAATACCTCTGTCATAACAGCAGCCATGTCTTGCAAATTGATTTGTATGGGCCTCTCTGATGTACATGGCGCCACAATATCACGCGCCTCCTGAGCGGGAGGCGAAGGTACTGACACGTGAGGAGAGTTAGTCAGCATAACTTCCCCCTCGTTGTCTGGTGATAATTTCTTTACAGATAAAGATTGACTTTTATTCAAAGTGACATCAATACACTTAGTACACATATTTCTATGGGGCTCCACATTGGCCTTCAAACATAGTGAACAAACAGATTCATCTGTGTCAGACATGTTTAAACAGACTAGCAATGAGACTAGCAAGCTTGGAAAATCCTTTCAAATAAGTTTACAAGCAATATAAAAAACGCTACTGCGCCTTTAAGAAGCACAAAAAATTGTCACAGTTGAAATAACAATGAACCAAATCAGTTATAGCAACCAAATTTTCACAGTTAAAGTATTAAGTTAGCAAAGCATTGCACCCACTAGCAAATGGATGATTAACCCCTTAATACCCAAAACGGATAATCAATTTAACAATTAAACGTTTTTATCACAGTCAAACACACTGTCACAGGTCTGCTGTGACTGATTACCTCCCTCAAAATGAATTTTGAAGACCCCTGAGCTCTCTAGAGACGTCCTGGATCAAGGGGGAAGAAGCAGGAAGACTGTGACTGAATTTTTACTGCGCAAAAAAGCGCTAAAATAGGCCCCTCCCACTCATATTACAACAGTGGGAAACCTCCGTTAACCATTTCTATACAGAAATATACGTCAGCCATGTGGAAAAAATCATGCCCCAAAAGATTTATCACCAAAGTACCTCACAAAAACGAATAACATGCCAGTAAACGTTTTAAACATACATTTTAAAAGTTAGGTAGTGTTATTAATAAGCCTGCTACCAGTCGCTTCTACTGCAGTTAAGGCTCATACATTACTTCAGTATTAACAGTATTTTCTTAGTCAAATTCCATTACTTAGAAAATTACTTACTGCACATACATTCATCAGCCTGATACCAGTCGCTACTACTGCATTTAAGGCTGTACTTACATTACATCGGTATCAGCAGTATTTTCTTAGTCAATTCCATTCCTTAGAAAAATATTCTACTGCACATACCTCATCTGCAGGGGACCCCGCATGCTATTCCCTTTCTGAAGTTACCCCACTCCTCAGAATGTGCGAGAACAGCCAGTGGATCTTAGTTACCTCTGCTAAGATCACAGAAAACGCAGGCAGATTCTTCTTCTAAATACTGCCTGAGAGAAAAAACAGCACACTCCGGTGCCATTTAAAATAACAAACTTTTGATTGAAGAAATAATTAATTATAAAAACTCCACACTCCTCTCACACCTTCCTACTATGTTGAGAGTTGCAAGAGAATGACTGGATATGACATGTGAGGGGAGGAGCTATATAGCAGCTCTGCTTTGGGTGATCCTCTTGCAACTTCCTGTTGGGAAGGGAATATATCCCATAAGTAATGGATGATCCATGGACTGAATACACTTAACAAGAGAAAACCATCTACCAGTTACACTATTGTACAATTACATTTTGGACTATATATGCATAACATATTCTTAAAAGTTTTCTGATCATATGAAATAACTATACTTAATGATCTATTAACTGTATATTGGTGCGCTGAAGCTTTATTGATTTGTTTTCTTGTTCACAAATTATTTTACACATTTTTAATAAGTTTTTTTGATCATTGATATGGAATAGCAATATTTAGCGATCCATTAATCCAACTGTATATTTGTGCGCTAAAGCTTTATTGATTTGTTCTCTTGTTTACTAATATATATATATATATAGGTATAAATATATATTGTAGCAAAATAACATCAGATATATGTAGAAATATATGAGATATTAATATTTTCATGTTGGTTTAGTGCAAATGAGAATATGCAACTGTGTGCGCAAGAGTAAGATGTTGTTTTTTTTTCTCCATTGACTTCTGTGGGGGAATACGTGAACGCGATATTCTAATTTCGGATTTTTGCTCTAGCTGGGTTACTGCTAGAGCGAAAACAGTTTACTTTCAACTCTTAATACGACCGCAACCCGATGAATGCAAAATCTTAACTCTAGAGCAATTAACGCTCAAGCGGGAGCGTTAATTTGCGCTCCACTGTTAATCTAGCCCTAAATAAATGCTAGATAGAATGATGCATTCAAAGAAAAGATTAGTCTGAGAATAACATGTAGATGTATTTTTTTTAAAAGTTTCATTAGCTGTTTAAATATTGACAAAATAAGTGTAAAGTTTTAATGTCTGCCATGTTGTAACATAGGTTACCTTCTCTGCTGTGGCTAATTAGGGACAGTTATAAATAAATAAGAATGGAATTACAGAAAAGGGGGACAAAAAATGAAAGTATATTGCAGTTATACATATATATATCAAAACAAGCTGTCTATAAAAATAGAACTGTAGGGGGCGCTATAAGAATAGTAAAAACACTAACAAGTGAAATATAAACAGTATATATAAAATAGAAATACACAACAACCAATATGTCATATGAACCAATTTCCAAAATGTAAGATGACACAGTCAGGAAGGCTGTGCTCCTCTTTTCACGATGAAAGTTGAAAATATGATTTCCTGTAATGGCCTACTGATAGACACATAGAGGTTCCCATGATTTTCTTTTGTTTAAAGGGACACTGAACCCAAATTTTTTCTTCTGTGATTCAGATAGAGTATGCAATTTTAAGCAACTTTCTAATTTACTCCTATTATCAATTTTTCTTCATTCTCTTGCTATCTTTATTTGAAAAAGAAGGCTTCTACGCTTTTTTTTTTATTATTCAGAACTGTGGACAGCACTTTTTTATTGGTGGATGAATTTATCCACCAATCAGCAAGAATAACCCAGGTTGTTCCCCAAAAATGGGCCGGCATCTAAACTTACATTCTTGCATTTCAAATAAAGATACCAAGAGAACAGGGGCGAAATTACAGAGGTTGCAATTTTTTTTTACAATAAAAAACGTTGACCTGCCACTACCTGCACTGATATCATGTGAGTGTGACATGATGCTTCACTAGTGTCTCCGACTACAGGGGTTAGTGTTTCTGTTTTACCCATTGGTGTTTATGTGTGTGTGTATGTATGTATGTGACTGTGTGTGTATTTATGCATGTATGTGTGTGTGTATGTATGTATGTGACTGTGTGTGTATTTATGCATGTATGTGTGTGTGTGTGTGTGTGTATGTTTGTGGAACCAGCAAATTACAGACCTTGTTACTACAGCATGGGGGGAGGGGGTAAACAGTGTCACTATACAGTAGCACTATATACAGTACGGGGGGGCTGGACCAAGTCACAGACTACTGTGGTCACTTTATAAAGTACTGGGGAGGGTAGGGTCAGGCCAGCCACCTCACCGGCAGATTACAGACTGTGTCACTGACTCACTATATAAAGTACTGGTGGGTTAAACAGTGTCACTATAAACAGTAATAGGGGGTCAGACCATCTCACAGACTGTGGGCACAGGGTACCTCCTTTTGCAGACGTAATCTGATTCACATTTTTTTTCTGTGTTAAATGTAAAAAAAAAAAAAAAAAATGTATCAAATTCACTTTTTTTGGGGGGTGGGGGCGGCCCTTTCTTAGATTCTTGCACCTGGTCCCTGTGGTTTCTAGTTACGCCTCTGCAAGAGAATTAAGAACATTTAATACTAGGAGTATATTAGAAAGTTGCTTAAAATGTTATGCTCTATCTGAATCACAAAAGAAAAAAACATAATTTATGTAAGAACTTACCTGATAAATTCATTTCTTTCATATTGGCAAGAGTCCATGAGCTAGTGACATATGGGATATACAGTCCTACCAGGAGGGGCAAAGTTTCCCAAACCTCAAAATGCTTATAAATACACCCCTCACCACACCCACAATTCAGTTTAATGAATAGCCAAGCAGTGGGGTGATAAAGAAAGGAGTAGAAAGCATCAACAAAGGAAATTTGGAAATAATTGTGCTTTATACAAAAAAAATCATAACCACCATAAAAAGGGTGGGCCTCATGGACTCTTGCCAATATGAAAGAAATGAATTTATCAGGTAAGTTCTTACATAAATTATGTTTTTTTCTTTTGTGATTCAGATAGAGCATAACATTTTTCATGTAATTGGCAAGAATCCATGAGCTAGTGACATATGGGATATCAATACCCAAGATGTGGAGTCTTCCACTCAAGAGTCACTAGAGAGGGAGGGAATAAAAATAAAAACAGCCATATTCCGCTGAAAAATTAATCCACAACCCAAAAAAATAAGTTTATTTTCATTTTTGAAAGAAAAAAAATTAAATCAAACTGAAACAGCTGCCTGAAGAACTTTTCTACCAAAAACTGCTTCCGAAGAAGCAAATACATCAAAACGGCAGAATTTAGTAAATGTATGCAAAGAGGACCAAGTTGCCCCTTTGCAAATCTGATCAACTGAAGCTTCATTCTTAAAAGCCCACGAAGTGGAGACTGATCTAGTAGAATGAGCTGTAATTCTCTGAGGCGGGGCCTGACCCAACTCCAAATAAGCTTGATGAATCAAAAGTTTCAACCAAGAAGCCAAGGAAATTGCAGAAGCCTTCTGACCTTTCCAAGGACCAGAAAATAAAACAAATAGACTGGAAGTTTTCCTGAAATCTTTAGTAGCTTCCACATAATATTTCAAAGCTCTTACCACGTCCAAAGAATGTAAGGATCTCTCCAAAGAATTCTTAGGATTAGGACATAAGGAAGGGACAACAATTTATCTACTAATGTTGTTAGAATTCACAACCTTAGGTAAAAATTGAAAAGAAGTCTGCAAAACTGCCTTACCCTGATGAAAAATCAGAAAAGGAGACTCACAAGAAAGAGCAGATAACTCAGAAACTCTTCTAGCAGAAGAGATGGCCAAAAGAAACAACACTTTCCAAGAAAGTAGTTTAATGTCTAAAGAATGTATAGGTTCAAATGGAGGAGCCTGTAAAGCCTTCAGAACCAAATTAAGACTCCAAGGAGGAGAGATTGACTTAATGGCAGGCTTGATACGAATTAAAGCCTGTACAAAACAGTGTATATCAGGAAGTACAGCAATCTTTCTGTGAAATAAAACAGAAAGAGCAGAGATTTGTCCTTTCAAGGAACTTGCAGACAAACCCTTATCCAAACCATCCTGAAGAAACTGTAAAATTCTAGGAATTTTAAAAGAATGCCAGGAGAATTTATGAGAAGAACACCATGAAATGTAAGTCTTCCAAACTCTATAATAAATCTTTCTAGAGTTAGATTTACGAGCTTGTAACATAGTATTAATCACTGAGTCAGAGAAACCTCTATGACTTAGAACTAAGCGTTCAATTTCCATACCTTCAAATTTAATGATTTGAGATCCTGATGGAAAAATGGACCTTGAGATAGTAGGTCCGGCCGTAACGGAAGTGGCCAAGGCGGGCAACTGGACATCCGAACCAGATCCGTATACCAAAACCTGTGTGGCCATGCTGGAACCACCAGCAACACAAAAGACTGTTCCATGATGATTTTGGAGATCACTCTTGGAAGGAGAACTAGAAGCAGGAAGATGTAAGCAGGATGATAACACCAAGGAAGTGACAGCGCATCCACTGCTTCCGCCTGAAAATCCCTGGACCTGAACAGGTATCTGGGAAGTTTCTTGTTTAGATGAGAGGCCATGAGATCTATCTCTGGAAGACCCCACATCTGAACAATCTGAGAAAACACATCTGGATGGAGAGACCACTCCCCTGGATGTAAAGTCTGGCGGCTGAGATAATCCGCCTCCCAATTGTCTACACCTGGGATTTGCACTGCAGAGATTAGACAGGAGCTGGATTCCGCCCAAACAAGTATCCGAGATACTTCTTTCATAGCTTGGGGACTGTGAGTCCCACCCTGATGATTGACATAAGACACAGTTGTGATATTGTCTGTCTGAAAACAAATGAACGGTTCTCTCTTTAGCAGGGGCCAGAACTGAAGAGCCCTGAGAATTGCACGGAGTTCTAAAATATTTATTGGTAATCTCGCCTCTTGAGATTTCCAACCCCCTTGTGCTGTCAGAGATCCCTAAACAGCTCCCCAACCTGAAAGACTCGCATCTGTTGAGATCACAGTCCAGGTTGGCCGAACAAAAGAAGCCCCTTGAACCAAATGATGGTGATCTATCCACCATGTCAGAGAGTGTCGTACATTGGGATTCAAGGATTTAATTGTGATATCTTTGTATAATCCCTGCACCATTGATTCAGCATACAAAGCTGTAGAGGTCTCATGTGAAAACGAGCAAAGGGGATCGCATCCGATGCTGCAGTCATGAGACCTAAAACTTCCATGCACATAGCCACTGAAGGGAATGACTGAGACTGAAGGTGCCGGCATGCTGCGACCAATTTTAAACATCTCTTGTCTGTTAGAGACAGAGTCATGGACACTGAATCTATCTGGATTCCTAAAAAGGTGACCTTTGTCTGAGGAATCAAGAAACTTTTTGGTAAATTGATCCTCCAACCATGTTTCCGAAGAAACAACACAAGTTGATTCGTGTGAGATTCTGCAGTATGTAAAGACTGAGCTAGTACCAAGATATCATCCAAATAAGGAAACACCGCAATACCCTGTTCTCTGATTACAGATAGTAGGGCACCCAGAACCTTTGAAAAGATTCTTGGAGCTGTTGCTAGGCCAAATGGAAGAGCAACAAATTGGTAATGCTTGTCTAAAAAAGAGAATCTCAGAAACTGATAGTGTTCTGGATGAAACGGAATATGAAGGTATGCATCCTGCAAGTCTATTGTGGACATATAATGTCCTTGCTGAACAAAAGGCAGAATAGTCCTTATAGTCACCATCTTGAAAGTTGGTACTCTTACATAACGATTCAAAATTTTCAGATCCAGAACTGATCTGAATACATTTTCTTTCTTTGGTACAATGAATAGGTTTGAATAAAACCCCAAACCTTGTTCCTGAGGAGGAACTGGCATGATTACCCCTGAAGACTCCAGGCCTGAAACACACTTCAGAAAAGCCTGAGCTTTTACTGGATTTACAGGGATGCGTGAGAGAAAAAATCTTCTCAGAGGAGGTCTTACTTTGAATCCTATTCGATACCCCTGAGAGACAATGCTCTGAATCCAATGGTTTTGGACAGATTTTATCCAAAAATCCTTGAAAAACCTTAATCTGCCCCCTACCAGCTGAGCTGGAATGAGGGCCGCACCTTCATGCGGACTTAGGGGCAGACTTTGGTTTCATAAATGGCTTGGATTTATTCCAATTTGAGGAAGGCTTCCAATTGGAAGCAGATTCCTTGGGAGGAGGATTGAGTTTTTGTTCCTTATTCTGACGAAAGGAAGTAAAACGGTTAGAAGCCTTAGATTTACCCTTAGGTTTTTTATCCTGAGGCAGAAAAACTCCTTTTCCTCCAGTGATAGTTGAAATAATAGAATCCAACTGAGAACCAAATAAATTATTACCTTGGAAAGAAAGAGATAGTAATCTAGATTTAGATGTCATATCAGCTCAGCATTCCAAGATTTAAGCCACAAAGCTCTTCTAGCTAATACAGTTAAAGACATGGCTCTAACATCAATTTTGATAATATCAAAAATGGCATCACAAATAAAATGATTAGCATGTTGCAGTAAGCGAGTAATGCTAGATATGTCAGGATCCAATTCTCGTTGCGCTAAATTCTCCAACCAAAAAGTTGAGGCAGCCGCAACATCAGCCAAAGAAATAGCAGGTCTGAGAAGATGACCTGAATATAAATAGGCCTTTCTTAGATAAGATTCAAGCTTCCTATCTAAAGGATCATTAAAGGAAGTACTATCTTCCATAGGAATAGTGGTACGTTTAGCAAGAGTAGAAATAGCCCCATCAACTTTGGGGATTTTTTCCCAAAACTCTATAGATTTTGCTGGTAAATGATACAATTTTTTTAAACCTTGAAGAAGGAATAAAAGAAGTACCTGGCTTATTCCATTCCCTAGAAATCATATCAGAAATAGCCTCAGGAATAGGAAAAAACCCTGGGGAAACCACAGGAGATTTAAAAACAGCATTTAAACGTTTATTAGACTGAACGTCAATAAGACTGGTTACCTCAATATCCAAAGTAATTAACACTTCTTTTAATAAAGAACGCATATACTATATTTTAAATAAATAAGTAGATTTGTCAATGTCAATGTCTGAGGAAGGATCTTCTGAATCAGATAGATCCTCATCAGAAGAGGATAAATTATTATGTTGCTGGTCATTTGAAATTTCATCAGCTAAATGAGAAGTTTTAAAAGAACTTTTACGTTTATTAGAAGGTGGAAATGCAGACAAATCCTTCAGAATAGAATCAGATACAAATTCTTTAAAATTTACAGGTATATCATATACATTAGAAGTTGAAGGAACTGCAACTGGCAATGTACTATTACTGATGGAAACACTATCTGCATGTAAAAGTTTATCATGACAACTATTACAAATGACATTTGGTGGAATAATTTCTACACTTTTACAACAAATGCACTTAGCTTTGGTAGAACCGATGTCAGACAGCAATGTTCCAGCAGAAACTTCTGAGACAGGATCAGATTGGGACATCTTGCTCAATGTAAGAGAAAAAACAACATATAAAGCAAAATTATCTATTTCCTTATATGACAGTTTCAGGAATGGGAAAAAATGCAAAAGCATAGGCCTCTGATAGAGAAAAAAGCAAGAGGCAAACATCAATGGGGTATTGAAATAATGAAAAAAATTTGGCGCCAAGTATGACGCACAACATAACGTAAACTTTTTTGGCGCCAAAAATAACCGGAAATGACACACTCCCGTCACTAATGAAGCCGCCGTGTGAAAGGTCTCGGCGTCACGTATGATGCCGGAAATGACGAAGTTGCGTCATAAACATCTTTTTTCGCGCCAAACAAATTTTCACGCCAAGAATGATGCAATAAAGTTTAGCATTTGACGCACCCGCTGGCCTAATACCCGCAAAAGCAAGAAGTAGTCAATTGAAAAAAAGACTAAACCCCAGGTAAGAAATACATTTCTTAAAAAGTTTAAATTCCCCAAATATGAAACCGACAGTCTGCTGAAGGAAATACATGAACCTGACTCATGGCAAATATAAGTACAATACATATATTTAGAACTTTATATAAATGCAAAAAGTGCCAAACCATAGCTGAGGTGTCTTAAGTAATAAAAAACATACTTACCAAAAGACACCCATCCACATATAGCAGATAGCCAAACCAGTACTAAAACAGTTATTAGTAGAGGTAATGGTAAATTGAGAGTATATCGTCGATCTGAAAAGGGAGGTAGGAGATGAATCTCTACGACCGATAACAGAGAACCTATGAAATAGACCCCCGTTAGGGAAATCATTGTATTCAAATAAGTGATACTCCCTTCACGTCCCTCTGACATTCGCTGTACTCTGAGAGGAATCGGGCTTCAACAATGCTGAGTAGCGCATATCAACATAGAAATCTTAGCACAAACTTACTTCACCACCTCCATAGGAGGCAAAGTTTGTAAAACTGAATTGTGGGTGTGGTGAGGGGTGTATTTATAGGTATTTTGAGGTTTGGGAAACTTTGCCCCTCCTGGTAGGATTGTATATCCCATATGTCACTAGCTCATGGACTCTTGCCAATTACATGAAAGAAATTTGGGTTGTGTCCCTTTAAGTTTTTTTGCAGCAAAATATCGCAGTAATGACAATTTTCTTGTGAATTTATTCAAATCAACAAATAGATCAAATATGTTGGGAGAATTGGGGGGACAATAGGAAAACATAATTTATGCTTACCTGATAAATTCCTTTCTTCTGTTGTGTGATCAGTCCACGGGTCATCATTACTTCTGGGATATTATCTGCTCCCCTACAGGAAGTGCAAGAGGATTCACCCAGCAGAGTTGCTATATAGCTCCTCCCCTCTACGTCACCTCCAGTCATTCGACCAAAGACCAACGAGAAAGGAGAAGCCAAGGGTGTAGTGGTGACTGAATTATAATTTAAAAAATATGTACCTGCCTTAAAAAACAGGGCGGGCCGTGGACTGATCACACAACAGAAGAAAGGAATTTATCAGGTAAGCATAAATTATGTTTTCTTCTGTTATGTGTGATCAGTCCACGGGTCATCATTACTTCTGGGATACCAATACCAAAGCAAAAGTACACGGATGACGGGAGGGATAGGCAGGCTCATTATACAGAAGGAACCACTGCCTGAAGAACCTTTCTCCCAAAAATAGCCTCCGAAGAAGCAAAAGTGTCAAATTTGTAAAATTTGGAAAAAGTATGAAGCGAAGACCAAGTTGCAGCCTTGCAAATCTGTTCAACAGAGGCCTCATTCTTAAAGGCCCAAGTGGAAGCCACAGCTCTAGTGGAATGAGCTGTAATTCTTTCAGGAGGCTGCTGTCCAGCAGTCTCATAGGCTAAACGTATTATGCTACGAAGCCAAAAAGAGAGAGAGGTAGCAGAAGCTTTTTGACCTCTCCTCTGTCCAGAATAAACGACAAACAGGGAAGAAGTTTGGCGAAAATCTTTAGTTGCCTGCAAGTAGAACTTGAGGGCACGAACTACATCCAGATTGTGTAGAAGACGTTCCTTCTTTGAAGAAGGATTTGGACACAAGGATGGAACAACAATCTCTTGATTGATATTCCTGTTAGAGACAACCTTAGGTAAGAACCCAGGTTTAGTACGCAGAACTACCTTGTCTGAGTGAAAGATCAGATAAGGAGAATCACAATGTAGGGCTGATAACTCAGAGACTCTTCGAGCCGAGGAAATAGCCATTAAAAATAGAACTTTCCAAGATAACAATTTTATATCAATGGAATGAAGGGGTTCAAACGGAACACCCTGTAAAACGTTAAGAACTAAGTTTAAACTCCATGGCGGAGCAACAGTTTTAAACACAGGCTTGATCCTAGCTAAAGCCTGACAAAAGGCCTGGATGTCTGAATTTTCTGACAGACGCCTGTGCAACAAGATGGACAGAGCTGAGATCTGTCCCCTTAATGAGCTAGCCGATAAACCCTTTTCTAAACCTTCTTGTAGAAAAGACAATATCCTAGGAATCCTAACCTTACTCCAGGAGTAATCTTTGGATTCACACCAGTATAGGTATTTACGCCATATTTTATGGTAAATCTTTCTGGTAACAGGCTTCCTAGCCTGTATCAGGGTATCAATAACCGACTCAGAAAAACCACGTTTTGATAAAATCAAGCGTTCAATTTCCAAGCAGTCAGCTTCAGAGAAGTTAGACTTTGATGTTTGAATGGACCCTGAATCAGAAGGTCCTGTCTTAGAGGTAGAGACCAAGGCGGACAGGATGACATGTCCACTAGATCTGCATACCAAGTCCTGCGCGGCCATGCAGGCGCTATTAGAATCACTGATGCTCTCTCCTGTTTGATTTTGGCAATCAATCGAGGAAGCAGCGGGAAGGGTGGAAACACATAAGCCATCCTGAAGTTCCAAGGTGCTGTCAAAGCATCTATCAGAACCGCTCCCGGATCCCTGGATCTGGATCCGTAGCGAGGAAGTTTGGCGTTCTGGCGAGACGCCATGAGATCTATCTCTGGTTTGCCCCAACGTCGAAGTATTTGGGCAAAGACCTCCGGATGAAGTTCCCACTCCCCCGGATGAAGAGTCTGGCGACTCAAGAAATCCGCCTCCCAGTTCTCCACTCCCGGGATGTGGATTGCTGATAGGTGGCAAGAGTGAGACTCTGCCCAGCGAATTATCCTTGATACTTCTATCATTGCTAGGGAGCTTCTTGTCCCTCCCTGATGGTTGATGTAAGCTACAGTCGTGATGTTGTCCGACTGAAACCTGATGAACCCCCGAGTCTTTAACTGGGGCCAAGCTAGAAGGGCATTGAGAACTGCTCTCAATTCCAGAATGTTTATTGGCAGGAGACTTTCCTCCTGACTCCATTGTCCCTGAGCCGTCAGAGAATTCCAGACAGCGCCCCAACCTAGAAGGCTGGCGTCTGTTGTTACAATTGTCCAGTCCGGCCTGCTGAACGGCATCCCCCTGGACAGATGTGGCCGAGAAAGCCACCATAGAAGAGAGTTTCTGGTCTCTTGATCCAGATTCAGAGTGGGGGACAAATCTGAGTAATCCCCATTCCACTGACTCAGCATGCACAATTGCAGCGGTCTGAGATGTAGGCGTGCAAAGGGTACTATGTCCATTGCTGCTACCATTAAGCCGATCACCTCCATGCATTGAGCTACTGACGGGAGTTGAATGGAATGAAGGACACGGCATGTATTTAGAAGCTTTGTTAATCTGTCTTCTGTTAGATAAATCTTCATTTCTACAGAATCTATAAGAGTCCCCAAGAATGGAACTCTTGTGAGAGGCAAGAGAGAACTTTTCTTTTCGTTCACTTTCCATCCATGCGACCTTAGAAATGCCAGAACTAACTCTGTATGAGACTTGGCAGTTTGAAAGCTTGAAGCTTGTATCAGAATGTCGTCTAGGTACGGAGCTACCGAAATTCCTCGCGGTCTCAGAACCGCTAGAAGGGCACCCAGAACCTTTGTGAAGATTCTTGGAGCCGTAGCCAATCCGAATGGAAGGGCTACAAACTGGTAATGCCTGTCTAAGAAGGCAAACCTTAGATACCGGTAATGATCTTTGTGAATCGGTATGTGAAGGTAAGCATCCTTTAAATCCACTGTGGTCATGTACTGACCCTTTTGGATCATGGGTAAGATTGTCCGAATAGTTTCCATTTTGAACGATGGAACTCTTAGGAATTTGTTTAGGATCTTTAAATCCAAGATTGGCCTGAAAGTTCCCTCTTTTTTGGGGACCACAAACAGGTTTGAGTAAAACCCTTGTCCTTGTTCCGACCGCGGAACCGGATGGATCACTCCCATTAATAATAGATCTTGTACACAGCGTAGAAATGCGTCTTTCTTTATTTGGTTTGTTGACAACCTTGACAGATGAAATCTCCCTCTTGGGGGAGATAATTTGAAGTCTAGAAGGTATCCCTGAGATATGATCTCTAGCGCCCAGGGATCCTGGACATCTCTTGCCCAAGCCTGGGCGAAGAGAGAGAGTCTGCCCCCCACTAGATCCGGTCCCGGATCGGGGGCCCTCGGTTCATGCTGTCTTAGGGGCAGCAGCAGGTTTTCTGGCCTGCTTGCCCTTATTCCAGGACTGGTTAGGTTTCCAGCCTTGTCTGTAACGAGCAACAGCTCCTTCCTGTTTTGGTGCAGTGGAAGTTGATGCTGCACCTGCTTTGAAATTCCGAAAGGGACGAAAATTAGACTGTCTAGCCTTAGCTTTGGCTTTGTCTTGAGGTAGAGCGTGGCCCTTACCTCCTGTAATGTCAGCGATAATTTCTTTCAAACCGGGCCCAAATAAAGTTTGCCCCTTGAAAGGTATATTAAGTAATTTGGACTTAGAAGTTACATCAGCCGACCAGGATTTTAGCCACAGCGCCCTACGTGCCTGAATGGCGAATCCTGAATTCTTAGCCGTAAGTTTGGTTAAATGTACTACGGCCTCCGAAATGAATGAATTAGCTAGTTTAAGGACTCTAAGCCTGTCCGTAATGTCGTCCAGCGTAGCGGAACTAAGGTTCTCTTCCAGAGACTCAATCCAAAATGCTGCCGCAGCCGTAATCGGCGCGATGCATGCAAGGGGTTGCAATATAAAACCTTGTTGAACAAACATTTTCTTAAGGTAACCCTCTAATTTTTTTATCCATAGGATCTGAAAAAGCACAGCTATCCTCCACCGGGATAGTGGTGCGCTTAGCTAAAGTAGAGACTGCTCCCTCCACCTTAGGGACCGTTTGCCATAAGTCCCGTGTGGTGGCGTCTATTGGAAACATCTTTCTAAATATTGGAGGGGGTGAGAACGGCACACCGGGTCTATCCCACTCCTTAGTAACAATTTCAGTTAATCTCTTAGGTATAGGAAAAACGTCAGTACTCGCCGGTACCGCAAAGTATTTATCCAACCTACACATTTTCTCTGGTATTGCAACAGTGTTACAATCGTTAAGAGCCGCTAAGACCTCCCCTAGTAATACACGGAGGTTTTCCAATTTAAATTTAAAATTTGAAATATCTGAATCCAATCTGCTTGGATCAGAACCGTCACCTACAGAATGAAGCTCTCCGTCCTCATGCTCTGCAAGCTGTGACGCAGTATCAGACATGGCCCTAGAATTATCAGCGCACTCTGTTCTCACCCCAGAGTGATCACGCTTGCCTCTTAGTTCTGGTAACTTAGCCAAAACTTCAGTCATAACAGTAGCCATATCTTGTAATGTTATCTGTAATGGCTGCCCAGATGTACTAGGCGCCATAATATCACGCACCTCCCGGGCGGGAGACGCAGGTACTGACACGTGAGGCGAGTTAGACGGCATAACTCTCCCCTCGCTGTTTGGTGAAATTTGTTCAATTTGTACAGATTGGCTTTTATTTAAAGTAGCATCAATACAGTTAGTACATAAATTTCTATTGGGCTCCACCTTGGCATTGGAACAAATGACACAGGTATCTTCCTCTGAATCAGACATGTTTAACACACTAGCAATAAACATGCAACTTGGTTACAATCTTATTTAACAAAAACGTACTGTGCCTCAAAGAAGCACTAAACGATTAAATGACAGTTGAAATAATGAACTGAAAAACAGTTATAGCATCACTCTTTAAAAACAACACAACTTGTTAGCAAAGGTTTGTTCCCATTAGTAAAGTAACACTAATTAAATTTTAAACATAAAAATCACAGAGCAACGTTTTAAAACACAGTCACTACATAAGTCTCACAGCTCTGCTGAGAGAATCTACCTCCCTTCAAAGAAGTTTGAAGACCCCTGAGTTCTGTTAGAGATGAACCGGATCATGCAGAAAATACAAGAGTAACTGACTGGAAATTTTTGATGCGTAGCAAAGAGCGCCAAAAACGGCCCCTCCCCCTCACACACAGCAGTGAGAGAGAAACGAAACTGTCATAATCAAAACAAGCAAACTGCCAAGTGGAAAAATAATGCCCAAATATTTATTCACTCAGTACCTCAGAAATGCAAACGATTCTACATTCCAGCAAAAACGTTTAACATGAATTAAATACCTATTAAAAGGTTTAATGTACTTTTACAGAGTAATTCCGGTGAAATACCATCCCCAGAATACTGAAGTGTAGAGTATACATACATGTCATTATAACGGTATGGCAGGATTTTCTCATCAATTCCATTCAGAAAATAAAAACTGCTACATACCTCAATGCAGATTCAACTGCCCGCTGTCCCCTGATCTGAAGCTTTTACCTCCCTCAGATGGCCGAGAAACAGCAATATGATCTTAACTACTCCGGTTAAAATCATAAGAAAAACTCTGGTAGATTCTTCTTCAAACTCTGCCAGAGAAGTAATAACACGCTCCGGTGCTATTGTAAAATAACAAACTTTTGATTGAAGTTATAAAAACTAAGTATAATCACCATAGTCCTCTCACACCTCCTATCTAGTCTTTGGGTGCAAGAGAATGACTGGGGGTGACGTAGAGGGGAGGAGCTATATAGCAACTCTGCTGGGTGAATCCTCTTGCACTTCCTGTAGGGGAGCAGATAATATCCCAGAAGTAATGATGACCCGTGGACTGATCACACATAACAGAAGAAAGACCTCTACCTAAGACTCCAATTTCATCATCAGTTAGTATATGATCAGACAAATTAAAAATTTCATCTCTCAATTTTTGGTCCACTCCCTTGTACAGGGGGGTTTTGCTTGCAGATGTGATGTTCGGATAATCAATTGTATGAATGCTCTCAATGTGTATTCCCATTACTACCCTGTGTGATCCTCCTCAAAAAGAATTGTTTTTTTATGTATCATATGTCTTGATTATAGGATGTATTGTTGTATATTGTTTTGTATAGATGTTCATATTTGTATATGTAACTTTGTATACATCTGTATAATGTATGAATACTGATTCAGTACAGCCTAACATTATAATGAGTCTATTATTTATTAGCAATGTGCTTTGAGATTAAGGTGATTAGATACAATTGACATGTATCCAACAACTGTGTTCCTGCAATATGATTGTTTACAAGTGCATTTAAATAAGTGTCATTTAATAGGGTTTGGTATGCCTGATGAAACAACGTAATGCTGAGAAACGCGTTGCATATGCTGGGGTAACTATTGTGATGACCCCAGTTTATTCACTGTATTGTTTTTAATTGGTTTTATTAAATCGGTTTTAAAAGTACAGTGTTTCCAAGCCCTTTATATCAAGAGAGCACCTGTGTTCCATTGCTGTTTGCTACACACTTGAACTATTGGAGCAGCCTCTGGATTGTTTGCAGGAGCCTGTACTTGGTGAGCTGACACACCTATTAATCTGTCAGCCTGCGCCCACAAGGGTGCTTTCTGGAAATGTGAGTACCCATTCACGGTTGCACTTCCTTATGATTTCCTGTAATGGCCTACTGATACACACACTTTTATTTGCTAGATACAGTCATACATACATATATATATATATATATATATATACATATACACATACACACACATATAGATATATACAATTTATCATTTTAAATTACCATCTCAAAGTGTTTAATGTCCCTTTTAAGGGTCAGATTTCAACATGATCTGTTCTTTATTATTAGATAACTGCAAAATTACCATCTCTCCTCTTTTCCTCATCCAAACCAAACTAATACATGAACTGCCTGACTCACTGCTGTGTCAGTATATGGCTGGGTTAAAACACAATATATTTAATAATTATCCTTTAAAGTAAACCCCAATTTGGGACTTCCACAACACACCAAAAAAATTATAGACATTAACTTTGAAGAACGATGGGTCAATCACTCGCTTAAATACTTAGGGATACACCTTACACCTCAGATAAACCAGCTATACAAATACAACTATGAACCCATATACAAGGAGATAAAGAAAAACTTAAGCAAATGGAAGACGCACACTTTCTCATGGTTAGGCAGACTAGCAACAATCAAAATGTCAATTCTCCCCCGGATACTATACTTATTTAGAACCTTACCCATAAAAGTCCCACTAAAAGATCTTGAGCGACTACAAAGAGACCTAATAACTTACATTAGAGGGAATAAAGTGGCTCGCATAGCAACTGCTCTGATAACCAAACATAGGAGTCTAGGTGGAATTGGAGCTCCCAACATAGTAGAGTACTACAAAGCAGCAAGATTAGCACAGACGGCTTTAGTGGGAAGCAATGTGGAAGGGGTCACATGGACTAATCTAGAAGCAGAGATAAGAGATACTCCCTATCTAGACGATTTTCTATGGCATAAACATATAAAGAGGGACCTCAAGGATAAGCCAGGTTTACAGATCATACACCACACTATCGAAATCTGGTCCGCCTTGACTAACAGACAGAATCTCTTATCTAACCAGACATTAGTGCACCCTATTAGATACCTACTTCCCAAAGAGTCACAACATATAGTAGATAAATGGGCCAATAAGGGCCTCTATAGAGTGGCAGACTGGTTAAATGGAGGTAAACCTAAGACTTTCAACCAGATACAAACCCAATTAGACTCAGTAAAATTACAATGGTTCCAATATCTTCAAGTTAACTCTGTAATCCATGAATATATTAGAGGCCTTCAGCCCACCATAACCACACCCCTGGAGAGTTTACTTAAGTCCACACACAGACCAAAGGGGGCCATTTCTAAATTATATTTACAGATACAAGCAACTAATAATTCATCAAAACCTAACTTGATTCTAAATTGGGAGAAAGATTTAGATATAAATAAAGATAAGCAATGGTGGGATAATACGTTTAATTCAGCTTGTAAAGGACTCTTAAGCGCCGATTTGAGAGAAAACACCACCAAGACGATATTTAGGTGGTACTTGACCCCAGTTAAAACTGCTCACATGTCATCTAATCATAGTAGGTCTTGTTATAGAGGATGTGGGGAAGTAGGCTCCTATTGTCATATGTGGTGGGAGTGCGGAATGGTGAGAGATATCTGGGCTAAAACATCAGATCTACTAAGCTCTGTTCTAGATGAACACATTCGATTGACACCGTCGCAAGCTCTTTTACATTTCCCACTACCTCAGTTTAACAAACAGATAAACACATTCATTAGAATCATTAGTACGGTTACCAGAACCTGCATAGCAAAATATTGGAAAACCTCAGCACCACCCTGGGAGGAAGTAGTCAATAAAATTTCTCTAACATACCACATGTATGAAACTGCTGCGCAGTTACTAGACACACAGACACAATTTGAACAGATCTGGTTTTACTGGACACTGAATAGACATAGACTCAATAGATGATCTCCTGTAGCCTAGAAATAGGGGGAGAAGATACCAAGACCTGGAGGAGAGGAGAGGAGGGGACGCCCGGCGACCTAGTATACCCTTTTGTTAACTTTCCTTTTCTGTATTTATTACTTTTATTTATTTTTTTTTTATTTATTTTTTTTTTCTAAGCTGATGTTGGAATTTCTAGAGAGATCTTAAGAAATGCAGCTTAGGTTCAGTTACTTGTTAAAATTTAAATTTAGTAATATTGAATTGTTGATTATACCTCAATATAGTTATTTAAGAAAATGGTTAAACATGGGACAACACAATCTGGAACAATCCAGAAAAGAAAGGAAGATATGGACAAATATATGATCAGAGACTTATTGTTATGAAAAGGCTCGAGAATCCTTGAGCAGTGATTGTATAAGGTAAACGATACTCCTGTATGGAAGAACAGTTACTCAAAAGACAATATGTTGCAAATCATATTCACTCATCTCTTTCCTAATGCTCAGTTAATTGTAGATTGATTGTCTCATATGAAAAGATCTATTTTTTTTGTATTGTGAAAACCCATGTTACTAATAAAAAAGATTTAAACATAAAGTAAACCCCAATAAAATATGCATATACCAAAAACCATAAAATTAATATAAATTCCTGAATTCTTTTTATTAGTTAATATTTATAAACACATTGAAATATATTTGTAGGAACAAGAATATGAATCAATACTATACACGTTTAAAACTATTAAAATATGCTATGCAAATCTCATAAAATTTACATTTAGAATTAGCCTTATTCACAATAGTCTATCAAATCAGAGTTGCATTTAAAATACCACAATGAGACCAAGATATAAGCTACTAACATTCAAACATTACTATCAGCTATATAGCTACAAATTACCAATTACCTTTGTTTAAAATATTAAAAATTAGAACAATCATACATCACCAGTTTTAACCAATTTGTAGTTCAATCTCCCAAAAACTTCTTTGTTTATCCAACTTGCCTCAGAATACCAAAAATGAGTTTTTGCATGTGGAAAAGAAAGGTAGCTATTATGCCTTTTGAACTGTATGTAACGCAGCCCAATTTTTTTTCAGTCACAGTTTAGCACACAGACAGCCAGTTCAAGTTTGCAAGCGTTAGCCCCAGTTAGCAAGAGTTAGCCCCCTAGCCAGAGTTAGCCACTTTCTCTCTCTATGCTTGGGGTCAAATCATGCAATATAACTCCACCCCTTTTTGTTCTGTACCATCATTGACGAATTGGATAGGCCCTCCGGATCTGCTTTGTGATTGGCCCTTACAGAGCTGAGCATGGATTGGTTCATCTGGGAAGTATCTTTTAATCAGTCAAATCTTTTGACTGTTATACTGGATTTTGGCCATCGGGGGCAGCATGACAAACAAACAGTTTAATTTAATAATTTCTAACATTTAAAAGCATTTCTTTAAAATGTGTAATTTAAAATGTTATAATTTCTTTATATTAATAAGTTACATGGGTCAGTGAAAAAGTAAAGAGCATACGAAACGCGTTTGACCTGTTAACCTGAACTTTTTGAGTACTCTTTTTAAGCATCTTTCAAATAAAGCATTTTATGGCAATGGAAAGCATCCTGTTTTTGTCCCTGACCTGCATTTCCTGAGTGCGAGGATATTGGTTCTATTACATGTTCAAATGTACTGCATTATGTCACATTATTTATTTTGATTATTTTAAGACCACACGTGAATTTATTCCACTTATAATATCTAAAATGCATTTAAAACCATATCTTTTATGAAATAATTTAAAATCATAATATCCTTATCCTGGATTCAATTTCCTTCTTCAGCCATCCACTCAACATCACATACATAGATATATGTGGTTCTCACACAATTATATCTACATTGGACTATTATTCCACACAGATTAATATTTCATATCTGTATATCTCTCTTTGAGAGGATAAAATATACAGGATATAATTTAAAATATCAATTATATGTGTACTTCTTAGAAGCCTGAAATGAAAGAGATAATTGTTAGAAATGTTAAGCATTCATATATCTATTTGCAATATTTATCAATCTCAGCAAATATGAATGTTATTTGTCTCTGCCTGGCCACTTTCATTCTCTAGAATTTATGGATTCAAATACAGCATGGACATATGGTTGTGTAAGATATGTACACAGCTCACATGGGATCATTTAACAGGTAGTTGTTAAAAGCTACAATTATTTGAATATGTTTGTATTTTCAAACATACTCACAGACGGATTGGCTACACCTTGGGCAGGAAACCCATATATGGGCATGTACTTTTGAGGCTCCATCATGCTAATTTCAATTTCCTTGAAATTGTAAGCATCTCATTAGGCTTTAAATAATACGTTTTAGACATTTACGTCTCTATTCACTGTATGGGGTCATCTATCTGACAATCTATCCTTTGAAGTGACCTTTATGATTCATCCTGTGTAATCAAAAACAGTGGGGCTAAATTTCACACAGTGCCATTTGAAGTTATTAGAAATTAAATTAATTATTTGATGTACACAGCCACATATCTATCAAATAATATAAATATATATGTATATATTATTTATTTATGTTCCGATACCTTGACATAAATCCCCCTTCCAATTTTAAATAGATGTAGGACACATGTATTTAAATTGGCTTAAGGTCAATGGTATTTTGTGAGGATGTTGACAGTCTTCTATGAGGAGAGTCCGTTATTTTTGAGCCCTTGTGCCCATTAGTTAGGCACCTTTAAACTACAATATTTCTTTAAGTGCATTTGGGGATATGATATTTCATTCTCCCTCTATGACTTGTAGTTGGGACCTAGGATGGCACATTCGCAATTGATTAATATGGACCCATTTATCTATGAAACTATCATTTTTGGGGATCCTTATTTTATAGGCCACTGGAGATATTTTGTCAGTAATGACAAAAGGACCTTTCCATGATGGGAGAAATGTCTTCTCCTTAACCTGATCTCTTCCGAAGTTATAAAGATAAACTTTATCATTTATTTCATATTCCTTTTTGGACATTTTGAGATCATAATAGGTTTTAGTGGCAGTTGCGGCTTTCTCTAAGTTCCTTTGAGCAAATGCAAAGGCATATTGCAGGTGCTTTCTTAGGTTCTCCACATATTGATGTGTATTGGCAGTGTTTATCAAGTGATGTACGGTACAGTAGATGCTGAGGTAGAATCATTCTTCTACCAGTCATCAGTTCAAAAGGTGACATCTTGGTAGCACTACTTGGAGTTGCTCTTAATTCCATTAAGACTAGAGGTAGTTTTACATCCGAGTCTTTACCCGTTTCACTCACAAACTTTTTGAGGATTTTAACAATGGACTGGTTGTAACGCTCTACTCCACCACTTGAGGCAGCTCTATATGCAATATGGAGCTTTCTTTTAACCACTAGTATTTTCCACATTTTGGTCATCACTTCGCTAGTGAAGTGGGTTACCCCGATCTGATTCGATTCTTTGGGGCAAACGAAATCTGGAAAACACGTGGTTGTTGAGCAAAGCTGCGATTGTTTCAGCACTATTGTTAGGTGCACTGATGCACTCTACCCATTTAGTGAACAGGCATGTCACTGTTAACATGTATATGTTACCTCTTGTTGACCTTGTTACTGGACCAATAAAATCAATTTGTATATCTGACCATGGCATTACCATCCCCCTTTTCTGCAATGGCGCTCTATGCGTTGGCAAAGGGTTGGAACTGTGGACAGATTAGACAACCTTGACAGTAGGTTTGAACATCTTTCAACATGTGTGGCCAAAAAGCATAATCACGCAATATTTCATACGTGAGTTTGGCACCACGATGACCAGAAATGGGAGCATCATGGGCATGTTGAAGCATTAGATCTCTGAACTTGGTGGATACTACCCATTGTTGGATGCCAGTTTTGGAGGTTCTAATTAACAAACCATCCTGTAACTTGAATTGTGATTTGGATTTCATTAAAGGGACAGTCTAGTATAAATTAAACTTTTATTATTCAGATAGGACTTGTAATTGTAATCAACTTTCCAATTTACTTTTATCATCAAATTTGCTTTTTTCTCTTGGTATTCTTATTTTAAAATAAACATAGGTAGGCTCATATGCTAATTTCTAAGCCTTTGAGGGCTGCCTCTTATCACATGCTTTTTAAATCTCATTTCAACACAAAGAGACAGAAAGTACACGTGGGCGATATAGATAACACTGTGTTCAGGCACAGGGGGGTACAATAGATAATAAACAGTCAAAGTCATGTGATCAGGAGGCTGGAAGAAGGTTCCTAGATACAAGGTAATCACAGAGGTAAAAAGTATATATATATATTTTTTTTTTTAAAAATAATTTTTATTGAGGTTACGGAAAAAATACATGTGTGAAATGCCATAAAATATAGTTATCAAATTACATGACAATCAGAAACAGTTTGATTAAAGCAAAAATAGAGTATATTAAATCTGTATGGCTAGACATCTGAAACCTCTGTTTTATATTATATTTTGAAATGAGTTCCTCTATGAAAACAACGGGCTACTTTTGAGCCCAGGGGAGCTGATGAACACTGGGAGAGGAAATTGGCGTTAAGAGAGGCCACTTTTGGACCTAGTATTTAAGAGAGTAAGATGGGAAAAATCAGCAGGTCAGAACTGCTTTAAAGAGATGAAGAAGAGGGAGAGAAAAGGAAATGAGAAGAAGGGAGGAGCAGAGGGAATATGTGGGGGGGGGGGAGGTTGGACTCTTGTTAGAAGTGTATCTTAGCTAAGGTTAAGGGAATATGCAAAGGAAAGAAAAAAAAATAGGGGGCATCAACCAGGCCAGGTACAAGCAGTAGCTATATAACTCAGTAAATAAGAGTTTCAGGAATATATATAAAAAAAAAGGATGTGGGAGCATTCTTGCCTCATGTGCGTAGGTAGGAAGATACCAGTAGCCACATTCTAAGATTAGGGAATCAATAACTAGGTACAGGAACAGCCGTCACTATCTGACTATAAACAATGTAGTTAATTTTTATTGGCTAGGTGTTTGTCCCATAGGTCCTGTTATTCTGCCAGGCATAGGTCACATATTAAATGGGGTACCATTAACCATATAAGTAGAGCTATAAGAAACAGTCTAGTACTTTTCATGTCAAACAAAGCAGGCTGAAAGTAGTGACATGCAGTGTCCCATATTGAGAGAGATTAAATTAAAAAAAGATAAGAGTTGGGAACTTCAAAGTAGTATGCTTAAGATAGATGTAGGAAGGATTATGTCTCCGCATACATAATAGTAAATGGTGTAGGACATATATAAAATCGCATTGCAATGATAGACTAACTACAATTTTCCAAGATTCTATAAGTGTGCGTGCAAACCAAAAGAACAAACCAAGACCTTACATGGTACTTACTTATAACATTGCTGTGCAGGCTTATAGGCAGGTGACTAAAAACATAGAGATAGAATGAACATGTACCTTTTTTATGCACTTCATACACGGTCCCTCATAAAAAGTGGCAGAACTTGTGTAATGTAGCAAATATAGGCCTGTTAAAGGTGGCATATAACAATGAAGCTTCAATATACACTCTCCTGGGACATATTGTCCTAAGTTTAGTATGAACAGATGGATAAAAGCTATAAATGAAATATAAAAGAAATAAATAAAAATGGTAGGACATAATCATCAAACATATAAACACAGAGACATGCACAGATGCTAGTGAGGGATGCAGATGCCACTAGAGTCTACATTTAACTTATAATGTACAAATAGATGCTTAATTGTTTATGTTCAGTCTGGTTTCAGGCGTTAACACCTTCATGTATGACTGAGTTCTAACAGCTCTGTAAGATGAGACAGAGATCTACTGTTGCGATCCTAAGCAGATGAAAGGTTATGTTGTATGGAGAACTCAGTTCACTGCCTGTCTATCACATTGATTGTTCAGTGACCTGTAGATCAATCTCCTGTAGCTATAGTTGAATCACAGTTAAGTTTAGCCCACTCCAGCCCTGGGACACACGGTATATTGCCTCTTATATTCAATTCCCTGTAACAAGGTATTCCCCAGCGCTAGTTGAGCTGATGTACCTCTAGGTGATAGCAGGAGGGAGCCGATGCCTATAGTCTTGAAGCCAATGTCAGTCGAGACCTCCGGTGTGGACAGTCCTTGTAGATCCTGAGAGAGCGGGCTCACTTTAGTTAGTGACCGTTTCAGCGCTAGGGCTCTGTGTTGCATCTGAATGTGATACCGGTCCAGGGCTAATGTAACGGCAGTCCCCGATGAGCAGGCTCCAAGTCCCAGTGTGACAGCTTGACGTTGGCCTGGCCGGTCCCGATGACTAAGTAAGGCCGTAGAGAGCTTTTCATCATGTGTATGCGCCCCGGGAGGGCATAGTGTCTCCACTCGTTCTGGCTCTACTTGATTGGGTAGCGGGAGGTAAAGGTCCGGTGAATATCTCAGCTCGCCCGTCTCGATGCTCAGCATTGGCCTGTCAGGGGGGAACTCCGAGTGTTTCTGAGCGCTCCCTGCGAGTGTGTCACATCTCTTGCTCCGTATTGCAGGGCCTGTGTTTTTAGCCCCACATCTTAATTGCGGTGTCAGGGCAAGTAGCATCGATATCAAGTCCTCTTTTAAGCTCTTGAAATGTCGCTCAAGTAGGTGCTGAGAGCGCAGTTCCCATTTTTCTAAGGCTTCCATTTCTGTGGAGTCCCCACGTGGCGTAGCTTAAGGAAGATTATCTACTATAAGTACACTAAATGGTTTATCCTCAATTTCTTTTAGGCGAAATATGGACTGAGTTAGTTGTCTAGTATGCAATGAGGGAAGCTTGGGCTTTTAGAATGCAATTTAAAGTCAAAAGTTATATCTGATGGCCCAGAGCTTCCCCTACACACGTCCAGTTGCCTCAATAGTCAGCTCCGCCCCCCGGTAAAAAGTATATTAATATAACTGTGTTAGTTATACAAAACTGGGGAATGGGTAATAAAGGGATTATCTATCTTTTAAAACAATAAAAATTCTGGTGTAGACTGTCCCTTTAAGCATAGTAAAATTCAATATGTATATCTATGTAAGCTTATCTCCTACTTCTGCTGCAATAAATGACAATTTTATAAATAACGTTTGATTGTGTTGATGTACTACTTTGTTACCCTAGGTGGATGTGGACTGTTTTACGCTGCACCCCCCAGTGATGTTTCGTTTGAAATCCGGCTCTGGTCCTGTTCTAATTGCGGGTCAACATTTAATTAGTAAGTGATTCTCTTTGTTCAATTAATTCTACAGTATATGCATTATGGGTGCAATAGCTTTGCCTGCATTCAACCCCTCTAAGAGCAAATGCTTGAATAGAGATGTTCAGGTTATATTTCCTTGTTAGCTTTTTACAGTTACACTGCATCACTTTCAAGTGATTTAGCATATGGGTATTATGTCCCTTTAAACTTCATTTATGCAGTGTCCAAATCTTCTTTGCCAATACAATCACTTTTTTGAGATAAGGTTGTTTTCAGGATCTTCTATGTGTTTATAGAAGATGCCTACAATGGGATCTTCTTTTTGACTAGTGATCAGGTCCTCACTAGGGGAATCCTGACTCCATTGTACCAGGTTAGGCTCACTCTGTTGTTTAGCCTGGTTTCTGGTAATGGCTTCTACCTGAATTGCACCCATTAAGTGGTCGATATTAAGGAGTTCTCCAGTTATGGCTCCTTGTTTGGCTAATGAATCCGCAAGATCATTGCCTTCTTTATCAGGACCTTGTACTCTGGAATGACCCTTGGTCTTCTTCCAGTGTATGGTTAATTCATTGGATACCACCAGATTATCAATCTCGCAGAACAACTTGCCATGCTTGATTGGTTTGGGGTTGTTTTTCTGCATGCCATTTCTTTTCCAAGTTGGCAGGTATTCAACAAAACTGTCACACACATAATTTTAGTCCGTTATGATCACAAATTCATGAATACCCTGTTCAATAGCTATTTCAATGGTTTTTAGAACAGCAGTGAGTTCTGCAACTTGACTGGATCTTGGTCCAATGTTGAAACCTATAGAAATATTTGGGAATCCATTTGCCCAAATTATACCAATGCCAGCGACTAGTCTGCGCTCATTATCAATAGTGGCATGGTAAGAACAACCATCAACATATACCCAAGGTAATGTTTTACACTGGTCCTCATTATACATTTTATATGGGGAAAGCAATTGTTCCTCCAGGAAATCATCTTCTGATAATTCTTCCCCAGGATCCTTAGCAGTACAGTCGTGGAGCTCAGCAAGCCCCTGTGCGACTGGATTCTTTTTATTCTGCTTGTAGCGAATTTCTAAGGGCCAGCCTTGTAAGGAAAGAGTCCACGCTGTTATGCGGCTATTAGACAAATTCCCATCTCTTATTCTCTCACTTTGCAAATATAGCAAAGGCTGGTGGGCCGTTTCTACAATAATTTTCTCCCTGTACGTAGCTGCGGAAATTTTGTAGAGCCCATATAGTAGATAAGAGGGTTTTTTCGCAATCGCTAAATTTTATTTCTACTGGGGATAGAGTTTTGCTCGCATAAGCAATGCCTAAATTATCATGCTTTTGGTATAAAACAGCACTCATGCTTATATCTGTGTAAACTGTCTCTAAAAAGAAAGGTTTACCACCTTCAGGGTACGCTAAGCAAGGTGCTTGAGTGAGTTTTCTCTTCAGCTCCTTGATGGCTGTCTCTTGAGACTCACTCCAGTGCCATTTAACATCCTTCTTTAGAAGAAGTAGTAGTGGTTTAGCTAATTCTGCATAATTATCAATGAATCTGCGAGAATAATTTGTCATACCCAGGAATGATCTCAATTCTTTTAAGTTAGTTGGGTTTTTAGAATTTGTTATAGCTTCCACCTTTTTCTTCTGAGGATTTAGCCCTTCAGAAATAACTTCATATCCTAAGAAGTTTACACGAGTGCAGCACCATTGAGCTTTTTGTAGGGATAATTTGACACCTGCCCTTTTAAGTTGGCTGAGGATGTGTTTAAGCTCTGCGATGTGTTTTTCAAAGTCTGTGCCTTTGATTAAAACTTCATCAACATAAGATAAGGTCCCCCTTTCCAGTGCATCAGGCATAGCCTTGTGCATGAATACAGCAAATCCATGTCCAGAATTTATGTATCCAAAAGGGAGCCTTTGGAATGCATACTGGACCTTTTGGAATGAGAATGCCAGCTTATACTGGTCCTCCTCATGTACCTTTATGGTCCAATAACCTTGTGCACAATCAATGGCAGTGAATAGTCTGGATCCCTGCATCTGTGCTAGGCACTGGTCAATATATGGCACAGGCCAGCCAGACATGTACACTCGTTTGTTTAGCTGTCTTAAGTCAGCACACAAACGCCATTGTCCATTGGGCTTAAGAACACCTAGAATAGGATTGTTATAAGAGCTGTGCACCTGTCGGATAATACCACTTTCTTCCAAGTTCCTTATGATTTCTGCAAGAGAATCATATGAGGCTGAAGGAAGTCTGTATTGTTTAACAAAGACAGGTGGCGCATTGGGATCTGTTTGTATTCTTGCAATGTGCAAGTCTGTAGTCCCACAGTCATAAGAATCCCTAGCAAAAATATCCTTGTATTCCATCAGGAGTTCTCGCAGCTGTTGGAGTTCATCATCGCTGGAACAGCCATTAGCTAAGGATATTTGCTCTTTAACTATTAGATGAAATCCTGGAATAATTTCAGGCTGTCTTCCAACCTAGAGGTGAGATCCCCTTGATTATAATTTACATTGCCCCCATGACTCTGGGTATTGGGGTATTCTTGCTGTTTGATCGGCTGATCAGCTGTTTGATCGGCTGATCAAATACAAGAGAGGCTTCTTCAATTTTACAGATAACTTCCTCTGAGCTGAAGGGATAAATAGATTGAATAGTAAATAGACCCTCTGGCATAGAGGAAAAGGATTGTTCTATTAATTGTTCTTCAGTTAAGTATCCTTCAGATATTAGCCCAATTACATTATTCTGGAATCCAAAAGTGTAATAATTTGATTCCAGCGTATATCCTATGGTAGTTCCCTTGGATAAAGTTATATCCTGTGGGGTCATGTTATGTACAATAACATGTATTGGAATAGTTCCAATATTTACCAAAGGAGTATGGGCCATGGTTATACCCAGATTTTGTATTCTATGGGAGAGGCAAATTAGTGTTTCAGAAGTTTTTAATTTCTGACCTCTTTTTACCTGTAAGGGTAAAAGAAATTTATCAGCCCCGGCAGGAATTATAACATCGTTAGACACCTGCATATTCACAGCATATGGCAATTGCTGGTTTGATTTTAGGGCTGCATTTTCATCCTGAAATACTTCAGGGTCCCCCTTTAACCTGCTCCAAAGGCGAGAGTTAATCAAATCTATTTGTATGGCATATCTATGCAAGATATCATTGCCAATGTATATTTGATCATGGGGAGTATTTAGAACTAAAAACAGGTGCTTCACTGATTTATTACCTATAGAGACAGATAATAAAGCAGTTAGCTGTGATGTTATAGCTTTCAAACCTGTCATCCAGGCCGTGGACACAGTGGTCTTGGGGAGAAAGATATTTAATCACTTTAGGTTCAGCTATATAGCTAGCTTCCTGTTTTAAGTTCAATTTGGCATACTTTGTTGTACCAAGGTCATGCACTTGTATAGGGATAAAAAGATCCTATTTAACTCTCTTAATTCCTGCAAGGTATTGAGCGTGGCTTCCCCCCTTAAGGGATTCTATGATCCCCCTTGTGGAGAGATATGGTTAATACATCGCCGTCTAAGGAAATATTTGCTGTCTTTCCAGGCGAAATTTTAAAAGTAATACCATCAGAGCCACTTAAAGGAGTCTGATCATCTATTTGTAGGATAGTGATTTCAGGTACAGAGTTATTCCTGAAATGAATCTCCACAGCATCTGGCTTCTCTTCCACCACGTGACAGTTATGTCGGGGGCAAGATATACCAGATTTCTCATAATTAATAGGCCTTGTGACCAAATTACATTATTTATGCAATCAATTATGGTGCTTAATTGCTTCAGGAGATCACTACCAATAATTAACCCCTTAATGACAACTGACGTACCAGGTACGTCATGCATTAACAAGCAGTTAATGATAATGGACGTACCTGGTACGTCAGTTGTCTAACAGAGTGCTGGAAGCGATCGCTTCCAGCAGCTCTCAGGGTATTGCAGTGATGCCTCCATATGGAGGCATCCTGCAATACCTTTTTAGAAGACTCCGATGCAGAGAGCCACTCTGTGGCCCTCTCTGCACCGGTAGCGATGGTGCCGGTTCGTTGGTGGTTGGGAGCGTAACAGGGAGGCGGGTGGGCGGCCCATTGCTACCCGGCATCCAGTTCCTAGAAGTGCAATGTGCACGCCGGGTGCCGGGAGCGTGCGGGGGGCGCGCGTGCGCGTGCATGTGCGCGTGCGCATTGGCTGCCCACTGACACCAATGAGGAGGGAAGAGGGGGGGGGGGGAAAGATTTTAAAAAAAAATAATATAAAAGGATCTGGGAGGGGGAGGGGGATAGGGGTATTGTGGGGGGCTGCTCACTACAGAAAACATAAAAAATTCCAAAAGAGGAAAAAATACTTTTGTTTTGGGGCAAATTGGGTACTGGCAGACAGCTGCCAGTACCCAAGATGGCCGCAATTAGATAGGGGAGAGGGTTAGAGAGCTGGGGGGGGGATCATGGAGGTTGGTGCTAAGGCAGGAGTCCATCACAGCTAAAATATTTTATTTTTTTTATAAAAAAAAAAAAAAAAACCTCCTTTTATTTAGTACTGGCAGACTTTCTGCCAGTACTTAAGATGGCGGGGACATTTGTGGGGTGGGGGAGGGAAGAGAGCTGTTTGGGAGGGATCAGGGGGTGGGATGTGTCAGGTGGGAGGCTGATCTCTACCCTAAAGCTAAAATTAACCCTGCAAGCTCCCTACAACCTACCTAATTAACCCCTTCACTGCTGGGCATAATTTACGTGTGGTGCGCAGCAGCATTTAGCGGCCTTCTAATTACCAAAAAGCAATGCCAAAGCCATATAAGTCTGCTATTTCTGAACAAAGGGGATCCTAAAGAAGCTTTTACAACAATTTGTGCCATAATAGCACAAGCTGTTTGTAAATAATTTCAGTGAGAAACCTAAAATTGTGAAAAATGTAAAGTTTTTTTTTATTTGCTCGCATTTGGCGGTGAAATGGTGACATAAAATATACCAAAATGTGCCTAGATCAATACTTTGGGTTGTCTTCTAACAAAAAATATATACATGTCAAGGGATATTCAGGTATTCCTGACAGATAGCAGGGTTCCAATGTAACTAGCGCTAATTTTGAAAAAAAGTGTTTTGGAAATAGCGAAGTGCTACTTGTATTTATGGCCCTATAACTTGCAAAAAAAGCTAAGAACATGTAAACATTGGGTATTTCTAAACTCAGGACAAAATTTAGAAACTATTTAGCATGGGTGTTTTTTGGTGATTGTAGATGTGTAACAGATTTTGGGGGTCAAAGTTAGAAAAAGTGTGTTTTTTTCCATTTTTTCCTGATATTTTATTATTTTTTTGTAGTAAATTATAAGACATGATGAAAATAATGGTATCTTTAGAAAGTCCATTTAATGGCGAGAAAAACGGTATATAATATGTGTGGGTACAGTAAATGAGTAAGAGGAAAATTACAGCTAAACACAAACACCGCAGAAATGTAAAAATAGCCATTGTCATTAAGGGTAAGAAAATTGAAAAATGGTCCGGTCATTAAGGGGTTAAACGATCAGTTGGCAGATCCACTATAATGACAGGGTGTCTTATGACCCTGTTCCCCAGTTTAAATTTTAACCAGGCCGTACCGTAGACTTTTAGAGAGTCGCCCCCAACACCTATTAGTGAACCATTAAATTATTTTATTTTAGGTTTGTGGGGTATTAGCTCATTTAGCTGTGTGTAGTACCCGTGGGATAGAATAGCTGCCTGAGACTCAGTATCAATTAATCCCATGATAGGGTTGGAAACTGAATCCTGCAGCTCAGCTAATACATAATATCTCCCTGCATTTTCTACCATTTCACACATAAAATTGGCATGATTACACACTTGTGGGCTTCGCCATGTGTTACCTGAATCCGCCGTGTTACCTGATGCAGAAGAAACTTCGTTCTTACCACTCATGTCCTCTATAATAGGGTCGATTGGGTTCTTGTGTACTGCATCTGTGGAAATAAGGTTAAGAGAATGCTGCAAAGGAAGAGATTGGTTAAATTTTCCCGGCTGAGGTTGCTTGTCATCACAGCTATATCGTCCGTTTCCAGTCTGTGGGGAGAAAACATGATTAGTACCGTTTTTGACATTTATCATTTTATTTTGTATATCTCTCCCCTCCCTTTCAGGTGATACTGCAGTATTTATGACTGTACCTGTGGCCCACTGCTGACCACTGGCTGTACCCCTAAAAAAGTATTGTTCAGTTGCTGAGCCATAAAAGGTTGACTCATATTAGCAAATTGTTCGCTCAACCGATTTAACTGGGTATAAAGCTGATCTACTTGATCGTACAAGTTACCTCTACCCCTGGGCCTATCTCTTGATGGCCCATAGTCTACCCCTGGGCCTATCTCTTGATGGCCCATAGTAGTGATTCCTGGACCATTGGGTCCCCTCAGAATCAGGGCCGCTGTTCCTATCCTGGTGTGGTTGTCCCTGGGGTTCAACTTGTTTGTAAGTATTTTGGGGAGCATTATTTACTTGGGGTGTTTGGTTACCCTGAAAGTATTTTCGCCACTTATTGTATCTACCTTTGCGGGGATACTTATTATCTCGTGGGTATTCTTCTCTTTGGGAGTAATTATTTATCTGGGTATGTCCCCCACTTTGGGTATAGTCTCTCTGCGCCTCAGCCCATGTTGGGGGAGGGGTAGAGTTAAAACTTTGTTGGGATGGCCTGTTTCCTCTGGCCACCTCCGCATAGGTTTTCTTTTTAGACTCCAAATTTAGGGGGCTAGGTGACACCCTAGTTTCTGCCACAATTTTGGGTTTTGATTCCCTCTTAACCCCCTGTTCACCAGACTGCTGAATAGAGTATAACTTTGTACTCTCTTTGATCAGCCATTCCAATGAGCAGTTCTCATCAAAATCTCTAGCTAAATTAATTTTTTTTTAAATATTTATTTATGAGCCGACATTGAGTACAAAATATAAAGTGCGCCACGCAGGGCTTAGTTTGATGTCATATTACAAAAGGAATTAAAGCATTTGTCATGACTAAATAAATAACGATAATACATATCCTTTGTTAATAAATTAATACAGAGTATACTCAATGAAGGTATTTTATATATATATTATGCACTTAGACCGGCAAAAGAAAGAAAAACAGCTATATTCATTCGGATAATAAACAATTTGCTTTAATATCAGTTTCATACTACTCAGATACTTATGAATTACGGAGACAAGGGAGAAATATATAATATGGGGAGAGGAAGGGGGGAGAAGGAAAAAAAAAAAAAGAAAGAGAAAATTTTAGTGTTACCATCGATCTAATATCACTACTTCAGAGTGCCTAAAAGGGTAAATTAGTTGATCTATTTCTTCTGGTGGAAAAATCTTGATAAATGTCGACCATTTTCTAAAAAAGAGCATTATATCTCTTTCAGATGTTAGAGTTGTATCCATTTGCTCAATAATACATTGTTTTTTCATGTAATTTTTGATTTTTAAAATGCTGGGTATCGTGAAGCCACGCCAGTTCTTAAGAATTAAGTTTCTTGTTGCCAAAATTGTCACATTTCTAGCCTTCATATGTTCAGCAACCATGGGAGATTCTTAAGAAAAACAACTTCCGCCAGAGAGATAGAGAGAGGATATATCTTCAATGTTCTTTTAAGCCAGAATTCTACTTTTTGCCATAGCTGTTTTATCTTAGGACATGCCCATATCATGTGAATAATATCAGCTGCCAGATATGTACACTTTGGGCATACATTGAATTCATAATTATGCCATTTGTATCCTTTTAATGGGGTATAGTAAGATCTATATAATAGTTTAATGTGTGATTCTCGCCAACTTGCAGATAAGGTAGTCTGAGCTGTTATAGATATGGATTTTTCTACCTGTTCTACCTCCAAACTTAATTCTGGATATATACGATTCCAACTCTGTGTTATCTGACTTAAGTTAGAATTTCCTTGAGAGCTAGTCGCCAGTTCATACCAGATTGAAATGGAGGTTAAATCATTTTTAGCAAGAATAGGCCAGTTATCTCATTTTCCCCATGACCATACCCATCCGAATTTCTCAGTGAGAAAGAAGAGATAGTGTCTAGCCTGTAGATAGGCAAAAAAGTCCTTATTATTCAATTGGAATTCCTGTTTTACTCTATCAAACGATTTTACTGATAAAGTATCTTGATCTATGAATTGAGTCATAAAAGTTAGGCCCTTCTCCTGCCAAGTCTGAAATAACCGAGATTGCGTTCCTTGTTGAAATTCTGGATTGCCACATAGGCATTGGAACTTTGGGATGGAAAGATCAATATTTACTTTTTGTCCATATTTCTTCCAAGCTTGTATTATTACGTATATCGAGCTAAAAGACTTCACCTTTTTCGGAATTAGCTGAATTGGGCAATGGATTAATGCTATGGAGTTATAAGGATATATAATATTTTTTTCAAGCTTATTATTAGTAAAGTAATCTTTATTCTCAATCCAGTCTATCACGATGCGTGAAAGAAAGACTAAGCTGTATTTGCTAAGATCAGGTAGAGCCAGTCCCCCAAATTTTTTGGGAAGATAAAGTTTAGTTAAAGAGATACGAGGTCTCTTGCATTTCCATATAAAATATCTGAGAGCCCTATTCAGTTTTTTCCAATCCTTAACTTTTAAGATAACCGGAATATTCTGTAAAGGAAAAATAATTTTTGGAAGTAAAACCATCTTGAATAAAGCAAGTTTTCTCTGTGAAAAAAATCACAAAAAGACAAAGGCGCCTCCTAGTGTAATACAGTTGGTGAAAGAGATTTGATAGGTAATCAAAAAGGTACTCACAAGTGGAGCAGCACCCAATTGTGCTAAATCAAACAGACTGGGATCTCACAGTGTCCCAGCTCACTGACACTGCAAGGAAACTGGTTTCTCCAATGTCTTGCCGGACTGACAGAGCTCAGACTCTCACAAAGAGGTTTACATAAACCGTTTCTCAGACTGCTGTCTGTTTCATCAGGCTTCTCTGAGAAGCCTGATGAAACAGACAGCAGTCTGAGAAACGCGTTGCTTGTTCTTTTAATATCTAGTGTCATGAGACACTGAGATTTTTATTTTATTAATAAAATTTGGGTTTATGTAAACCTCTTTGTGAGAGTCTGAGCTCTGTCAGTCCGGCAAGACATTGGAGAAACCAGTTTCCTTGCAGTGTCAGTGAGCTGGGACACTGTGAGATCCCAGTCTGTTTGATTTAGCACAATTGGGTGCTGCTCCACTTGTGAGTACCTTTTTGATTACCTATCAAATCTCTTTCACCAACTGTATTACACTAGGAGGCGCCTTTGTCTTTTTGTGATTTTTTTCACAGAGAAAACTTGCTCTTAGATCCTGATTTCCCTGACAAAGCAGCTGACTCCAGTCATCATCTGTGCTCCTGATCATTGATCATCCTGGTATTTGATCACATTCATCATTTGGGACTATACCCACCCCAATTGGGACATTTACCATCTATATAACATTGCAGAAGAAGACAGCATTTCCAGATAAGAACCTTTCAGGAATTTCTTATTACTGTATTTGTTATTATTTGTGTTGTATCCTATGTTTCTCATAGTCCCATATTTATAAGAATTGTTTCACTTTTGTTTACATTATTCCGTATAGTATATTTTATTATAGTTATTATATGTAATTTCTTGTTCTCTTCTCTCTTAGCCTATTTACATAGTAATCATATAAGGTCCTGTGCGCCCCCTAGTAGTAACACACCCTTAGTGTTACTGATTGTTTCTTTTGAATAAAGCAATATGTCCTGACAAGGACAATGGAAGATTTTGCCAGCTAATCAAGTACTCTATTATCTTCAATAGTATAGGAGGAATATTAAGACCATACCACTCTTTTGGGTTAGCTGATACATTAATTCCAAGATACCTAAAGTGGGAGACTACCTCTTTAAAAGGTATCATATGAGGAGAAGCCTCATTTTTCCTAACCCACATTAATTCTGATTTAGAATTATTGATCTTGTAACCAGTAAAAGATCCAAAGGAGCTAATGATCGACAATAATCTTGGGATATTTTTTTCTGTATCCAAAATATAGATCAACACATCGTCGGCGTAGCTAAATTAATTTTGATGGGTGCGGGCAGTGCTTCAAAAAATAAATTCACAAATTCTGAGCATTCAAACATGGGATTATCTTCAGCCATACTGTACGCATTTTTCAGTACAGAAAGGAATTCTATGGGGCTCTGATTCGCACTACATTTTAAACCATATACAGCTATTTTCGCTGCAGTTTTAGTGCGATGTTGCCCGAATTCTTTTCTGCACTTTCATTTTGTTTAATTCCAGGAATGAATATTCATATCCTTTAGTGAAGCAAAGAATTTGTGATATTTACCTTCAAATACCCAGGGCAGGAATTACATTTTTGACTGCTCACTTGTCACATTCATTATAGATAATGCATTTTCAAAGGCCTCTAAGTGATCAATTACAAAGTTTGTTCCCTTGTTGGATAATCTAGGTACTGCATCCTTTAGCATATGCAAATAAAAGCAGCAGCACCTTAGTAATGCATCAAAGGTATCCTTTATTTGTGAGACATCACAGCTTACAATAACAACGTTTCGGTCAGTCAATGACCTTAATCATGTTATACATTTCTCCCTCTTTGTTCACAATTTATACCCTTACTAAGGGGAGGGGTCTAATTACCTGTTCAGGTGTACCAACAATTTTCATCTATACACATAATTCAAACACACCCTCTAGTGGCCAAAACAGATAGAAATCTTCTTAACCCATTAGGACCTGAAAAACATACATCTTTGATTAAAAACACATTTGGAAAAATAAAAACTATTTTCAAAACATCATCATAACACATTTGTATTAACCTTAATAATCAAATTTAACAGATGTATCATATCACCACATTGGTACATAATCAATATATAGTTATGTTTATTTTACAGAGTGACAAACCAATCAATCTATTTGTTCATTCCCACTGGGACCATAGACTGTAGGGTGTAAATCCAGAAAGTCTCACTGGATTTAAGCATTTTAACTCTATCCCCCCCCCCCCCTCCGTCTGGGTCTCCTAACATGCTCAATGATCTGGAATTTGAGTTGAGAGATTGAGTGACCTGCAGGCAAAAAATGATTAGATACAGGGGCATCACTGTTTTTCCTAAGAATGTTAGATTTATGTTCATTCATACGATCCCTGGCTCTACGTGTTGACTCCCCAATATAAATTTTTGAACAGGGACACTTAATTAGATATATAATGTAATCAGTGTTAGACGTGTAAAAACCAGAGATCTTAAATTTTCTCCCCGTTAGTGGGTGAACAAAAACATCTCCCTTAATCATGTTGTTGCAGTTACAGCATCCCAAACAGGGATAGTTACCCAGTCGTGGTGTTGAAATAAATGTTTGTCTAAATCCCTTTTCAGGGCCAATATCAGCTTTAACCAACGTTACTCCTTCTATATGCTGGCATAGGATGTTCCTGAAATTCTTTAAGGTGTGCATTAAGATCCCTAATCACAGGCAAACAGGGATAGTTACCCAGTCGTGGAGTTGAAATAAATGTTTGTCTAAATCCCTTTTCAGGGCCAATATCAGCTTTAACCAACGTTACTCCTTCTATATGCTGGCATAGGATGTTCCTGAAATTATTTAATGTGTGCATTAAGATCCCTAATCACAGGCCAATGCTTCCTAATGATTCCATTAATCCTTCCGAATTGTACTCTGTAACAAACATAAGCCTTTTTTTTTTTTTCGCTCTTTCTTTTATTTTAGTACCCTTAAGGATAGATTCCCTAGGGGTCATCTCAACTTCTGTAATCTGTTGTTCAATAAGCGGCTTAGGGAAACCCCTCTCAAGAAAACAGTCCCCCATTTCTCTTAGTCTAGTATTCACTTTTGTTTCATCTGAAACAATTTTCTTAACACGTAAAAGCTGACTTCTAGGTAAACTTTTAACGAGTGAGGGAGGATGTGCACTTTCATACCTTAGTAGACTATTCCTATCACTTGCTTTCCTACATAAGTCTGTCTTCAAAACTCTGCCATTCTTAATAACAGAGGTGTCCAAAAAATGCCACAGATTCCTCACTATAAGTTAACTTGAATTTAATATGGCGTGTAGAAATGTTCAGATCGGCCACAAACTCAGTCAGTGAGTCAATGTCGCCCCCCCATATGCCAAACAAATCGTCAATATATCTAAACCAACATAATCCATACTTTTGGAACATGCTATTGGCATAAAAAAATCTTTCCTCATAGACATTCATTTAGATGTTGGCATATGTGGGGGCGACATTTGACCCAATGGCAGTAACCTTGACATTGAATATAAAACTGGTCCTGAAAAAGGAAATAGTTACAATAAAGGATCAACTGTAGCAATTCAATGACAAATTTACATTCAGTATCTGATAATATAGCACTAGAGGTTATAGCCTGTCTTGTAGCATCCAAGTCACTATTATGCGTAATTGATGTATAAAGGCTATTCACATCTAGTGTATATAAAATAAATTTGTCACTCTGTAAAACAAAAATCCCCTGTATCTTTAAAATAAGACAATGATGCAATAACCAAACGCCTCAATATTTTATCCAGGTATATTGACACATTAGTAAGGATAGAGTTAGTACTTGCCACAATTGGACGACCTGGAGGCCTCTCATAGCTCTTGTGTATTTTTGGCAATGTGTAAAAAACTGGTATAGAAAAAGTACTTTGAATCAGAAAGCTCTGTTCCTTTTCTGAAATTAAGCCATTACACATTGCCTTAAATACACATTTGTCAAGTTCTTTTTTAACCTCAAAAGAGGGATCCCTTTCTAGTGGCAAATACACATCTCTATCCTGAAATTGAGTTCTAATTTCATATATATAGTAGTTTCTGTCTAGTATCACTGTAGCTCCGCCCTTATCGGCCGGCTTACATATGATTTGCTTATTAGTTCCTAGATCTATTAAAGCTTTGTGTTCAGATACAGTAAAGTGTTAAGAAAATTGTTTCAGATGAAACAAAAGTGAATACTAGACTAAGAGAAATGGGGACTGTTTTCTTGAGAGGGGTTTCCCTAAGCCTCTTATTGAACAACAGATTACAGAAGTTGAGATGACCCTTAGGGAATCTATCCTTAAGGGTACTAAAATAAAAGAAAGAGCGAAAAACAAAAATAGACTTATGTTTGTTACAGAGTACAATTCTTTAAGTAGAAGGATTAATTGAATCATTAGGAAGCATTGGCCTGTGATTAGGGATCTTAATGTACACATTAAAGAATTTCAGGAACATCCTATGCCAGCATATAGAAGGAGTAAGAACATGAGAGATACGTTGGTTAAAGCTGATATTGGCCCTGGAAAGGGATTTAGACATTTATTTCAACTCCACGACTAGGTAACTATCCCTGTTTGGGATGCTGTAACTGCAACAACATAATTAAGGGAGATGTTTTTGTTCACCCACTAACTGGGAGAAAATGTAAGATCTCTGGTTTTTACACGTGTAACACTGATTACATTATATATCTAATTAAGTGTCCCTGTTTAATCCAGGGAGACTTTCTGGATTTACACCCTACAGTCTATGGTTCCAGTGGGAATGAACAAAGAGATTGATTGGATTGTCACTCTGTAAAATAAACATAACTATATATTGATTATGTACCAATGTGGTGATATGATACATCTGTTAAATTTGATTATTAAGGTTAATACAAATGTGTTATGATGATGTTTTGAAAATAGTTTTTATTATTCCAAATGTGTTTTTAATCAAAGATGTATGTTTTTCAGGTCCTAATGGGTTAAGAAGATTTCTATCTGTTTTGGCCACTAGAGGGTGTGTGTGAATTATGTGTATAGATGAAAATTGTTGGTACACCTGAACAGGTAATTAGACCCCTCCCCTTAGTAAGGGTATAAATTGTGAACAAAGAGGGAGAAATGTATAACATGATTAAGGTCACTGACTGACCGAAACGTCGTTATTGTAAGCTGTGATGTCTCACAAATAAAGGATACCTTTGATGCATTACTAAGGTGCTGCTGCTTTTACTTGCAGAGTCTTGCAGCATGCACCTGACTATTGGGCTGTGAGTGCTGTGCCTTATCTGTTGACTGCATCCTTTAGGAAAGTAATTATTTTATGGGAGTCATATACCTTATTAGACGTATTTTGGGATTTCCTAGGAGCCTTATTTTTGGGGTTGGAGCGTTCCCTATATTCACTATGGGGAGACCCCCTACGTATATTAGTACTATGTGGGCTATTTGGGTAGTTAGCTCCACCCTTTGACTCTCTATTAGAGTTTCCCTCCCCCTCATCAGCTGAGTTACAGCAGCTCCCTAAATTTACATCATGAGGTGACTGTCTATTTGGGAAATCTATTTCTGACCCAACAGGGGTCATTTGTCTACATTCTTCCCTAAATGTCTGCATTTCCTCCCTGATGCATTCTCTAAGGGAGTTAGAATTATCTGCATTATTCTCACTGTTAATAGAGGGGTTTTCATTATGGCGATATGACCTTTTTAAATCCCTTGATTCTCTCAGGCTTTGAGTGAGCTGTTTATTTAACTCTTGTATCTTTGCTAGTAAATCTAAGTTATGCTTATCTAAGGTGACTATGTCTTGGGCAAACTCATCAATTTTATTTTCAGCTATTTTAAAATTCTCTTTGCATCTGCGTGAGGAGCGAATACTATTTTCTAGCCTCTGTATTTGCAATTATTTCTCTATGAGATATAGCGACATTTCGTCAATAATGCATATCACAAGGGGCCAAGATTTTAGTATTAGTTCGTCTCACTTTTTGAGAATCTTGCATTGATTAATTATTAATAATTCTTGGAATAATTCACTTTTTCATTCCACCTTTCATCATCAATGGCAATATTTTTAGCCTTAATTTCAAGCATATTCATGTAATCATTTAATTCACCCGCAATATTAAACCTCTCTTTAATGTAGCCTATAATGTTCATCTTAAGAACCTCACCTCGAGTAAGGGGTATTTTGTCAGGGAACAATTTTCAACGCTATGTACAGAATTAAATTATTCACTCCTAGTAACAGACATTATTATATTGGTTTAGTATTTAGATAAATTAAAACGCTAATACAATTTTGGCCAATAAGAGAAAAATATTATATTTAAAAAAAAATATTAACATTAATTTTGAAATATGAATAATTAATATTTTTATTAATTTTGAAATATGAAAAATGTATATTTTTATTAATTTTTCAAAAATTAATCTTTAATAATATTTCAAGATATTAACATTAACTTTGAAATATTTAATCACAAATATATATATATATATATATATATATATATATATATATATATATATATATATATATATATATATTATTTTTTGACCAAATATTTTTTTTCTTTTTAATAATTTCTATTTACTACAAATATATCATATCAATGTGATAAATATTAATAACATCTATAGCAGTGACTCCTAATACATGAACTGCCTGACTCACTGCTGTGTCAGTATATGGCTGGGTTATAACACAATATATTTAATAATTATCCTTTAAACTAAACCCCAATAAAATATGCATATACCAAAAACCATAAAATTAATATAAATTCCTGAATACTTTTTATTAGTTAATATTTATAAACACATTGAAATATATTTGTAGGAACAAGAATATGAATCAATACTATACACGTTTAAAACCATTAAAATATGCTATGCAAATCTCATAAAATTTACCTTTAGAACTAGCCTTATTCACAATAGTCTATCAAGTCAGTTGCATTTAAAATACCACAATGAGACCAATATATAAGCTACTAACATTCAAACAGTACAATCAGCTATATAGCTACAATTGATTCTAATACAATTCTAATTAGGACACTAAAAGTACATATATTCTTAATGTAAACAGTCACTTTAAATGCCCATTTATTTAAGCTGAAATAAATCCTTAGTTACTTATAATTAAAACCAATTCTAAGATATATATATATATATATATATATTTTGCAAAGATAAATTACTTAGCATACAAAAGACAAACTTAACACTATACAGGACTAGGAAACACAGTTTAAAATACTGAGTGCCCCTTTAAATCTATTAACTACAATTTGACTATGGTCTTAACAATTCCCTTTGTTTAAAATATAAAAAATTAGAACAATCATACATCACCAGTTTGAACCAATTTGTAGTTCAATCTCCCAAAAACTTCTTTGTTTATCCAACTCGCCTCAGAATACCAAAAATGAGTTTTTGCATGTGGAAAAGAAAGGTAGCTTATTATGCCTTTTGAACTGTATGTAATGCAGCCCAATTTTTTTTTCAGTCACAGTTTAGCACACAGCCAGCTCAAGTTTGCAAGCGTTAGCCCCAGTTAGCAAGAGTTAGCCCCCTAGCCAGAGTTAGCCACTTTCTCTCTCTATGCTTGGGGTTAAATCATGCGATATAACTCCACCCCTTTTTGTTCTGTACCATCATTGACTAATTGGATAGGCCCTCCGGATCTGCTTTGTGATCGGCCCATCTGGGAAGTACCGTTTAATCAGTCAAATCTTTTGACTGTTATACTGGATTTTGGCCTTCGGGGGCAGCATGACAAACAGTTTCATTTAATAATTTCTAACATTTAAAAGCATTTCTTTAAAATGTGTAATTTAAAATGTTATAATTTCTTTATATTAATAAGTTACATGTTCAAATGTACTGTATTATGTCACATTATTTATTCTGATTTTTTTAAGACCAAACGAGAATTTATTCCACCTATAATATATAAAATGCATTTAAAACCATATCTTTTATGAAATAATTTAAAATCATAATAATCCTTATCCTGGATTCAATTTCCTTCTTCAGCCATCCACTCAACATCAGATACATAGATATATGTGGTTCAAACACAATTATATCTACATTGGACTATTATTCGACACAGATTAATATTTCATATCTGTATATCTCTCTTTGAGAGGATAAAATATACAGGATATCATTTAAAATATCAATTATATGTGTACTTCTTAGATGCCTGAAATGAAAGGGATAATTGTTAGAAATGTTAAACATTCATATATCTATTTGCAATATTTATCAATCTCAGCAAATATGAATGTTATTTGTCTCTGTCTGGCCACTTTCATTATGGATTCAAATACAGCATGGACATATGGTTGTGTAAGATGTGTACACAGCTCACAGGGGATCATTTAGGTAGTTGTTAAAAGCTACAATTCCTTGAATATGTTTGTATTTTCAAACATACTCACAGACGGATCGGCTACACCTTGGGCAGGAAACCCATATATGGGCATGTACTTTTGAGGCTCCATCATGCTAATTTCCATTTCCTTGAAATTGTGAGCATCTCATTAGGCTTTAAATTAAAAGTTTTAGACATTTACGTCTCTATTCACTGTATGGGGTCATCTATCTGACAATCTATCCTTCTTTGAAGTGACCTTTATGATTCATCCTGTGTAATCAAAAACAGTGGGGCTAAATTTCACATAGTGCCATTTGAAATTTTTAGAAATTAAATGAATTATTTGATGTACACAGCCACATATCTATCAAATAATATAAATATATATGTATATATTATTTATTTATGCTTAGATACCTTGACAGCTGCAACTACAACCGATGTGACAAGCTACCCCAACCTTATGTCTCTGCACCCTAAACCTGTAGACTGTGAGCTCTCCGGAGCAGGGCCCTCTTCCTCCTGTACTATATTTGTTTAGTTTTGTATTTTATCACAAATCCTTGTCATTGAATACCCCTATCATTGTACCCAGCGATACAGAATTTGGTGGCGCTATACAAATAAATGATAAAAATAATCAAATTCCTGATATTCAGACTTTTGTTCATCCAGTTACTCATTCTTAAAGTCTAAATCTGGTTCTGGGGGTTAGGATCCTATGAAAGGATTGAACCTTCAACTTGTATCCTTGAAGGTTCTTTTTCTCAACCATTCATTCTGCTAGAAGGGTTTCTGAGCTTTCAGTTTTGTCCTGTAAGCCTCCTTTCCTGATTTTTCATCAGGATAAGGCAGTACTATGTGCTAGTGATGCACCGAAATGGAAATTCTGGACCAAAACTGAACCCGGAAATCCAGGATGCACTTGGCCGAAAATGTAATTATTTTTTTTAGCATAATTAGACTATTTAATGAATGAATCTGAATTGAAAAACTGCAAGCCAATTAAATAGGCAAAAAAAAAAAAAAAAATACCCGAAGATGCCATTTTAGGCCGCAATGTTTCTGTGGCCGAAATTTTGGTTCATCCCTACTAAGTACATTATGCCTTTCTTTCTAAGGTGGTCAGAGACATTAGGAAATTGTGGTTTCATTCATTATGCCTGGCTGCTAAAATTTCTAAGAAGCGACTTCTTCACAAAATTGATGTAATGAATGCATTAAAGTTTTATGTGGAAGCCACAAACATTTCAGAATTTCCTTGCAAGTGTTACAAATCTTAATTTGTAAGATGTATTCGGTTGTAGGGCAGATTCCCCCGAGTGCATGACTGTTCATTCCACTAAAGTAGTTGACACCTTTGGGGTCACCTATAATGAAACTTCCACAGACAAGAAATGCAAGATAGCTACTTGGTGGTCTTTGCAAATTTTCTCTAAATTTTATGTGTATACCTCTTCTGAGGCTACTTTTGGCAAGAAAGTTGTCTGTTGGGACTTTACTTGCTGGGTATATGAGCCACATGTGATTTTGTGGACTCTCCATTTTATAAATATATATTTTATTTGATTTCTTTCATGATGGAGTCCACATGCCCCTCACTGTTATTCTATACAGTTGGCAGAACTTGTTTTGCAATTTGTTTGACCTGCTTTTCTGGTTTCTTCCTCTACTTAGCCATATGTACGACTGAGGGATTTAATCTCTTGTATGTAGGGGTGTGTTTGCCTCTTTCTAGTGGACAGTAATCCCACATGTGGGATTTTATGGACTCTCATCATCATGAAATTAATTTATCAGGTAATCATAAAATGTATTTACTGACACTTTTAAAAAGTATTTGATCACAGACAGGGTAAAAGGCTTACCTTCAACCTCTCCTAGAGGTTTGCAAGAGCTAATTTTGCTTTCTTTCAGCACTCTTAACCCCACCGAAAGCAATCGTGTTTTTTTTTTTTTTTAAACTAAAGCAACTTGATGCTCTACTGCTTATTTCATAGGCTAAAGAGTGTGTACCCTTTTGCTCTACATGCAACATATTGCTCTAAGCTGTATGCTGAACAGTTGGCGAGTGAGGGTAAGGCATGGGTGGTACACCCAAACAAAAAAAAATTTGTATGGGGAGCTGGCAGCATACATCAGCAAGGAACACCCTACCCACTTAAAGGGAAATTCTACACAATCATTTTTATAATTTAAAAAAAAAAAAAAATTATGCTTACCTGATACATTATTTTCTCTTTCTTGGCAGGGAGTCCACAAATTCATTCATTACTGTTGGCAATACAACACCTGGCCACTAGGAAGAGCCAAGGAAACGGAAAGGTAAGAGAAACACCATGGGTATAGAGGTGCCAGAAGAAAAGGACCGTCTGACTAAAAACCATAGGGAGGGTTCGTGGACTCTCCCAGCCAAGAAAGAAAAGAATTTATCATCAGGCAATCATACATTTTGTTTTCTTTCTAATGGCAGGGAGGGTCCAACAAATTCAATACCCAAGCTAGCTAGAGAGGACACAGAATGAACAGGGAGGGAAAAAAAAAAAAAAAAAAAGACAAAAAGGTGGGCCACCTAAACTGAAGGCACCACCGCTTGAAGCCCTTTTCTCCCTAAAGAAGCCTCCGCAGAGTGAAACACATCAAATTTGTAAAACTTTGAAAAAGGTATGTAAAGAGGACCAAGTAGCCGCCTTACAGATTTGTTCCACATTTGCCAAAGAGGAAGAAACAGCACGGGTAGAATGAGCTGTAATCCTCCTAGGAGGCTATTATCCAGCCTCCACATATGCCATATGGATGATGCTACACAGCCAAAAGGAAAGAAGTCAAAGTGGCCTTCTGACCCCTGCATTTACCAGCATACAAACAAATAGGGACTGAGATTGATTAAAGTCCTTAGTCGCATGAAGACAAACCTTCAATGCCTGGACCACATCCAAGTTGTGTAGCAAACGTTCCTTTGGAGAGGAAGGATTCTGACAAAAGGACGGTACCACAATCTCCTGATTGAAATTACAAGAGACCACCTTAGGTAAGAAACCTAACTTTGTACGTAAAACCGCCTTATCTGCATGGAAAATAAGATGAGGATAAAACCAAGGCAGATAATTTTGAAACTCTGCAAGCAGAGAAGATAGCCAACAAAAACAGAACTTTCCAAGATAAAAAGTTTAAATCTTAACAGAATGCATATGCTCAAAGGGAGCATGTGGAAGAACATTAAGAATAAGATTAAAGGCTCCAAGGAGGAACAACAGGTTTAAACACAGGCCTAGTCCTAACAAAGGGCCTGAACATTGGGGAGATCAGCCAGAAAAAAAACCCCAGAAAGAGAAGAAATCTGTAATTTAAGAGAACTGGCCTACAAACCTTTCTCCAACCCCCCTTAGAGAAACAAAATAATCAGAGGAATCCTTACCTTGTGCTAAGGAAAACCTCTGTCCTCACACCAAGATAGATAAATGCACCTAGTGGCTGGCTTGTGAGCCTGGGTCAGAGTATCAATGACCCTATCATAAAAACCTCTCTTGGACAGAACTAGGCATTCAATCTTCATGCAGTCAGCCTTGGAGAATCGAGAATTTGGTAGAAAATAGACCTTGCTGAAGGTCTATTCTCTGAGGCAATGAGGATGACATCTTCACAAGGTGCGCAAAACCAATTCCTGCGTGGCCACGCTGGTGCAATTAGGATCACTAAGGCCTGCTCCTATTTGATGTGGGAGATCACCCAAGGAAAAAGGGCAATCAGAGGAAAAACATAAACGAGGTTGAAATTCCACTCAACAGCTAAACGCGTCCACCAGGATCACCTGAGAGTCTCTCGATCTCAACACGTATCTGGGCAGTTCGGCATGGAGACAAGAGGCCATTAGATCTACCTCCAGAACTCCCCACCTGAAAGTTCTCTGAGAACACCTCCTGATTGAAAGACCACTCCCCGGGATGGAAGGTCTGTCTGCTTAGGAAATCCTCCCCCCAATTGACCACCCCGGTATATGAATGGCAGAGATGTGACAATTGTGATACTCTGCCCACTAAAGGATATGAAACACTTCTCTCATAAGTAGGGTACTCCTCGTTCCCTCCTGATGGTTGATATAGGCTACAGAGTTAACATTTTCCGACTGGAATCTGATAAATCAGACAGAACGAAGTTGAGGCCACACCATCAAAACATTGAAGATGGCCCTCAGTTCCAGAATGTAAAATGGGAAGAGAAGACTCCTCCAGCGATCAAGTTCCCTTCCCTTTCAGGGAACCCCATACCGCAACCCAAGCAGTCACAATCTCCCAAGATTGTCTCAAAAAGCACGTTCTCTACCTACCTACTAGTAGACAAGGCACATAATTACTGGGGAAATAGGGGGAAGTGGGAAGGATACTTAATGCTTTGGCTGGGGTGTATTTGCCTCCTCCTGGTGGCCAGGTGTTGTATTCCCAACAGTAATGAATGAATTTGTGGACTCTCCCTGCCATTAGAAAGATCGATAATTCCTTTATTACTCATTCCCCAGTTTTGCATAACCAACTACTGTTATATTTCTTGTTACCTTTGTGATTACCATGTATTTAAACCTCTGTACACAGCCAATTTACCTCAGTTCTTTTGACAGACTTGCATTTTAGCCAAATGAGTCTAGCGATTCCTAGGTAAATCCACGGGCATGAACACAATATCTATATGGCACACTAACGCCCTCTGGTTGTGAAAACTGTTGAAATGCATTCAGATAAGAAGCGGCCTTCAAGGGCTAATTAGCATATGAGCCTACTTAGGTTTAGCTTTTTAACTAAGAATACCAAGGGAACAAAGCTAAATTGATGATAAAAGTAAAATGGAAAGTTGTTTAAAATGACATGACCTATTTGAACCATGAAAGTTTATTTTTGACTAGACTGTCCCTTTAAGTTTCGTCTTTTGTGATATACAGTGACATGGTCATTTTCTGAAAGACGTCTTTAGCAATACATAGCCATTTTGAATTAAATGTGAAACGTGTTGTTTATTAAATACTACAATATTAAACATTTTGCAATAAAATATACAGAATATGTCTTTTTACAATGAACATATGAAATGTGGAAAACATATTTTAACTGTAAACTAGAGTTCCTCAAACTGCAGCACTATGTTAAAGCATTGCAGCTGACTTGTCTGTTTAAAGTGCCACATCACAATATTTTCTACTGCTGAACAGCAGTTTTCTTTGGCATTTCAATAGCTGCATCATTTGTGCATCTTTTAAACACAGGTAACCAAGTAAGTGATAAGCACATTCCTAGGCAGCCGAAGATGATGCTAAATCACTCTCAGCTTCTTGTTTGCAGGTTTGATAGGAGTAAACGTTTCTTCCTCTTCCTCCTCATCCTCAGTGGATGACTCTTTAGTTTCGGAATCTGAAAGATCTTCATCAGCATTGCGGGCTGCAAATGAACATACATAATTATCATTGCAAACAAAAAGCAGGACATTTATATTCAAGTTCTATTGGGTCACACTTTTCGTGCCATTTTGTATTAGGTAGAAAAAATCCACAAAGATGTCTACCGGACACCTCATGTACTATGCATATCCTCTTCTAGGAAAGAGGCACAACAAATAAAGCACTTGGGGGCTTCCTGACACTACGTCAACTCTGAAGATATGTGTGTTTACTGTTAAGCATAAATCCTGTTTTCTCTCACACATTCATGATGATATCACATTCAGGTACTAGTGTGATTAGTAGTAAAGCTAACCCTATGAAGGACAGAGTGCGGCAAAATTACTCTTGCAAACCCATTTTCCTAAAATCATATTTAGTGAAAGCATACAACATAGGCTAATAGATACCACTACTGGGATCTAGTCGAGTACATCCAGTGACCAATGACAAGAGTCATATGGTGTAGCCACCAATAACCAGCTAGCTCACAGAGGTGCATTGCTGCTCCTAAAGCTACCTAGGTATACTTTCCAGCAAAGGATACTAAAATAATAATGTAAGTTTTATTACAGAATTAAATTAAAAAGCCTCTTAAAATTGCAAATTGAATCTGAATCATTAAACTTTAATTCAAGGGATATTAAACTGTACTAGTTTAGTAAAACAAATATAAAAAGAAACAGGATTGTGTTAAAAACAGCAAACAACTTACTTGTTTTCTTGCAAAATTAGAACTTAGAAATTTTCAGTGTTGCCACTTCCTGCGGCCAGATAAGGGAGCAGGCATGTTGGCAACTTAGGTTGAATTTAGCCTGTTCTGAGCATAAGCAAATCTGTCTCTGTGTTTATCTAGTATTCACTTAAGAAACCAGCTCATGTTACTCTAGAAGTTTTATTACATCAGGCTAGATAAACCTTCGTGCAGAGGCGCTAGCCTCCTTGTAGGGCTGTGACAGAAAGTAATGGACACTGCACAAATGAAGTTTAAAGGGACATAATACCCATATGCTAAATCACTTGAAAGTGATGCAGTGTAACTGTAAAAAGCTAACAAGGAAATATAACCTGAACATCTCTATTCAACCATTTGCTCTTAGAGGGATTGAATGCAGGCAAAGCTATTGCACCCATAATGCATATACTGTAGAATTAATTGAACAGAAACATACAAAGAGAATCACTTACTAATTAAATGTTGACCCGCAATTAGAACAGGACCAGAGCCGGATTTCAAACGAAACATCACTGGGGGGTGCAGCGTAAAACAGTCCACATCCACCTAGGGTAACAAAGTAGTACATCAACACAATAAAACATTATTTATAAAATTGTCATTTATTGCAGCAGAAGTAGGAGATAAGCTTACATAGATATACATATTGAATTTTTCTATGCTTAAAAGGGACAGTCTACACCAGAATTTTTATTGTTTTAAAAGATAGATAATCCCTTTATTACCCATTCCCCAGTTTTGCATAACCAACACAGTTATATTAATATACTTTTAACCTCTGTGATTATCTTGTATCTAAGCCTCTGCAAACTGCCCCTTTATTTCAGTTCTTTTGACAGACTTGCAGTTTAGCCAATCAGTGCCTGCTCCCAGATAACTTCACGTGCACAAGCACAGTGTTATCTATATGAAATACATGAACTAACACCCTCTAGTCGTGAAAAACTGTTAAAATGCATTCTGAAAAGAGGTGGCCTTCAAGGTCTAAGAAATTAGCATATGAACCGCCTAGGTTAAGCTTTCAACTAAGAATACCAAGAGAACAAAGCAAAATTGGTGATAAAAGTAAATTGGAAAATTGTTTAAAATTACATGCTCTATCTGAATCATGAAAGTTTATTTTGGCTTAGACGGTCCCTTTAAAGATTTGGTAAACACAGCTTAAAAAGGTTTATACAAAATATCTGCAGGGTCAGTCTAAAATAGGTTTCAAAATAGGTGCTGTGCTGAGTAAATCTACTTTTTGAGAAAAAGTTTACAGACTGGATTAGTAAAATAGTTTTTTGAAAATGTATATACTACAGAGCTCAACAAATTTGTCCAAATATACATATACAGTTTGTGTCTGCATCATTAGTAGTTAAAATAATATTAGTTAATTCAGGGACAAGGCTTTTTTATTTTTAACAAATGATGCAAACAGATTAAAAAAAAAATACACACACACACATATATATCTCAGTTGCAGTACACACAAATTTGCTGCATAATAAAATGCTAGCAAAAAAGTCCACTTTTGCAGCTAAGTGGGTTAAATGCATGCTTGTAAAACACAAATAGTATTCCTTATAAGAAGCCTGGCCCTTGATATCACTTTTTACAAGTGAGAAACCACAGAACCCCACCCCCCCCAAAAAAAAAAACCTTTAGAGTTGCATATGACGATTAACGCTGTTAGGATGTTCCATGACTTTCTAACAGCGCTAGGTTTAAACACCTTAAGGACGGCATGGAACTCCCTACCTTTTTTGGCATCCTACACCCTCCTCTTTTTGTTTAATGGAAAAATCGGACTGGGGGCATACCTAGTATCGTAGGCCGTCCTCCATAATCCAATCCCAGCCTTGAAATCACATGATCGCATTGACGATCGTGTGATTTAATTTTTCCCAAGCACTTGCCCTGGGCATGAAGGGGTTAAAAGAATGCACTGTCGACTTATTTGTCTGAAGGGAGAGAAAGTGATTGACACTTCAGCTGTCTTAAAGCCACAGCTGCTGGTGTCCTGAATCCAACAGGACACATGCAGCTTGCTATAGGTTTGGTAAAAGCACAGCCAGAAGAAAAACTTCTGCTCCTCTGAGATAGCCGCAATAGGGATAGTAGCTGCACAGGGCACTAAGCTGCTGCTTCAGATGCTGACATCATGAGCAGGCATTGCAACTAGAAATATCAACATGCTGTGCGCAGTGATGGCATCTGCAGCTTTTAATGTTTCCTAACAAGCAAATCTATCATGTTGCTTGCAATTTACTACCCCATTTCCTTTCTTGCATTGCAGGTAAGCCAGTCTGATCCTGAGATTGGGGTGTGAGCAGGATATTACGATTAAAAGAAAGAACTAACCAGAACACATGCATTTGTGTGCAACCTAAATAAAAGCTCTCAGACAGGCAGCAAGCAGTAACAAACGCTCAACAAAGGGATAATGTGGAGGAGCTACAAGAATGCTGTGACCTAAAAAGAATCCAGCCACACCGGGCTAAATTTTAGGTGTGGCTGGCAGTGACATGCAGATGCTTGCAGGGGGCATCCATAGGTGTACTAGGGGCATGAATCTGGGGTGTCAGGGCTTAATTTTAGGGCAGTAGTGGCACCCTAGTTTGTCAAGCCTGATATTATACACAGTAATCAACATAGAAAGTGTATAAATAAATCCCATGTCACTGCAAAACTCACAGCCTTGGTACTCACCAGCACTCACAGGCAGCTGTACAACTCCCAGCAACTAAGGCCTGTGTCACCCATATTTTGTATCCCATTTTTAGTTCAGCACCTTGGTAGAGCTTGCCGATTGGTTTGCTACATTTAGCCACAAATCAACAAGTGCTACCCAGGTGCAAAACAAAAAATGGTCTGGCTCTAAAGCTTACAGTACTGTTTTTTTAAATCAATATAGTATGAGAACAAAGAAAAATTGATAATAGGAGTAAATTAGAAAGTTGCTTAAAATCTCATGCTCTATCTGAATCATGAAAGAAAAGAAATTGGGTTTAGTAACCCTTTAATCTGAGTGCTTGCAAGAGAGTGCCCGGCTTTCTTTGTGTTTTGATATTTTTGTTTTGCAGTTTTCCCTATGGGCTTTGAACCCAGGCTGGTCTGTGGTTAATTGGCTTAGTTGCTGGGAGCTGTACAGCTGCCTGTATAAACTTTCTCTACATGTTTTGCTTTCTATGAAAATACCTGCAACACAAAATTGATCTTTGCGTTGATTTGTAAATTTTAAGAAATGTTTCACGCCAGAAAAACTTGCAACTTGACCTCACAAAGTCAAAGTTTATAAACTTACCATTGGTTGACATGAAAGCTTTAGATTAGCTACTTGTGCAGTAACTTCCTCTTCTTCACGATTATGTGCTATTACTTCTACAACGTTATACTCATCTTTGGCACTGTCACCTAGGCTGATCTAACAAAAAGAATAGAGTAAATCATTGAATACACTAGTAAGAGGTAAAATGGAAAATTGGGAATAAAACTGGAGAAAATGTTACAGTACACTGTCTCTTTAAATAACATGCTACCTACACAGTCAACATTTTAGCTGTTCAAGTAAACTCAAAGTTGTGCAAAGACTTTATGGTGGGTGTTTTCAAATCAAAACCATTGGTAGATCTTGATTAATGTTTTAGGCAGCTGTGACATCAATCCAATGACGGATCCCCCAAAAATACAGGATGCAGAGACACATGACATACATACCAAATCCAAAGACACTTAAACAGTAACCAAATTAAATTTACATGATTTAAAAGACCAAATGGGAAAAAAAGGGTAAAATATATACTGTACACTTTTTTTTAAAACACGGCCAATATGCCCTGAAAATAAAAGCTGCTAAAGAAGAAAACCATCTCTACTGATGTGATTTCTTTGCACATGGAAGACCCAAAAGGATGGAGCATAGATATGTATATGTAGCTTGAGTTCCCTTGGTGGTGGTGGTTTGTAGCAGCACACTCCATGTCGGCGTGGTAGCCGACTGCCTGGAAATCGCTCCCCCACTCAGCCCTGTGGTTTTGACAGGGTTTCCATTGTGGCATTTGGTGTGTCTTTATGGCTTGAGTCGGAAGCCCACTCACCCGGGTTGGGCGGTTTTTACTGCTGTCTGCAGAGTGTCCTGCTCCAAGGAGAGGACGTCATTCCCAGCCTGAGATAATCCTTAATTTGGCTAAGTGATCCATTCCGACAAAGAAAGCCTCCTGGTTATAAGGACGGTGTGGAGGAACACGGGATCCGAGATCGGCAGCTGGACACGCTGCTTGAGGACGGAGATGCTGGTACCCGGAGGGATCCGAGTGACATGCTCTGACCTCGCAGTGTAAGGTGGCACTGGAGTCTGCTGTACACCAGTAAGATCTTCTATAAGGCGTCAAGGATTGATGCAGTGTATTCTGCTCAGGTTAATAATACCGCCCATCGATTTCTGTACCCTACTGAGGACCCGGTTCTCCTTGCCTTCTGCAAAACCGCAAGTATACTGGATACTGCTATACTTTAACATTGGCTTGGCTAAATAATTTATGGTGATTGTTACCCTATAAAGTGAAAGACGGGCAAAAAATACCTGCTAAGTATTTCCCTTTTACATCTGAATAAGAAATAAATGCAGGGGGGCGGAGCCAACAGCAGAAGCTATCAGACGCACTTTTCTAGAGCTCCTAGGCCTAAACTAAAAGAAAAATATATTTTCAGCAAAAGAGTAAAACTATTTTGACTTACTATATAGCTCTCAACCTAGGCATATTCTGTATGAGCCCATCTGGGTAACTAACTCTAAGCATACCTGTGTTTTCGGGAGGAAAACGCCACGCCACGAGAAGCGAGTTGCCGAGGCCTAACTCCTGACATCTGTCTTGATACTCTACCGGACAGGTCTCAGGGCTTTTTGCAATATGGAGGAAGATCAGGAGCTCCTATATACCCTACTGCAGGACCTGGACCGGCGGATGGCAAGCTGCTTTCAGGATATCTCAGACACACTGGTGTCGGTGATGAGGGGAGAGACCGACATTGTACTACCTAATAAGGTTTCTGGAGATAAGCAGGCAGAAGCAGCTCAGGAGTACTTACCCGTGAAGCCTTCCCAGCCTTCTCTACTGTGCAGCGGCGGTAAGGACTCAGGAGTCGTTCCGTCAGACTGGTATAACCCGCTCCCCACAGATCACTTTGCCGCTGCTCTGAACATCACCGCAACTCCGGAATGGGCCTCGCAGATGGTGGAGATACGACAGCCGCCCGACTCCAAGCCAAGCTTCATGATCAAGGAGGTATATTGGTACCGTTTGGTTCCGGTACAAGAGGTACTCACTGGCTTTCATATGGGAACAACTTGGCCATACATCGCAGCACAACAGGAGCGGGTCCCGCAGAGCTCACGGGAGAGACAACTGTTTGAGCCCAAATCATCCCTCGCAGCTATACCGGGTTTGGTCTGTATGCCTATCATTCCTCTGATGTCGTGCATTATTTGCACAGTTGCAGTGCAGGCTCTCAGTTGCTCTCCCGTAGAAGAGGAGACCACATACATCAAAGTTTTAAACTCTGGCTCATATAGGCTGGGCATAGGCTAAACTTACTCTATAGTCCCTCATGACTGGAAGGCCCTTATAGTTTTGTGTGGCTTTATACTTGTTTACATGGGGACTGTGACATTCCTTGTTATAAAGACCGTAATAATTTTCAGCCAAACCTGCTTTAGAACATAGTTTAAATAGAGATACTCTGAACCAAGTTTTCTTGTATAAATTTTTATGACCTATGGACATGGTTTGAGATTAGTGCCATTCAACTGACATTGCCATTGTACTTGCACTGTTAATTATCATGGACTAAAGTCTATAGGTACAGCCTGTCTACCAGTTAAAGACAAATTGAGTGTTTACTGATTTTATTGGACATACTTTGCATGTGATCTAGCATTGCGATAGTCCATACGCTATGCCTGAGATAATATGTAGTAAATCTAAATTGTGAAATGAAAGATGTTGACATAATATAAATTATATATATCCTCACAGCTTTCTTTACACCAAATCTCCATAATTTGAACTCGCACAAAAGAGAAACCATTGCTTATTCAGCCTGATAAGCGGGTCTCAGTAGCTCATCTATCATGTTACCTGTAGACAGCTTTAGTGTACAAGGCACACGTTAATTAGGGTATATTTGTGCCCATAATTGCTGTTAACACATATAGGTCAGTTTGCTATGTATATTTTAGTGAATATTGCTTATTATACTATTTGTTTTTATTTTATTTTTATTTATTTTTTATATATATATCTCTACTTACAGGTCTATAAGTTAAAAGTAGGTTGATTCCATTAGAATAACCTAAGGGAATACTAAGTATGACTCTCAAAACAGCAAGTAGTGGTGTCTGATTCTACCCCACCGACATAAAACACTTAGGGTTTAATTGTTCATATAAAATGTATAGTTATAGTGCCGTTAGGCTTAGTACTTGCACTGTCAGATCATATTTTACCCAAGTTTCCCAATAATTTACCTAGTCTGACCTAAAACTCTTTTGGCTCCAATATAAAGGGAAGAGAACGAATGTTTCTTGATCTTGGTACCACATGAGTCTAAGATCCATATCGCACATGATATGTCATTCCATGGCTGCTCCATGTTCCTGTGTTTCAGCAGCATGGAGACACCGATGTTTGCAGTCTTTTATCTGCATCAATAATTATTATATTACTTTTCATGTATGTATGGATTCCAAGTCCTCAGATCTGTTCTTAGCCCTATGTTTCATGTCTATATATAAATACTTGTACAGGGGTATTGAAGACTGAGTTAGTCTTATATTCAGATTGTTTTTTATGGGTTGATCCTTATTGTTATGATAATACCGGTGTTGTAGAACCTTGCTCATATAACCTATATCTAGATCTTTTCTAAGGTTTCCCTAGCTATATAGATGCAACTCTGGTATATACTTTCAAATCATTTTAAGTCAGAAAGTTCACTATAGACATACTAATTGCATGTTAGGATGTTGCAGTGTATATGGATAATGTATGTTTACCTAGAAGGGTTTAGTATCCTAATCCAAGCTAGTTCTGCTGGTTGCGGCCGGGCCAGTGGAATTGGCATTATACATAAAAAATACAGAAGGGACTCCTCTCCTCCCTTTCCTGCCGGTACTTGTTGCCTGCGGGTCATACCCCTATTCCCTTTTCCTATGTCGCCGGTAGATGGCATCTCCCCAGGAGAGGAGCTCCTCTAGAAGCCCTCTATATCTCGTTCTCTATTATGTGTTATATTATTTATCTTATATCTCATATTTCATACATCCTGATACCCTGCTGTGAGAATAATTGTTCCAGAATGTAATCTGATCCATATTATACATAAAAGTCCAGGGTCTCCGAGCAGGTTCCTACTTAAGCATATGTATAGGGTTCAACCATAGAGATAACTGCCTGGAAAGTTTGTAAACCACAATAGAATCTATAGCTCCGCCCCCCGCCCTTATAGTTATTGTTCACTCTTATTTTAGGTGAACAAATAAGCGGTATTAACCCGCCACAGATATCGCTTTGTCACAAGTTGCTCTTAGTTTTCTGTCTATAAAGAAAATGAGGCACTTTGCCTCTTGTTCACGTGTATCTCATAGGAACAACTTGTTTTGACTCCTTATAATTTGTCAATCCTCAAATAATAAATACACTTATTTTATAATTAATATATCACTCTATAGGAAGTATAATTTTCTCGGGATGTTGAAATTTTATCATTTTATTATGTATTAACATAGGAAACAAAAAGAAAAAAAGAGGCAATGCTTGATTTTATGTATTTGATTTCGTATATGCATACAGTATCTTCTATATTTTTTCTGTTTGATTAGTGAGATACATATATCATACTTGAATTAAGATCCTTTTATTCTCATATTTGTAAAGATTTCAGTATCCAATAGATAAATAATGTCATGTATGCAAAAATTATCACAGTAATGCAAAATGTACATTATGTTTATGTTCTTTCTTTTTCTTGTATTGCCTCAATAAAAATTTTTGATTAAAAAAAAAAAAGAAATAAATGCAGGCATAATAACATATGCTAAATCTCTTCGTGCCCTGAAAAATTGACTCTCCCAAAAGATCCTGACACAAAAAGAACTACCCTTGGTTATCCTATTCTAATACTGTGAAGTCTGGAGGGGTAGACATGACTTGTCTTATTGCAATTTATACCCCTCAAGTATCTGTATATTCTACCCTTAAATCATTGAGGTCAAAGCTTCTTGCAATTATGTCTCCCTCAAAGGACTGATCTCTTGTCCCTAGCTTTATTCTATCAAGTATATGGACATAAAAGAAGAGTTTATTGGAGACTGCTACTCATACTTGATGAGGGAGAGTTAACAAAAGTGCTGGGGAAACGTCTTTGCTATGTTTGCCAAAAAAAGGGTAGGAAAGGAAAAAGAGGTTTGCTCAAGGACCTTTGTCCCTTTATCTCTCTCTCCATTATACCTTGTTCTCTGAGTATCTGTGAAATAGTTGCTATTCTGTAACAACTGTAAAATTAACATTGTACAACAGAAGAAGATCAACCAGGTTCTGTTGTAATGTGTTGCATATGCTACTTAATTCTGTGTTTAACCATTTCTTTGCTCTAACTATATCAGAATGTAAGATAGAAGTGTTAATGTATTTTTCGCTCTCATTGGGTACATTATCTTTCAGACATTTGATACATGTGTTATGAATTGTCCGGGATACCTATATTCATACGCTGTGCTCTTGAGATTGTGCCGTTGACAATGGACAGGTACATTCTTACATAAGAATATCCTCTCTCTCCCACAACACACCCTCTTGGAAAGGGGATAATACACCAGTGTGTCTTATTTTAGTAAACAGGGTTTAGCTTGGATCTTTACTCCCAGTTTTTCCCACAAGACATCCACAAATAAAGGAAACAATCTTGGTTTTCTTTATATGCTTTTGAATAATACAGGCCTGAGTCACTACTTAAAGGGACATTATACACTAATTTTTTCTTTGCATAAATGTTTTGTAGATGATCTATTTATATAGCCCATAAAGTTTTTTTTTAAATAAATGTATAGTTTTGCTTATTTTTAAATAACATTGCTCTGATTTTCAGACTCCTAACCAAGCCCCAAAGTTTTATGTGAATACCGTCAGCTACCTTCTCCAGCTTGCTCCTGTTTGTGTAAAGGGTCTTTTCATATGCAAAAGAAGGGGGGGGGGGTGTCTTATTTCCCACTTGCAGTGGGCTTTCCAACTACCTTTTCATCAGAGCCAAACTGACAGCGTCTAAGTAAGTTTTTAAACAGTTTTATACTGGATTTTTATATCAGTATCTGTGCATCTTATTCTTTATAGTAGTGTCTATTACATGCATTTATATGAAAATGAGTGTATACTGTCCCTTTAATCACTCACGTCCTCCCTGGTTAGAGATTTTCCTCCTCTTCCCAGGAAGGCCACTAATTACTCTGGGGGAAAAAAATGATATGTAGATCTGTTCACCAGGTATACACACATCTGGAACAACACTGGTGAGGCTGTGTGTGACTGTGTTTTACATTTTTCTGGACTTTTTTGTAGTACATAAAACAATAAAACTTACAGTGTTCATGGACAGACTATGTATACAATCATCCTCTTCATCCACTTGGAAAGTGTAAAATTTGGTTTTTGATGTCAATTCACAGCCTGAAGTGTAGAAAAAACACACACAATTGGATATTATCAATAAAAAGTTTGCCGCTTCACTCAAATTCAAAGAATGCACAACTCTTGGTGTAATAAATTACAATTATGATATTTGAGAGTGATCTTCTATACTGATGGCAATAAGGGACAGATATGTAGCAAATAAAGGCTTTCTGAAGTCTGACATGTGCGCGTTTAATTCTCAGAACAGGAAACCCCAACATTTGCATTACAAATTAGAGGGGGACAAAATAATAATAATAAAAAAAAACTTTTATTTAACACATAAATCATTTAATTTGAAATTAAATTCAAAATTACCCATGAAAGGTACAATTAAGCATTGCACATGATTTCGCCTGCTTTACTGTCATTTACCTTACTGAATTATACTCCATAGAGAAAAAAAAAATAAGATGTACGTACAGCATAATTAAACTAAGCTCCAAGAACTTGCTTGCAGTAATTACATCAGTGCAGAAATGTACAGGTGTATTTTCTCCTGTAGCTTATTTTGAGGTCCTGGTTATTGTTGCACATTAGAATCACTATTTCATTGGCATATCAACTCCTTGTAATAATGGCACACAATGGGTTCAATCACTGTTTTAAGGGCCTTAAGCAAAATAGATGTAGGTATTCCATCACACAGTACTATGCCTAGCGTAGAACCTACGTCCAATGTGTTTGCTCATGCTGCAATCCCAGCTGCCAGCTTTGACAGCGGAGACTGCAATTGGGGACAGAAGGCACCTAACTTCATATAGTTAAGGGAGTGCTAATTGTGTTTCTTTACCATATGAAGGCAGATCCCTGATACTGACAGTGTCACAGACAGGAAGGGAAGGTTACTAATGCTACAGAAATATTTTTGGTAGGGGAGAGGGAGGGATGGGTCCCTACATTACAGAAAACAAATCAGAGGGGGTGGTGGATCTTACATCACAATCACTTGAAGGAGGAGGGGGGCTTGAGGGGGAGCCTTACACTCCAGCATACTGCCAGTAACAAAGATGGTGGTGCAGTAGGAGAGGCAAGAGAGCTATTTCTGAGGGGTCAGGAAGGTGGGGCGGATCCCTACATTATATAAAATTAAAAAAAAACAACTTAGCTGCATGCTGGCAGGCTGGCTGCCAGTACCTAAAATTGTAGAAGATTATGGTGACCAGTGGAGGAGAGAGGGAAGAAAGCTGTTTGGGAGGGATCAGGAAGGTGGTAGGTGTCAGGTGGGGAAGGTAATCTCTGCACTAAAATATATTTTTCCCTTTACAGTTAAAGGGACACTAAAGTCAAAATATTACTTATGATTCAGATAGAGAATGAATTTTTAAGCAACTTTCTAATTAACACCTATTATTAATTGTTCTTCCTTCTCTTAGTATCTTTATTTGAAAAGCAGTAATATATGCTTAAAGGGACAGTTTACTCAAAATTTTTCTCCCCTTTAATTTGTTGCCAATGATCCACTTTACCTGCTGGAGTGTATTAAATTGTTTACAAGTAGCTGTTTACAAGGAGCCGACCCATTTTTGGTTCAGAACCTGGGTTGCACAGGTCCCTGTAAGTGTGTGTGTGTTATATATATATATATATATATATATATATATTTACCAGAAGTCCCACTTTTACTGGGATTGTCCATGTTTGGAGGCGCTGTCCCAGTGTCCCACCCAGTTGTTCATTCTGTCCCAGTAGGGTCGCCACCTCCAGGTTTCAAATCATGTGTCCGGGTTTCAGCCCACCTGAAACCCAGACACATTATTCAAAATGACTGGACTGTGGCTCTCCAGCATAGTTGGATGCTGGTACTTTGTTACATACAGCCCTGCTTAGCTTAACGTTTGTGTCCTTCAAAGTTTACATTTAGTAATACAGACTGAGTGAGCAGCATAGGTTTTTTTATTTTGTAGTACTACTTGGTATATTTTTCTAAGAATTTAACACCCCCCGACCCCTGGTGACATTGCCGGTAATACACCTTTACGGGAATCATATGGGTATGACTAGAAAGTACAGACAGGCAGGATTTTTGGCCTGGATCTTGCTTTACTTCATGCAGGATAGTATTTTGGCTATAATCTTCCTGCATTATGATATAGAGTAGCCTCTTAAACAGCTTTAGCAGGTACGTGTTTCTTTTTTACTTTCATTCAATGTTGTATTTATGCCTTATCAGTATTTGGCTCTGTTCCTTAGACACATAAAACACATATTACACTGCAGATATTAAATTGTGAAATTGATAATTATGAAAGTTATAATTATGCTTGATGTTTGGCATTATTTAGCATCTGAGATTAAGATTAATGATTTATTTGCCATGACAACGTAATGGTGCCTTTTTCACTAGGGGGTGGTGTTATGGTCTATTTAAACTGTGTGATTCACTTGTTTGACTGAGGAAGGGTAGAGTATCCACGAAACATTACACACATGAAAGCTACTACTTTAAAAGGACCGGTAATTGCCACGCCCCCTTGACCACGCTCCTGACCACACCCCCACTGCCCCGCACCAGGTGGTCCCAGTTTCACCTCTAAAAATTATGGTAAGCCTATATATATATATATATATATATATATAACATGCAATAATGACATGAGTATCCTGATGTAGCTGAAATGCCCTGTTGGTCATCCCATCAAAATCAGGTTTACATTTAACAGTTACTATACCCTTTATGGTTTATGTAAATGACTTTTGAGGAATTCACTTTGCAAATGTATATATAATGCCATGTATCTGTGTAATATACTGGTGCTTTATGAATAAATGGTAACAAAAAACTATTGACTTACCTATTAGCGATAAACATGGAAGCGTGATGACAGATTAACCAAGTACATTACATGTTTGTAGGCACTGCAAATTGGTTTGTTTTCATTAATAATGTAAAATGTATTTGCATATACAACCTCTCTAGTCTCAACCTGTTATTTTAATGATAAACATACAGTTTTAATTAGATTAACATAGAACTATCGCGTATTTTTCTTCTCCTGTTATTTTAATAAAATCACCGACATCTTGATAAACCTTATCTTACATTTTGATTAATATTACTCAGCACGGCTCTAAGTGAATAGTTATAAAACACCTCTCACACCCATTTGAGTGTAAAACTGAAGACAAACAACTCACCAAACAAAAAGCTTTCGACCACTAGCTTTTCCATGGGAAATTCACGTTAAAAGCAGAACACGATAAAACCGGGTCAGTTGTGAAGTAACTCACGTGTAGTACACAAGTTTCAAGTTCTTCCGTGCAGAGAACCGGCGGAAAAGGAGGAGTCACATCGACACCTCAGCCTGAAGTGTCTGAAGAATGTGTCGTTTTTCTCTTTACCACAGCGACAATCCCTGCGATTTTTAATATTATTATGACCGCTTTGCCCTGATAGAGTATTTCCCTCTCCCCTGACACCTGTCATTTTAACGTATGTTTTAGGTTTTGTTTCCCACCAATTAAAAAAATATTGCTTTATTTGTAGAAAAATGTTATAAGCAAAACTAAAAAATAATGTAAGGCTCTTCCGAGGGCTATTTTATCTGGTATAATATATTTTAACTAATATAAGTTGTACAGGCTGACCTCGTTTTATTGCGCTTTGCAGCTACTGCGTTTCTTACAAATTCAAGGTTTGTGGCAATCCTGCGTCAAGCAAGTCAATCTGTGCAGATTTTCCAACATATCACTTGAATATTATTGTCGTCTGCCTTAAAACTTATCCTAATACCCCATAAACCGAAGTACCCCACATCCCAAACTAACACTACACTAATAAACATCTAAATCGCCACATACCCACCGCAAGTCGCTAATTATAAACCCCCTCTGCCCGCACATACCCAACTCAAGTCGCTAACTATTAACCTCTAAACAGTCACGTACCCACCGCTACCATCTATTAACCCCTATGCGCCACATACCCATCACAAGTACTATATTAACCCCTATGCTGTCACATACCCACCGCAAGTACTATTAACCCCCTATACCGCCACATACCCCACCGCAAGTACTATCTAGTAACCCCCTATGCCACCATAAACCCACCGCAAGTCCTAACTATTAACCCCTATGCTGCCACATACCCACTGCAAGTTGCTAAGTATTAACCCCCTATGCCGCCAAATATCCACCAAAAGTTGCTAACTATTAACCTCTAAACCACATACCCACCACTACAATCTATTAACCCCTATACCACAAGTACTATCTATTAACTCCCTATGCTGCCACATATATACCACAAGTACTATCTATTAGCCCCCTATGTCGTATCATACTTCCTATGCCGCCGGCAGTTCAGGGCTTAATTACGGTCCGGCACTGAGTTCCAGGAGCCCAGATAGGCCAAGGAGGTTTTGCCGGTCCTCCAGTGGTCAGCCACCAACGTTTTAGCACATCTATGTGACACATTATTTAAACATTGATGATAACTTTAGTGACATAGCTTCATAGTTATAATTAGGATGTTTAGTACTTATAGTATAGTTTATTATATACAATGGTAAGTTGAGAGTTTAAAACTATGAGCGGTTAGGTCTGAAAATAGGAGCCAAAAAGGGAAGCTGTGTCGGCGTCTCTCCCGACACAAACCTGGGCCTGCAGACCGGGCTGCTCACTCCCAGGTGCAAACACCAACAAAGAAGAAATCTCTTATATATTACGGTTCCCAGACCAAAAGAAATGTCCATTAAATTAGGCACAACATAAGCACTGTACTCAAAGATGCATATAACAGTTCATACCTTTATTCGTGGTGTGTAAACAAACACTCTGCATACATATGCGAGGTGACTACCAGGAGACACAGGTGTAGGTGGAGTGTGACGTCACTGACGCGTTTCACGCCCTTCTGGCGCTTTGTCAAAGATAGTTTGTTATTTTTTGACAGATGACGTTACAGGAGAGTGTTGTTTAGACATCACATCAGTGTAGGTGGTATAAGGGACGTAGCTGGGCGTTCCGTGGGGTGTGTAGGTTAGGCGTGACATAGGTGTAGGCAGTCAGGGGGAGTTAGCTAAGTGGTGCAGGGGGAGTGTAGGTTAGCAGTGACGTAGTTATAGGTGTTCAGGGGGAGTTATCGAGGCGTGCTAGAGGAAGTAGCCTGCACTTTGCTTTGGATACATCAACACAAAATCGATATGTTCAAAGCAGCGAAGTGCAGGTTGCAAGGAGGGTAGCGGCCATGTTTGTCTCAACTGAGCTAGTTAGAGTAGGTGTTGTAAAATTTAGGTCCCCACAGCAATATTAGTTTCAGTGAGCGCACTGTTTGAACCATGTATGCACACTTCAAATAGGACCGCCTCCGCAGTAATATGCCAACAAGCGGCGATGTTGGCATTGCTCGGATACGCCCCTTTGTTTTATAATATTCTGACGGCTGCAATGCCTAGGAGGCCCTTGAATCAGCTTCCCGAGGGTCCGTCAATGTTTTGAATATCGGTGTCTAGGGGCTATTGCATTGTCTTTCTATCATGCATTTGTTGATTATGCAAATATTTATATGTATTTACTCCCCTAACATAAGCCTCTAAACAAACTGATTGCCCTAAAGCAAGACTTGCATCCTTAATTCTAGGGATGCACCGAAATTTCGGCCACGGAAATTATTGTGTAGCATATTTCAAATTTGATGCCAGCCTAGTGCTGCTGTTTGAGCTCATTACTTGACTTACTGTTTTGCATATAATAATAGTTTTCTAGGACTATACTTTATTTGGATAATTGGTAAAAAAAGTTAAATCTGATTCTGTTACACATAACTAAATACAGAATAATACAGTATATTGATAATGTTTTAAGTAGGGATGCAGAAACATTTTGGCCTTAAATGGCATTATCGTGTTTTTTTCGGTTTTGTTTTTTTGCTTTTGTTTTTTTTGCCTGTTTTTTTTTTCTTGGTAAAATTATTGTGTAGCATATTATTGCTTTAAGGTATTTTTTGTCCAATTTTAGTGGGTTACTTTCAATAAAAGTGTGGCTATTGTTTTGTTATTGGCTTGCAGTTTTTCAATTCAGATTCATTCATTAAATAGTCTAATTATGCAAAAAAAAACAACCTAAAAAATTATTATTTTTTATAAAATAATTTGAAAAAAATAAATTTTTGGTTTTCGGCCAAGTGCATCCTGGATTTTCAGGTACGGTTTTGCTCCAGAATTTCCATTTCGGTGCATCACTACTTAATTCTTGTAGTGCTGGTTAGGAATAAGCTTAAATTTGCATGCACTGTTACTTTAAAATGTAGGAAGGGGGGCTGCCGTGCATGGAAGCAATATTGAGAGCTGAGCAAGTGATGCTGTTAAAAATCGCCTTTTTACAGCTAGCCCAAGATAATTTTTTATGCGAAAATACTATGGATCAACTCACCATCCATCACTGATCTTATTGATACCTATATTATACGGGACCTCTTCTCTTCAATCTGGACCGTTGGGGCCTTTGGTCACACATTAGTGTGTAGACCTGCCAGCTGCCAGCACCCCCCTGTCTGGGGCTTATTTACACAGTAGAGACCTGTGTCTTTCCAATTCTTCACAATATATGCTGATTCCCACCATGGAGCAGTTCTATGGCACTATACATGCCCTTCTAGGGGACTTTGAAAGCAAGCTATCTCAGAGGTTTGATGACCTGATATCAACCCTGAGACAAGTGGATATAGAGAGTGATGCCCTACAACCTACTAGAGTGAGGAAGGAGCAGACAGTGGCTTTACAGATAGACGCACAACTGAATTTCAAACATTTCTCACCAGTTGAGAAACAGCAGATACATGTGAGATATACAAAGAAGGAGGTCGGAGCGGGAGTGGCGGAACTGCCTTTGGATAGCCTGCGTCCACTAGATCACTACTCACAAAGCTTTAAAGTGACACTCTCCCTGAAAGCTACTGAAGGGTTTTCTACAGCTTCGAAACCCATGAGACCGCAGATGTTCTCTACCCTCCTTTCTAGTCCGAGCAAACAGATGAGGGGCTTGTCTTCTCTTTCAACCCATAACCAGATGAGAGTGGCTAGCTTCTTGAGAAAAGCCCGGGAACTCATGCGCCTGGTACTTTTTGTGAGTCAGTTGGCCTCGAAGAGCCTAACAGGGAGACTACTACTCCCTGCAGTGCTCAGTGTCTGGAGAGACTTTGAGGATCAGGGATCATGTATATGCTTCTGGAAAGCAGGAGTAGGCTAGAAGACAGATATTTTACCCTCCTTCATGTGGGTGCATAGTCTTAACTGAGCTGCTTGTATATCCCTTGCCTGCAGTAAAGCTAATGAACAATTTAGACAGTTGGGGTTGAGTTTTTTTTTTGTTCACTGCACCATATATTTCTTATATATTTTATGCCATATAAAATGCAGAATAAGCAAACTTGATATAATGTTTGTATTTTTTAAATGTCTTTCTCACATCTCTTCCTGATGTCCTCTCACTACCTTAAGCTAAACCTCTCCAAAACCGAGCTCCTTATTTTCACTTCTTATTCTAAAATCTCCGACCCCCATCTCTCTATAACTGTCGACAACTCCATCATTACCCCTACCCGCATGCCTGATGTCTTGGGATCACATTTGACTCAGATCTTTCTTTCACTCCTCACATTCAGTCCTTGGCTAAATCCTGCCGCTTCCACCTTAAAAGCATCTCTAAAATTAGATATTTCCTTACATAAGACAGAACTAAGATTTTAATCCACTCTCTCATCCTTTCCCGCCTCGACTACTGCAACTCCGCCCTCTCTGGTCACCCTAGCTGCCGCTGCCAGGCTCATCTTGCTTACACGTCGCTCTTCATCTGCTGCACCTCTCTGATAATCTCTTCACTGGCTTTCTCTTGCCTCCAGAATTAAACACAAAATTCTGACTCTGACATACAAGGTACTCAACTGCACTGCTCCCCCCTATATATCAGACCTTGTCTCCAGATACTCTCCCTCCCGCCCCCTTCGCTCTGCTCACAACCTCCTCCTCTCTTGTTACCTCCTCACATTCCCGTTTACAGGACTTCTCCAGACTGGCTCCCATCTTGTGGAACTTTCTGCCTCGCTCCACAAGAATCTCCCCTAGTTTTGAAAGCTTCAAGCGCTCCCTAAAGACTCTACTGTTCAGGGATGCATACAACCTACACTAACCTTTCTTTATACCAGTTCTTCTCCTCCATTACTATCAGCCATGAACCACATAAGCCTAAGATCTCAAATGTTTGCAGATCACCTTTATAGGAGCTGACTGCAACAGTGCGACTCTCGGCAGAGCCCTCTACCCATTTGATCCCTATAATTGTTACCTTGTGTACCTCCTATGTTTATAGCGCTGTGGAATCTGTTAGCGCTCTACAAATAACCGATTATAATAATAAAATGTATTTGGTCCCTGTGCCTCTCTCCTGCAAGACATAGTTATTTTTTTTCCAGTTCCTATCTAGCTTTTACAATAGCCTACAGGTTAGCAGATATAATAATGATGCTAATGTTCTATATTTAATTTCTTGGGTTTTGTTTTAGTCAAGGCTAACTTCCATTTATTCAGGTTATCCTCAGACTGATATCACAATTAAGGGACCAAAACATTTTAGAGTGCAATAAAATATGCAGGGACATATTGCCATTATATTAAAGAGTACATTTGAGGGATTTTTATGTCCAAATACAAAATTTTTGGCCTTCCCAATTGTAATCAACTGTCATCTTAAAGGGACACTGTAGCCAAAAAAAATCTTTCATGATTCAGATAGATCATGTAATTGTAAGCAACTTTCTAATTTACTTCTATTATCAATTTTTCTTCATTCTCTTGCAATCTTTATTTGAAAAGAAGGCATCTCAGCTAGAGAGCCAGCAAATTGTGGGTTCAGAACCATGGACAGCACTTGTTTTAAGGTGCTGTCCAATCAGCAAGGACAAACCAGGTTGTTCACCTAAAATGGGCCGGCATCTAAACTTACATTCTTGCTTTTCAAATAAACATACCAAGAGAATGAAGACAATTTGATAATAGGAGTAAATTAGAAAGTTGCTTAAAATTGCATGCTCTATCTGAATCACAAAATATTTTTTTTTGCTACAGTGTCCCTTTAAGTATGCTCAGTGGCTCTTGCTATGGTCTTATTTTTTTAGCTTGCAGCTGTATATATTAAACCCAGATGGACAGAGCAATTGCTCTCCTAGATCCTCCTCACTTTAATGTATAGTGGTTGTTAAACTGTCAGCGGCCAAGACAGCAAAATACATATAATGTTTCCTATAACCGTTAGGTTATATATATATATATATATATATATATATATATATATATATATATATATATATATATATATATATATATACTATAGAGGAACTGGTCTAGGGGCTATTGGTCTTATTATATATCATATAGACTTTTTTTTGTTTGCTAATAAAAGCACATTAAGACCTGGACACACCTATTGGTGACTATAAAGTAATAGTATTCTTGATTCCTTAAAGTTTCTTAGTGGTATACTTGCCCCTTATTTTCTTTATTACAGAACAGCATTTTATTCCCCTAGCTCTATGGCAGTGCTCCTCCTCATAATATATCTACTCTGAGTCATAGGCAAAAAATCGGTCAAACTTTACTGACATTCTTTATCTTATAAGTAATCTAGACATTTTTATACCTATCAGGTGTTATGGGGCCCAAAAGCGTCCACCAGTGTCACTATCATATATGTTTTCACTTACTATATCTAAGTGGTCCATAAGTGGCCAGCTAAATAGGCAGTCAATTAAAGGGACAGTCAACCCAAAACATTATAATAAAATTATTTTTATGTAGTATGTAATGCTGATTAACTCACCCTGTAGCCCATGTTTAATGCGCATATAGTTTTAGTGTAAAATCACTTAGTTGCCCTCCTCTGGCCATTTTTAAAATGACCGCCAGACCCCTCCTTTCCCTGACATCATCTTAAATGAAGGCCTACTTAAAAATAGCAGCTCAGTGTCGTCCTGCTTGTGCATGTACTTTGCACATGCGCAATTAAAAAATTTTCAGCTGCATATTCAACTGAATGTATGAAATGACCCCCTTGATGAAAAAATTGAAGAGAGAGAACTGAGGAATACCGCTCAGTTGAATAGCGGTCATATGCACCAGAAAAAATAATAATTGTGCATGTGCAAAGTACATGTACGAGCAGGATCGACATGGAGCTGCTATTTTCAAGTGAGCCTTCATTTAAGATGACATAAGGGAGAGGAGGGGTCTGCCAGTCATTTTAAAACAGCGGGAGGAGCGCAACTAAGTGATTTTACATTAAAACTATGCGCATTAAAGATAAGCTACAGGGTGAGATAATCAGCATTACATACTTCAAAAGAATAATTTATTTTAATTTTTGGGTTGACTGACCCTTTAAGATAATCTCTGTAAAATGTAGGTTTGAGAAGCCCATCTCTTCTCACTTGTTGTTATTCTTTTACTCCAATTATCAAATTTTCTTCCTTCTCTTGGTATCTTTATTTGAAATGCAAGAATGTAAGTTTAGATGCCGGCCCATTTTTGGTGAATAACCTGGGTTATTTTTGCTGATTGGTGGATAAATTCATCCACCAATAAAAAAAAAAGTGCTGTCCAGAGGTCTGAAACAAAAAAGAAGCTTAGATACCTTCTTTTTCAAATAAAGATAGCAAGTGAACGAAGAAAAATTGATAATTGGAGTAAATTAGAAAGTTGCTTAAAATTGCATGCTCTATCTGAATCACGAAAGAAAACATTTGGGTTCAGTGTCCCTTTAAATCAATATCTTCTGTTCAACTGAATTTTTGTCATAACTATTATATCTATATGGCGATCAATATATGTTTTATCTTTTGCAAAACCTCAATAAAAAAACTATTAAATAAAAAAAAAAATGGAGGAAGAAAAACACAGATGTGTGCAAAAAAGACATGCTGAATCAAACATACTTATAACAGTGCTAAAAATAGGAAATGTCATGTAAATAAAAGATACCTCTCAATATGGAAATGATACACTGCCCATTTACACATCAATCTTCTTAAATAAGCAAGAATTAACCTGCTTTTATGAGACTGAAGCTGGGGCATCTTTTTTGGGTACAGCCCGTTTGAACAGCACAATCAGATAATACAGTGATGATAAGCTTCATCGTTCCCCAACATGCCCCATAGCTTTGCTCCCCAAGGTTGGAACCCTAGAGAGTAAAGCCATCATTTTTCTGTGGTCACTGCTAGAGATATTCTCGCATGCTGGGGATCTTTTATAAGACCACCAAAAGGCTAAAGATAGCTGACAGAGCTCCAGGATTAACCAGACCTTTGCAGCAGGGTCCTTGCTACACTGTGGGGGATAAATGTTTTTTTCATCTGTAAAAATAAATAAGTACATCATTCTCTGCTGCACCATGCATAGTTACATTTCAAATAGGCAGGGAAATGTAATATTCTTACTTAATCTAAAAATGTGAATGTTGCTCAGCGTAAAAAAAAAATTCAACAGAGGAAAATGGAAGTTACAAGTTTAATAAGAAAAATATAGTCATACAGAGACTACATTCCTTGAGCTTGGATATGATTTCTTGTTGAAAGTCACAGTTCATCTTGGTTGGAGGATACTTCCCTTTCTTCTCTGTTGCTGCCATGATACTCTTGTGTTGTGATAAATCTTAACACTGGCTTAAGATCTCAAGGCTTTTTGCCAAAGGAAGTACACTATAAAGGTTATGTAAAGTCTGGCAACAAGGAACGAACGTTGAAGTTGCAACCATCAAACCAATGGAAACATTTTCCACCTGCTGCTTAATAAAAGAGGTCCACTGTTTGTAGCTCAGGCTTTGAGCCATAGGCCTTGGCAAGCTTTGATGGCAGCAAGATGTAATGATTGCCAAGAGGCATCACATAAAAATAATAATTTAAATACAGGCAGTCCTCGGGTTACAGACATCCGACTTAAGTACAACTAGTACTTACAAAAGGCGAAAATAGAGCTTTATCGCCAATCCTTCTTTCCAGGATAACCCAAAATACTCAAAATTCAATTGTCACAAGGAAAGAAAGTGATGTGAAATTTTCTGAACAGGGGCACAGATAGCAAAACAAACTTTTCCCTATACTATCCAAAACTAAAAAAATGTTTGGCTAGAGTTTCACGTAAAAAAAGTGCCTGTTCCAACTTACATACAATTTCAACTTAACAACAAACCTACAGAACCTATCTTGTTCATAACCTGGGGACTGCCTATAAAGGCATTTTACTTTGGATTTGTTCCACAAAACGAGGCTCTAAAATGAGATCCTTTCTAATCATCGAAAGGGCAACACAAGTAATAGAGATGGATTGTCTACAACCCGGAGGAATAGATCTGTTGACAAAAAGTTTTGTGAGGAAGATCATATGGCAGGATTGCATAGGTGATTCAGTGAATCATCATGCCTGAGTGGAATTAGCATGGACTTTAAAAGAAACCAGAGTTTTCCTGAGCTCATTTGCAATCAAGATTGTGGAGCGAGTTCAATTGGCTATGAACATTTTGGAAGCTTTCTGGCACTAAAATGAAGGCTAAAATTTTGTGATTTTAGACAGAGCACACAATTTAAAAAAAAAAAAAAAAAAGACGTTTCCAATATACAGATATCTGACTTTGTGATATATGTACTACTTCCAAATAATATTAAACATCAAGCCTGTATAAAGCAGCTTCTTGTTCACTCCATAACATTCAAAGAAGACCCTAATTTTTAGCAGAAACAAAAAGGAAAGAAAACCATCTTACCCTGATGGAAACATTTTAGTCACCTTGTGGAAAAGTTCAAAAGGATGTTGCTGAAATACCAGTTGAACGATTGGAGACAAAATTAATTTACAGAGTTTCGATAAAGACAATCTTTTGGCTGTTAAATAACTACTGAAACCCAAATTTTACAAAAAAATAATAGATACATTCATATTCAAAGCATTTTGAAGAAAACAAAAAGCTGAATAATATAAGGAATTCTAAAGGAATTCTCTCCACTTATTTGCCGCAGGTGGTCCAAATCTAATATGTCTTAAGTGTTACATGCTTTTACTAAAAGGTGACTATTATGGTACGCTGACTGTTAAAAGGGACCTTAGAAGCCCACACTAAGCACAACAATGGGAAAGATAACCACAGTGTTTAAAGAGAGGCCCCACTCTCAAGGGTGAGGTCACAAGCAGCAAATCAACATTAGAACAGTATCTTGCAGAAAAAAATAGTGAAATTGATGTATAAATGCAATGATGTATAAACGACTAAGAACAACTGTGAAATCACTCTATACAGTATGTTCAGTTTGTCATTGATATATGAGAATGCTCACACATTCAGGGATGCATTAATTACACATGTATTGTCTTAATGATATCTAATCTGATTATAGTATACTCCAGATCTAAATATATACCATAAATTACATATACATAAAGGATTATTAAAAAACAGTATAATTGCATAATCACATAGTACAAAAAAAATAGTTATAGGACTTACTCTGGATTTTAAATGAACAGTAGATTTTTTTTCCTGACAAATTTAAAAATTTGCTTAAATTTGCCATCTCCCTGGATCATGTGACAGCCATCAGCCAATCACAGACTCATACGTATCCACTGGGAACTTTTGCACTATAGTATGCCAATTATCATTCTAATTACAATTTTTTTTCTTTCACACTGTATTATGATTTCATTATTCTCTTTTTCCATGTGTGTGCAGTAGATATGTGCATTTGCGTTAACAAATGCAGAAGAGGGCCACAAGCCGCATTCATATTGTTTCTTGTGAAAGTGTAGCACACTGAAATCTGTTCAAATCTAGATGTGTGTGTTGTACATTCACAGCATTAAATCCGGGTAACCCTATGAGCCAAGCTGTTTTGTAGATCACCTTCATGAGAATTGATTTACAAAAGTGCAACTCTTGGCAGGGCCCTTTATCGCTTTGTCTCCCATAATTGTTACCTTGCATGTTAGACCCATGTTTTTAGTGCTGGAGCATCTATTGGCGCTCTACAAATAACTGATAATAATAATAACCTAGATGTGGTTTGGGCATTAAAGGGACACTGAACCCAAATTTTTTTTCTTTCATGATTCAGATAGATCATGCAATTTTAAGCAACTTTCTAATGTACTGCTATTATCAATTTTTCTTTGTTCTCTTGCTATCTTTATTTGAAAAAGAAGGCATCTAAGCTAAGGAGCCAGCCATCATTTGATTCAGTATCCTGGACAGCACTTGTTTATTGGTGCTGTCCGATCAGCAAGGACAACCCAGGTTGTTCACCAAAAATGGGCCGGCATCATAACTGATATTCTTGCTTTTCAAATAAAGATACCAAGAGAATGAAGAAAATTTGTTTATAGGAGTAAATTGGAAAGATGCTTAAAATTGCATGCTCTATCTGAATCACGAAAGAAAAAATTTGGGTTCAGTGTCCCTTTAAGTTTTATTTACAGGCTACTAAAATTTTCAGACAGAGTTCTAGTTTATTTTTCTGTTATTCTGGTCTTAGAGGTGAGAAAGTCACTCCATAAACTAGATCAGTTGCTGTTTCCAGTCCCTTCAAAATGAGGCGTCGAGTGAACAGATTTCCAAAGCTGCAATGTGGTCTTTCTTCATACTTTTGCTAAATTTTCCCTTTTAATGTTTTGGCTTCTTCAGAAAGTCCTTCAAGCAGCAGTGTCTGGCAAACAGGAACTGTTCCACCCATTCCTTTTGGTGGACTCCACAGCTTGGGTATTAAATCCCACACATCAAGGCTCATGGACTCTCACCATCATATGAAAGGAAATACAATGTATGCTTACCTGATAAATTATATTGAAAAGCAAGCTAAAGAGCACGCTAAAAAACTTAAATTATGCTTACCTGAAAATTTTCTTTTCTACAGATGGAAAGAGTCCACAGCTGCATTCATTACTTTCAGGAAATTCAGAACCTGGCCACCATTAGGAGGCAAAGACACCCCAGCCAAAGTATTTAATACCTCCCCCACCTCCCTCATCCCCCAATCATTCTGCCAAAAGAACAAGGAACAGTAGAAGAAATATCAGGGGAGCTGTGGACTCTTTCCATCTGAAGAAAAGAAAATTATCAGGAAAGCATAATTTAAGTTTTTCTTCATAAATGGAAAGAGTCCACAGCTGTATTCATTACATTTGAGAAAACAATTAACCAAGCTATAGGGGACACTGAATGCAAAAACGGCGGGGGGGGGGGGGGGGTACAAGAGGCGGCCCATTCTGGCACCAGGCCTGAAAACCCCTACCCAACAACATTCTAGCCGAGAACAACTTTGGAACACACTGCCGAGAACAACTTTAAAACACACTCCTTACTAAAGAAAGGAAACAAGCTACCGTATTCTTCCACAAAGAAGAAAAGACACAGAGAAAACATGAATGTTCTTGTAAAGCGCGGCTAATCCCCCTTAAGGGACTCAACGTGCTGCTCATCTTATCAACCTCGAAAGGAGGAAGGCCGAGTAGACCTCGCCGGGGATCAAACTTGCAACCCTCGGTTTGCTACAGTGCAGAGTAGCTACAGTGCATTAGTATTAATTCTAATTAAGCGGCCAAAGCAGCCAGAAAAAACGGACAAAGTCCAGAAAGTCTCGACCCAAAGGAAGAGAACCTCTAAAAGGAACGAATACTAAAAGGACACTTCCAAAGAGAACATGAAAGGCAAAACCGTAAGAACGGCGTTATGAAGGACCTAAATCCTCCAAGCCTCCAACCCACAACAGGAAGGAACACTCTAGTTCCCGGAAAAATCGGAAACGACTGAGCATGTCGCCGTGGATCTCAACAGAGTCCCAGCCCACTAGCTTGAAAGTCGAATGAGGACTGACCCCATGCCTCTAAGCAATCACGGACCCTCAAGTCCTCTCAGGATGCTAGTTGAAGCTTGTAAAATAAAACAAGTAAACAACACAAATCATATTATGATCACTAGCTGCCCTCACCGGACCAACCGGACATAAAAAGGCACCACGTGTCTGAACTAGGCCTCAAAGACAGAAGGATTTGTACCCAGTCAGGACCATCCTGAAACCAAGGGCCCCAGGACTGTCAAGGCCACATAGAGTCTCCCCCGAGATGGAGGGATAAAGAGCAGTCAGACAGACTTTTGTAAACAGTGCGACCACAAAATCTCGGGTATCAATTCCAGAGAAGAAAGTTCCCAATGGAAACATCACACCACAACATGAGCTTTAGACCAAAAAAAATCATCCTCACCGGATGAAAATAAAAGATAAGGCAACCCGTAGGTTATCACCCAGGAAGACTGGAAGGACCAGCAGGACCAGCCCAACAGGGGTCCGAGACTTCCAAGCTCAGAACTGGAAAGGATACACAAATAACCAAGACTATAAAAAGATTACCTAAAAATGTGCCTTAGTAGAACACGAAGGCGCGCCAGTCAATAACGAAAGGCGTAACATACCTCCACTGGGACAAAGGAAACAATGGAAGGTTGACCCCCTGAGGCCTCAGGGGCAGTTGCTCCCCCGGTGGGCTGAACTGGACCAGGTGATGCCATGCCTGACGAGCCCCGATTAACGGAACACGGACAATATCGTAAGCACCCTCCCAGAAGGTGCAGATGCGCCAGCGCCAAAGATATGGCCATGCAGAACCGTGTCGTAACCTCCGGTGGGAACAGGCCACACTCTCTAGAAGGATAAGTAGCGTTTGGGTTACCTGCATGAGTAGTAAGAGTTGGTGGTAGGGAACTTGTCTCGTGAGAAATGAAGACGAAGGTCCCCAAGTCACAAAAAGGTAGCTCAGAATACCAAAATATTCAGAAACGAAACCTCGTGCTGCAAGCTCAGATATGTCTGATGAACATCACCTAAAGTAAAAACACTAAACACTGCAATCATGTAAAAATGACTCTGAAACTTAAAGGGACATGAAACACAATTTTTTTCTTTCATGAATTAGAACTAACATACAATTTTAAACAACTTTCTAATTTACTTCTATTATCTAATTTGCTTCATTGTGTTGATATCCTTTGCTGATAAGCATATCTAGATAGGCTCAGTAGCTGCTGATTGGAGGCTGCACATAGATGCCTTGTGTGATTGGCTCACCCATGTGCATTGCTATTTCTTTAACAACAGATATCTAAAGAATAAAGAAAATTAGACAATAGAAGTAAATTGGAATGTTGTTTAAAATTGTATTCTCTGTCTGAATAATGAAAGAAATGTTTTGAGTTTAATGTCCCTTTAAATACTTGCAGGGCAAGCAGAAAGCAGCTGAAGATAGGATCCTTCAGATTGCTAAGTATCCACTAACCAGCGGATAACGTTGCAGGCTATCTAAGAACTGCCAGTCCTTCCCACAAACCCTGAACATGGAGAAAGGAGAAACCTCAAGAGGTTTACCGTACCTCGAATGCTCCGAGGACGAAGTTAGCAGAGCAACAGATCTCAGATCCTGCTCCAACACCGGACCAGCCCAAGCGACAGACATGTCTGATAGACAGGGGGGACAAAAAAAACAACCACAAGCCTACAGGAAAAGGAAGAAAAAGGGGGGCCTTACCCACCCCAACAGAGCTCGGGTGCCAACCCAATCCGCTCCTCCAAAATAAGGCACTCCCAAGGAGAACCCCCTGGAACAGAGAAAAGTGCAATAGTTCCGTAGGAAGACCTGTCACAGCTCTCTTAGAAGGGCACAGATAAGAACAGCGTACATGTCCACAAGACATGAAGCCATAGTATGATCAAAACACGGACCGAATGAAAAAATCACCCAGACCCTACTGTTGACCCAACAGAAAAAAAAACTCCCCATGAAGAGGAGCACACTCCGTCCGTAGGATAAGTCAGGCCGAAAAGTTTATAACCAGTACCCGAAGATGGATGAGAACTCTATCCTTCCAGCTTGAAAGCCCAATGAACTAGTCCCTAGGTCTCAACATAGGGTCCCTAAAGAAACTGGGTTGTCCCGAACTAGTCCACAGGATCATAACTCTCCAGACATCCAAGAAGGATCCAAGACAAGAACCCTGGACCCAGAATTGTCCTCGAACGAACGACACCCCCAGGGAACACAAGATACCCCGTCTGAAGCAATCAGACTCACAGGGGATGAGAACCGGGAAACCCGGAGAACGGGTACAGGACTCACTTGTAATTCCCAGCCCAAAGGGAAGAGAACACCCTTAGTCAGAGGTCAACACCCCCCCAACAAGGTGCTAGGCCGCAACAAAGTCACACAATTTCTCTAGAGCCCAAAGGCCCCAAGGGCAACACTAAGGGAAAAGAGAACGAGAACAGAGTCACCCGAAAGAGAGTAGAAAGAAAGGCTAGTCTCCATAATCCTTTCAGATTAACATTCCAGAAGACCACACCCAAGGGAGAAGAATGCAAAGCATCCCAAACCCAGGCAGAAAAACATCCCCTAAGCAAAAAGCTTGGAAAAAGAAACAACACCTCCTATCGCCCCTGATATGGAGACGACTAACTCCCAAAGGAATAAAAGAAAGGGAAGAAGAAGAGGCGCTAAAAAATATAGCAGTAGAGGTTAAAAAACTAGGAGGGATAGAAAATGCTCCTAAGGGGGATAAATATTAAATGTGGCAACAGATATCTGCTTAACTGTTCCTAATCACAAATGACATTCGATAATACTAGCACCTAAATATTGAAACAGAGGAAAATATGTTCAACTATTTAATATGCACAAGATCCACAATAAAAATGCACAATGCGGTGTACTTCTTCATAAAAGATAAAAACATAAAATAGATAAAACTAAGTGTTGCAACACTAATAATAAATTCTTAATAGACATAAAAAATGTATCAATAGATTTCACAAACGCTCCTAACATCAATGTGCGTATCGGATTAATTATACTTTAATTTAGGAGATTATTAATTAGCGTGGTAAAGTCCAGATTTGAACTGTTATCTTGCAATAGCTGTGATAATAACTTTCTCCTTTTAATTTGGTGGAAGTGTCTCTTTAGCTGCAATAATGATAATAACCTCTAAAGGGATATATAGCAATGCCTTTTTTGGCTTTTGCAATGCTTTGCTTTTTTGTTTGATAATTATCAATGGTAACAATATGGCAGATGTCAGATAGCAACAATGTATCAGTTACGGGTTAATATGTTTATAAACAGGCTAATAATAGCTCAAATCAAGCCAGTATTTTAAAATGTTCGTCCAAGTAGGGATATGCAATCCAGACCGTGTCTGACAGGTATTCTTACCCTTAGTTTAAAGGCTGCTGTGTCCGGTCTTTCTGAGCGTTCTCTTAATATTTACCACATCCTTCTCTCCGTGGTTGTGATATGTTCCTGGGGAAAAAAAGGTTCCGGTAGGTAAGCTTACCCTCTAACGTGTACCTCCGTCTGACTCCTAACCGCCCGTCGGCAAAGAGGGCGATTGTTAGTGACGTCACGCTTCTTACTTGTATTTTCTTCGTAACTTGCGCAAGTTATTTCCAGTAGTCGTTTGCTTGCGGTTAATACCTGCACTTCAGTCCTAAACATACGCAGGCAACTGGCACCTCAGTAGATCTTTTTAGAGAGGAGCATTTCTCAGTAAAGGCAAACAATTTTTTTCGGATGTTTAAACAGGTCACACTCTCATCAACATGTTTCACCAGGTGTTCTGGCTTTATCAAGATTGCCTGCGTACATTTAGTACTGAAGTGCAGGTATTAACCACAAACAAACTACTACTGGAAATAACTTGCACAAGTTACGAAGAAAATGCAAGTAAGAAGCATGACGTCACTAACACTCGCCCTCTTTGCCGACGGGCGGTTAGGAGTCAGACGGAGGTACAAGGTAGAGGGTAAGCTTACCTACCGGAACCTTTTTTCCCCCAGGAACATATCACAACCACGGAGAGAAGGATGTGGTAAATATTAAGAGAATGCTCAGAAAGACCGGACACAGCAACCTTTAAACTAAGGGTAAGAATACCTGTCAGACACGGTCTGGATTGCATATCCCTACTTGGACGAACATTTTAAAATACTGGCTTGATTTTAGCTATTATTAGCATGTTTATAAACATATTAACTCGTACCTGATACATTGTTGCTATCTGCCATCTGCCATATTGTTACCATTGATAATTATCAAACAAAAAAGCAAACCATTGCAAAAGTCAAAAAAACATAATTTATGTAAGAACTTACCTGATAAATTCATTTCTTTCATATTAGCAAGAGTCCATGAGCTAGTGACGTATGGGATATACATTCCTACCAGGAGGGGCAAAGTTTCCCAAACCTCAAAATGCCTATAAATACACCCCTCACCACACCCACAAATCAGTTTAACGAATAGCCAAGAAGTGGGGTGATAAGAAAAAAGTGCGAAAGCATAAAAACCAAGGAATTGGAATGTTACAGTACCAACAGTGTACCAAGGGTTAATACCAGGGAACAACGTCCTGCATAGGGAATCAGCAATTCACAAACCCAGCCAGTTTCCCTGCAAACATGAGACCAAGCTCCACCTTTCAGGTTTAAAAAAGAATAACTACTTTATTTGAAGGCAGCACACAGATTTATACACCCTGGCTTCAGGTTACAGAGGGCATTGGTTTAACAGTAAAGCAAACATATGAACAATGCATCAAACCTCTAACAATTGTCTATTCACAGGTAAAACAGATTAACACATTAAGTTAATTTACTGGGAAAGAACGTTTACTCAGACAATCTGATATTGGCCAGTCTAGTTAACATAATCACACAAGGACACAATCAGTTTACCCAGACAGACTCCTGAGACACAATCAGATCTGAAACATACATAGAATACATCTTATTACTGAATATAGGAACAGTTCTTATTAGCTATAAAGTCTTTTATGCCCACTTGGCTTATAGAGTCACAATTGCTCCCACAAGGGGCACTCACACCCTGTACCCATCCTGTATTTATGGATACAGGGTGACATAGACATAAGACAGAGTTATGAAAGTACATGGGGTGTCCAGCATATAAAATTCCATATTTCCATGCAGTCTCTGGGTATCCTTAAGCCCATGTACCTCCAGCCCAAAGAATGTTCCATAACAGGCCCTCCAATGTACAGTGGCGAGATTGGTTTTGTCACATCTCTCCCCTTTTCCAAACAGACTAACAGGGTATCTGACCTCCTGCCGGTCAGTGCCCTGGTTAGTCCAGCAACCCACCCATAAAACACAATTAGTAGTACAGCCCACCCACAATAAATGGTTACTACACCTGAGTACGGGGAAAACTTGTCCATGTCCAGGTACCTCACCACAGCTGTGTGGGGGACTGGTACGCTGAATTGGTGGGTTGCAAGGTGGGCAGAGACCAGCTGTACTCTGCCCGGGTGCCAGCACTACCATGGAAGTAGCCTGGTGGGAGCCTGGTTGCTGGAGGGGGAGACCGACTGTCTCCCCTTTGGATACATAGCTGTGCTGCTGGAGGGGGAGACCATTCGTCTCCCCTTTGGCTAAACAGCCGTGTTGCTGGGGGACAGGACCAACTGTCCCTACCCCTTGTAACGCAGCCTGCCGCTGGGGAATGGAGTCTGGGCTCCCAAAGTCAGGCTCTGCAAAGGACTCCCATAACAAGCCAGGACCATCAAACTCCTCTCCCTCTGGTTTGTCATGCTCGGCTGTCCAGGGTATATAATGTGCCATATACCACCAGAGCGCCTGGTAGGCATGTCAGTTTGCTGGGACAATCCATCTGTATTCCCGTTATGAGAGAGAATTCCTGTCCATACAAACAAGGGTTCAAATTCCTCAGTGCCCAGACCAGGGCCAAACAGTCCTTCAAAATCCCATCAGCTTCTTTACGAGTTTTCTGTACCTGCTCTCTATAGGTATCCACAATCCCTTCATACTGACATAGGGTGCCCTTGAGTTGCTGCACCTCACTATGAGCCAGCGTCAGCTTCTCCTCAAGTGTCACTAAGTTTTTCTTTAATGTTTCATGTTCCACTCTCAAGCTGGTGTTTTCTGCAGTCTGTCGGTGCAGCTTGTCTAGCAGAGATTCCTGTTCTAAACGTGCTTTTTCCTCTGCGCTCCTCTTCTCCTTCATCAGCGCATTGTAACGGGACCTCCACATATCAATAGCGGATAGAGATTTACTGCGCTCAGCGTCCTGGGGCTTAGCAGCAGGTGGGTCAGTCTCTGCTGCACGGATCTGGGCACGGGTAGTCACAGAGTTAACATCAGCGGGACCCATAGGAGCGTAGGCAGAAACAAGGGGGGCCAAGTCATTTCCAAGAAGAACATCAGCAGGTAAGTCCTTCTTGACCCCCACATTCACAGGTCTAGCGCCCACTCCCCAATCCAAATGTACCCTGGCAACAGGTAGGCTGAACACATCGCCCCCTGCTACCCTCACAGCCACAGTGTCTCCAGTGTACTGTTTCTCAGACACCAAGTTCTTTTGAAGCAAGGTCATGGTAGCACCAGTATCCCGTAGACCACTGACCTTCTTCCCATTCACTTTAACCAGTTGCCGGTTATTCCGGTGGGCAGCTTGCACAAGGTCTGCCTCATGTAGGATGCTCCAGCATTCTTGCGCCTCTACGTAGCGGGCCGCAGGCTGAGGATTACGTGGGATTCCGCCGGCGGGTCTTCTCCAGGACTGCGCTTGGTTCGCTGCGTTTAGGGGACACTCTGGTCTTTTGTGCCCTAGTTGCTTACATCTAAAGCACCGAATAGGTTGTGAGTAGCACCGCAGGGCTCTCTGAGGGTAGTTCGTGGCCGGAGGCCGTGTGGTATAGTGGTGTGCCGGGGTTTGGTAACTGGCAGCTGCTGGGGTGACTGGGGGTCTGTACTCCACTCTAGCAGGGGGCTTAGTGGTAGCAGTGTCCAGTTTGCGGGCATCCGTATACTCATCTGCCAAGCGAGCCGCTTCCTGCAGGGTGGAGGGTTTACGGTCCCGAACCCACTCTCGAACTCCTGCGGGTAATTTGTCGAAGCAATGTTCCAACAGGAATAGCTGCAGCACCTCTTCCCCAGATATGGCTTGGCACCCCGCTATCCAGTGAGCTGCTGTGCGGTGCACCTTACATGCCCACTCAAGGTAGGAATCTCCAGCTAATTTAACAGTGTCTCTGAACCGTCTCCGGTATGCCTCTGGTGTAACCGCATACCTGGAGAGCAGAGCCTCTTTTACAGTATTATAATCCCTGACTTCCTCATCTGGAATGGCCCGAAAAGCCTCTCTGGCCCGGCCGGATAATTTTCCAGATAATATCGTGACCCAGTCCTCTGCGGGTACCTTGTGTAGTGCACATTGCCTCTCAAAATCCGCAAGGTACCCATCAATCTCTCCTTCTGTTTCCAGGAAGTTTTTAAAAGCTGCAAAATTTACTTTTCTCTTTTCCATCTTAGTCAGTATTGTAATAATCCCCCTCTTCCTGAGGTTACTGGCTTGTGTAGTTGCTCTTCTGGGCGATAAGGTTCATTCCGTCGCTGCCACCAATGTTACAGTACCAACAGTGTACCAAGGGTTAATACCAGGGAACAACGTCCTGCATAGGGAATCAGCAATTCACAAACCCAGCCAGTTTCCCTGCAAACATGAGACCAAGCTCCACCTTTCAGGTTTAAAAAAGAATAACTACTTTATTTGAAGGCAGCACACAGATTTATACACCCTGGCTTCAGGTTACAGAGGGCATTGGTTTAACAGTAAAGCAAACATATGAACAATGCATCAAACCTCTAACAATTGTCTATTCACAGGTAAAACAGATTAACACATTAAGTTAATTTACTGGGAAAGAACGTTTACTCAGACAATCTGATATTGGCCAGTCTAGTTAACATAATCACACAAGGACACAATCAGTTTACCCAGACAGACTCCTGAGACACAATCAGATCTGAAACATACATAGAATACATCTTATTACTGAATATAGGAACAGTTCTTATTAGCTATAAAGTCTTTTATGCCCACTTGGCTTATAGAGTCACAATTGCTCCCACAAGGGGCACTCACACCCTGTACCCATCCTGTATTTATGGATACAGGGTGACATAGACATAAGACAGAGTTATGAAAGTACATGGGGTGTCCAGCATATAAAATTCCATATTTCCATGCAGTCTCTGGGTATCCTTAAGCCCATGTACCTCCAGCCCAAAGAATGTTCCATAACAGGCCCTCCAATGTACAGTGGCGAGATTGGTTTTGTCACATGGAATAATTGTGCTTTATACAAAAAAATCATAACCACCAAAAAAGGGTGGGCCTCATGGACTCTTGCTAATATGAAAGAAATGAATTTATCAGGTAAGTTCTTACATAAATTATGTTTTCTTTCATGTAATTAGCAAGAGTCCATGAGCTAGTGACGTTTGGGATAATGACTACCCAAGATGTGGATCTTCCACGCAAGAGTCACTAGAGAGGGAGGGATAAAATAAAGACAGCCAATTCCGCTGAAAAAACATAATTTATGCTTACCTGATGAATGTATTTCTCTTGTAGTGTAGTCAGTCCACGGGTCATCCATTACTTATGGGATTATATCTCTCCCCAACAGGAAGTTGCAAGAGGATCACCCAAGCAGAGCTGCTATATAGCTCCTCCCCTCACATGTCATATCCAGTCATTCGACCGAAACAAGACGAGAAAGGAGAAACCATAGGGTGCAGTGGTGACTGGAGTATAATTAAAATTTAGGTCTGCCTTAAAAGACAGGGCGGGCCGTGGACTGACTACACTACAAGAGAAATAAATTTATCAGGTAAGCATAAATTATGTTTTCTCTTGTTAAGTGTAGTCAGTCCACGGGTCATCCATTACTTATGGGATACCAATACCAAAGCTAAAGTACACGGATGATGGGAGGGACAAGGCAGGAACTTTAAACGGAAGGAACCACTGCCTGAAGCACCTTTCTCCCAAAAATAGCCTCCGAAGAAGCAAAAGTGTCAAATTTGTAAAATTTTGAAAAAGTGTGAAGTGAAGACCAAGTTGCAGCCTTGCAAATCTGTTCAACAGAGGCCTCATTTTTAAAGGCCCAGGTGGAAGCCACAGCTCTAGTGGAATGAGCTGTAATTCTTTCAGGAGGCTGCTGTCCAGCAGTCTCATAGGCTAAACGTATTATGCTACGAAGCCAAAAGGAGAGAGAGGTAGCCGAAGCCTTTTGACCTCTCCTCTGTCCCGAGTAAACGACAAACAGGGAAGAAGTTTGACGAAAATCTTTAGTTGCCTGTAACTAGAACTTCAGGGCACGGACTACGTCCAGATTATGCAAAAGTCGTTCCTTCTTTGAAGAAGGGTTAGGACATAATGATGGAACAACAATCTCTTGATTGATATTCCTGTTAGAAACCACCTTAGGTAAAAACCCAGGTTTAGTACGCAGAACTACCTTGTCTGAATGGAAAATCAGATAAGGAGAATCACAGTGTAGGGCAGATAACTCAGAGACTCTTCGAGCCGAGGAAATAGCCATCAAAAACAGAACTTTCCAAGATAACAGCTTAATATCAATGGAATGGAGGGGTTCAAACGGAACACCTTGAAGAACTTTAAGAACTAAGTTTAAGCTCCACGGCGGAGCAACAGTCTTAAACACAGGCTTAATCCTAGCCAAAGCCTGACAAAAAGCCTGAACGTCTGGAACATCTGCCAGACGTTTGTGTAACAGAATAGACAGAGCAGAAATCTGTCCCTTTAATGAACTAGCAGATAAACCCTTTTCTAAACCCTCTTGTAGAAAGGACAAAATCCTAGGAATCCTAACTTTACTCCATGAGTAACTCTTGGATTCACATCAATATAAGTATTTATGCCATATTTTATGGTAAAATTTTCTGGTAACAGGTTTCCGAGCCTGTATTAAGGTATCAATAACTGACTCCGAGAAGCCACGCTTTGATAGAATCAAGCGTTCAATCTCCATGCAGTCAGCCTCAGAGAAATTAGATCTGGATGGTTGAAAGGACCCTGAAGTAGAAGGTCCTGTCTCAGAGGTAGAGACCATGGTGGACAGGACGACATGCCCACTAGATCTGCATACCAGGTCCTGCGTGGCCATGCAGGTGCTATCAGAATCACCGATGCTCTCTCCTGTTTGATCTTGGCAATCAGCCAAGGAAGCAGCGGAAATGGTGGAAACACATAAGCCATGTTGAAACCCCAAGGGGCTGCTAGAGCATCTATCAGCGCCGCTCCCGGGTCCCTGGACCTGGATCCGTAGCAAGGAAGTTTGGCATTCTGTCGAGAAGCCATGAGATCCAGTTCCGGTTTGCCCCAACGATGAATTAGTTGAGCAAAGACCTCCGGATGAAGTTCCCACTCCCCCGGATGAAAAGTCTGACGACTTAGGAAGTCCGCCTCCCAGTTCTCCACGCCTGGGATATAGATCGCTGACAGGTGGCAAGAGTTGGACTCTGCCCAGTGAATTATCTTTGATACTTCCAACATCGCTAGGGAACTCCTGGTTCCCCCTTGATGGTTGATGTAAGCCACAGTCGTGATATTGTCCGACTGAAATCTGATGAACCTCAGTGTTACCAACTGAGGCCAAGCTAGAAGAGCATTGAATATCGCTCTTAATTCCAGAATATTTATTGGGAGGAGTTTCTCCTCCTGAGTCCACAATCCCTGAGCCTTCAGGGAGTCCCAGACTGCGCCCCAACCTAGAAGGCTGGCATCTGTTGTTACAATCGTCCAATCTGGCCTGCGAAAGGTCATCCCTTTGGACAGATGGAGTCGAGAAAGCCACCAGAGAAGAGAATCCCTGGTCTCTTGATCCAGATTTATTAGAGGGGACAAATCTGAGTAATCCCCATTCCACTGACTGAGCATGCATAATTGCAGCGGTCTGAGATGCAGGCGCGCAAATGGTACTATGTCCATTGCTGCTACCATTAAGCCGATTACTTCCATGCACTGGGCTACTGACGGGTGTGGAATGGAATGAAGGGCACGGCAAGCATTTAGAAGTTTTGATAACCTGGCCTCCGTCAGGTAAATTTTCATCTCTACAGAATCTATAAGAGTCCCTAAGAAGGGAACCCTTGTGAGTGGTAATAGAGAACTCTTTTCCATGTTCACCTTCCACCCATGCGACCTCAGAAATGCCAGAACTATCTCTGTATGAGACTTGGCAGTTTGAAAACTTGACGCTTGTATCAGAATGTCGTCTAGGTACCGCCAAAAGTAAAGATTCTTGGGGCCGTAGCTAACCCGAAGGGAAGAGCTACAAACTGGTAATGCCTGTCTAGGAAGGCAAATCTTAGATACCGATAATGATCCTTGTGAATCGGTATGTGAAGGTAGGCATCCTTTAAGTCCACTGTGGTCATGTACTGACCCTCTTGGATCATGGGTAGGATGGTTCGAATAGTTTCCATTTTGAATGATGGAACTCTTAGGAACTTGTTTAGGATCTTTAAGTCCAAGATTGGTCTGAAGGTTCCCTCTTTCTTGGGAACCACAAACAGATTTGAATAAAATCCTTGCCCTTGTTCCGACCGCGGAACTGGGTGGATCACCCCCATTAATAAGAGGTCTTGTACACAGCGTAGAAACGCCTCTTTCTTTATTTGGTTTGCTGATAACCTTGAAAGATGAAATCTCCCTTGTGGAGGAGAAGCTTTGAAGTCCAGACGATATCCCTGAGATATGATCTCCAACGCCCAGGGATCCTGGACATCTCTTGCCCAAGCTTGGGCAAAGAGAGAAAGTCTGCCCCCCACTAGATCCGTTTCCGGACAGGGGGCCCTTACTTCATGCTGTCTTAGGGGCAGCAGCAGGTTTTCTGGCCTGCTTGCCCTTGTTCCAAGACTGGTTGCCTTTCCAACCCTGTCTGTAACGAGTAGCAGTCCCTTCCTGTTTTGGGGCGGAGGAAGTTGATGCTGCTCCTGCCTTGAAATTACGAAAGGCACGATAATTAGACTGTTTGGCCTTTGATTTGGCCCTGTCCTGAGGAAGGGAGTGACCCTTACCTCCAGTAATGTCAGCAATAATTTCTTTCAAGCCGGGCCCGAATAAGGTTTGCCCTTTGAAAGGAATATTAAGCAATTTAGATTTAGAAGTTACATCTGCTGACCAGGATTTAAGCCATAGCGCTCTGCGCACCTGGATGGCGAATCCGGAGTTCTTAGCCGTTAGTTTGGTTAAATGCACCACGGCATACGAAACAAATGCACTAGCTAGCTTAAGGGCTTTAAGCTTGTTCATAATCTCATCCAATGGAGCTGTGCGAATAGCCTCTTCCAGAGACTCAAACCAGAATGCCGCCGCAGCAGTGACGGGCACAATGCATGCAAGGGGCTGTAATATAAAACCTTGTTGAACAAACATTTTCTTAAGGTAACCTTCTAATTTTTTATCCATTGGATCTGAGAAAGCACAACTATCCTCCACCGGGATAGTGGTACGCTTGGCTAAAGTAGAAACTGCTCCCTCCACCTTAGGGACCGTCTGCCATAAGTCTCGTGTGGTGGCGTCTATTGGGAACATTTTTCTAAATATCGGAGGAGGGGAAAAAGGCACACCGGGTCTATCCCACTCCTTGCTAATAATCTCTGTAAGCCTTTTAGGTATAGGAAAAACGTCAGTACACACCGGTACCGCATAGTATTTATCCAGCCTACATAATTTCTCTGGGATTGCCACCGTGTCGCAATCATTCAGAGCCGCTAACACCTCCCCTAGCAATACACGGAGGTTCTCAAGCTTAAATTTAAAATTTGAAATTTCTGAATCCGGTCTCCCCGGATCAGATCCGTCACCCACAGAATGAAGCTCTCCGTCCTCATGTTCGGCAAATTGTGACGCAGTATCGGACATGGCTCTCGTGTCATCGGCGCGCTCTGTCCTAAACCCAGAGCTATCGCGCTTGCCTCTTAACTCAGGCAAATTAGATAATACTTCTTTCATAACATTAGCCATATCATGCAAAGTGATTTGTAAGGGCCTTGATGTACTTGGCGCCACAATCTCACGCACCTCCTGAGCGGGAGGCGAAGGTACTGACACGTGAGGAGAGTTAGACGGCATAACTTCCCCCTCGATGTCTGGTGATAATTTCTTTACCGGTAAAGACTGACTTTTATTTAAAGTAACATCAATACAATTGGTACACAAATTTCTATTGGGCTCCACATTGGCTTTTAAACATAATGAACAAGTCGATTCATCTGTATCAGACATGTTTAACAGACTAGCAATGAAGGCTAGCAAGCTTGGAAAAAAACTGTCAGTGAATTTACAAGCAATATGAAAAAACGCAGCAGCGCTTTTAAAAACACAAAAAAACTGTCACAGTTGAAATAACAATGAACTAATTCAGTTATAGCCAACAATTTTAACAATAAATGTATGAATTTAGCAGAGGATTGCACCCACTAGCAAACGGATGATTAACCCCTCAATACCCACAACCGGATAATCAATTTTAGATTTAACGTTTTTCTCACAGTCAAACAAACTGTCACAGGTCTGCTGTGACTGATTACCTCCCTCAAAATTGAATTTTGAAGACCCCTGAGCTCTCTGGAGACGTCCTGGATCAAGGAGGAAAAGGCAGGAAGACTGTGCTAGAATTTTATCTGCGCAACAAGGCGCTAAAAAAGGCCCCTCCCACTCATATTACAACAGTGGGAGACCTGTTACGGTTTCTATGCAGAAATAAACGTTAGCCATGTGGAAAAAAATCATGCCCAAAAAGATTTATCACCAAAGTACCTCACAAAACGAATAACATGCCAGTAAACGTTTTCCAGTGTTATGTAAAGTTATCACTAAGCCTGCTACCAGTCGCTTCTACTGCAGTTAAGGCTTATACATTAATTTCAGTATTAACAGTATTTTCTCAGTCAAATTCTAGTCCCTAGAAAATAACTCAACTGCGCATACATTTAACAGCCTGATACCAGTCGCTACTACTGCATTAAAGGCTGTACTTACATCATATGGGTAACGGCAGTGTTTTCTTAGTCAATTCCATTCCTAGAAAATATTATACTGCACATACCTCATTTGCGGAGGACCCCGCATGCTATTCCCCTTTCTGAAGTTACCCCTCCTCAGAATGCGCGAGAACAGCCAGTGGATCTTAGTTACGTCTGCTAAGATCATAGAAAACGCAGGCAGATCTTCTTCTTCTAAATACTGCCTGAGAGAAAAAACAGCACACTCCGGTGCCATTTTAAAATAACAAACTTTTGATTGAAGAATTAAGTAAAAAACTCCTGTCTCCTCTCACAACCTCCTTTGTTGAGACTTGCAAGAGAATGACTGGATATGACATGTGAGGGGAGGAGCTATATAGCAGCTCTGCTTGGGTGATCCTCTTGCAACTTCCTGTTGGGGAGAGATATAATCCCATAAGTAATGGATGACCCGTGGACTGACTACACTTAACAAGAGAAATAATCCACACCCAAAATAAAGTTTAAATCTTATAATGAAGAAAACTGAAATTATAAGCAGAAGAATCAAACTGAAACAGCTGCCTGAAGTATTTTTCTACCAAAAACTGCTTCAGAAGAAGAATACACATCAAAATGGTAGAATTTAGTAAAAGTATGCAAAGAAGACCAAGTTGCTGCTTTGCAAATCTGATCAATCGAAGCTTCATTCCTAAATGCCCAGGAAGTAGAAACTGACCTAGTAGAATGAGCTGTAATCCTTTGAGGCGGAGATTTACCCGACTCGACATAAGCATGATGAATTAAAGATTTCAACCAAGATGCCAAAGAAATGGCAGAGGCCTTCTGACCTTTCCTAGAACCGGAAAAGATAACAAATAGACTAGAAGTCTTTTGGAAATTCTTAGTAGCTTCAACATAATATTTCAAAGCTCTAACTACATCCAAAGAATGCAATGATCTCTCCTTAGAATTCTTAGGATTAGGACATAATGAAGGAACCACAATTTCTCTACTAATGTTGTTAGAATTCGCAACCTTAGGTAAAAATTTAAAAGAAGTTCGCAACACCGCCTTATCCTGATGGAAAATCAGAAAAGGAGATTCACAAGAAAGAGCAGATAATTCAGAAACTCTTCTAGCAGAAGAGATGGCCAAAAGAAAACAAAACTTTCCAAGAAAGTAATTTAATGTCCAGTGAATGCATAGGTTCAAACGGAAGAGCTTGAAAAGCCCCCGGAACCAAATTCAAACTCCAAGGAGGAGAAATTGACTTAATAACAGGTTTTATACGAACCAAAGCTTGTACAAAACAATGAATATCAGGAAGAATAGCAATCCTTCTGTGAAAAAGAACAGAAAGAGCAGAGATTTGTCCTTTCAAGGAACTTGCAGACAAACCTTTATCCAAACCATCCTGAAGAAACTGAAAAATTCTCGGAATTCTAAAAGAATGCCAGGAAAAAAGATGAGAAAGACACCAAGAAATGTAAGTCTTCCAGACCATGCTGGAGCCACCAGCAGAAAAAACGAGCATTCCTTCAGAATCTTGGAGATTACTCTTGGAAGAAGAACTAGAGGCGGAAAGATATAGGCAGGATGATACTTCCAAGGAAGTGACAATGCATCCACTGCTTCCGCCTGAGGATCCCTGGATCTGGACAGATACCTGGGAAGTTTCTTGTTTAGATAAGAAGCTATCAGATCTATTTCTGGAAGTCCCCACATTTGAACAATCTGAAGAAACACCTCTGGGTGAAGAGACCACTCGCCCGGATGTAACGTTTGGCGACTGAGATAATCCGCTTTCCAATTGTCAATACCTGGGATATGAACCGCAGAGATTAGACAGGAGCTGGATTCCGCCCATACCAGTATTCGAGATACTTCTTTCATAGACACAAGAAAAACAGGGTGAGTAGCACTCTTAATTAGTCAATAAAAGATACAGGTGCATCCTAGAAAAGTGAATATCTAACAACGTAAATAAGAGAGTAGAAACCTAAAATACAGGTAACTAAAAGTCTAGGCAAAAGAGAGCACAGCTGTATATAATGAGTAAAAGACTAGGGCGAATTCTTGAAATACAAATAAATTTAATAAAGTTACATTAAATAAGTGCATACATCCAAACATACAATCACATACATACAGGGATATAGAAGATGCATAAAAAATGTCAGATGGGCCGTGCAGGGGACTGGTGCACCAGTATACAAAAATAGGCAAATGTTCGTCACTTTGCATGTATAGGTGATATATAATTAATTGTAATCCGCAGTATAGTGCATGTCCTTAAAGATGCACAGACCAAGTGGATACAGTCTTACCCCTTCGTGTCTAAATGTACATAGTAGCGTGAGGTCATCAGGAGTCAAGGGGAGCTTACCCTCGCCGCGTCTTTTTCACAGGCATGTGTAAAGTGCAAATAGATAACAGTTCATTGGAGTACCTGTCTTTTTCACGCGGTTGCTCTACCCTGAATTGTAGCTCCTGAGACACAGAAATATCCAGATGAGACAAGGGGTAGACCACAGTCAGGCAGAGGGTCCTCTGACAAAGTGCTGCAAACACTTTGTCAGAGGACCCTCTGCCTGACTGTGGTCTACCCCTTGTCTCATCTGGATATTTCTGTGTCTCAGGAGCTACAATTCAGGGTAGAGCAACCGCGTGAAAAAGACAGGTACTCCAATGAACTGTTATCTATTTGCACTTTACACATGCCTGTGAAAAAGACGCGGCGAGGGTAAGCTCCCCTTGACTCCTGATGACCTCACGCTACTATGTACATTTAGACACGAAGGGGTAAGACTGTATCCACTTGGTCTGTGCATCTTTAAGGACATGCACTATACTGCGGATTACAATTAATTATATATCACCTATACATGCAAAGTGACGAACATTTGCCTATTTTTGTATACTGGTGCACCAGTCCCCTGCACGGCCCATCTGACATTTTTTATGCATCTTCTATATCCCTGTATGTATGTGATTGTATGTTTGGATGTATGCACTTATTTAATGTAACTTTATTAAATTTATTTGTATTTCAAGAATTCGCCCTAGTCTTTTACTCATTATATTCAGCTGTGCTCTCTTTTGCCTAGACTTTTAGTTACCTGTATTTTAGGTTTCTACTCTCTTATTTACGTTGTTAGATACTTCTTTCATAGCCAGAGGACTGTGAGTGGGTAGGAGAGTGACGTCGCTACAGCCTGGTGGGGGTGTGTGCGCTGCTATCCAATTGCAGCCCCAAGAAATCGGCAAAAGAAAAGAGAAGCACTGTTGGCGTGGTGCCAGCTAGAAATGCGGATCAAGCCCAATCCAAATAGTAGAAGGTAGAGGGAAGCAGCACTCTTACTCCATGGTCCTTAAAATCCAAAAGGTTTATTTCAAAAAATGTTAAAACACGTAGAAAAGTGGACAAGCACAGCACAATACAAATGCAAGCTATACAGGTGGAGGGGGGGGAGCAAATCCTTACATGTTTCGTGCTATGCAGCACTTAATCATAGGATAGCTCACCACCTGTGCAGCACACCTTTAAAGGAGCAATGGCCAATCATTCAAAGCCATAGTATACCCAAAATGAATGTCTTAAAGGCATACTGCACAGGTGTGAGAAGAAATGGTGTAACAGAAAAAATACTTATTACATAAGAAGTACAAAAATGAAAATAAAAATAAAAATAAAAATAGAAATGAATGTAAAAAACACATCAATAAATCATGTTACACAAGATCCAAATTAGTCTCAAAAAGAAAAATTAATTAATGAAATTGTAAATCTGATTATAAATCTAAGACAGATGAGATATAGTAATGAAAGATATATATCTATATCATCATATATACAAGGCAAGACAAAAATCAAAAATCAGAAAATCAAAAAAATCAAAAAATCAAAAAAGATTTTAAAGGCAATAAAGTACAAATCAAATGAGATATACAACTTTTGCCAAAACCTTAGAAAAAGTGGTATTGATTTTTCAAAATGTCATGCATTAATTGTGTTCATATTCACGTTACCATATTAACAGTGGGATTGAAACAACTGAACATAACTTATATTTTCAGAAATCAGAATTTTGGAGTCTGATATACATATGTTATACATGTATTAAAATACTGTCAAATTTTTTCCATATTTTTTCATATTTTTTCATAATTTTTTCATATCCCTTCATATTTTTTCACAGTTGTAGATAAATACAAAAATAAAAAAGTTAATGTGAAAACATATACAGATATGTATAATTGTATATATCAAGGTGTCAAAATATGAAGATATGTGAATGTAATACTGAATATATTTAGAATGAGATTAAGAATAAAGCAAAAATATATAAACTATATAAATAATATGAATAAATAATTTTTGATGAGTATTCTTGATATGACTACGACAATGGGTGTCTACATAGATGGGACTTATTTAAGATGGAACAAGTTACTCAACAAAGTAACTAATGTCCCATTCTTTATTTAGACCAAAAGGTACCCTCGTGTTAAGTTTCCAAATCCAAAAAAGTTCTTTCTTGGACAATATATTATAAATGTTTCCTCCTCTAATGGGCTTTTTGGCTATGTCTATTACTTTAACAGTAAATTTTGGCTGATCAGTAAAATGTATGCAATTGAAATGTCTTGCTACACTCGAATCCTTGTTGTAATTTTTAATATCCCTTCTGTGCTCTCCTATTCTTGATCTAAGGGCACGTGAGGTCTGACCAACATACTGTTCAGAACAGAGGGTACAGTCTATGAGATAGACGACGAATGTTGTACTGCAATTGGCGTAATGATTAATCTTGAAATTCTGTTTGGTTACATGACTGGTGAATTCAGTCTCCATAGATATCTGTAAGCAAGTAAGACAGTTTCAAGATAGACATCTAAAAGTGCCCTTCTTATTCAGCCACTGGCACCCCCTTGGACCCACTTGGCTGTTCACCATGCTGGGCGCAAGCTTTTTAGCAAGTGTGGGTGCCCTTTTAGGCACAAATTTGACCTTATCTACAAAGTTTACTAGAATATCATCACCTTTAAGTATGGATAAGTTACCTTTAATAATTTTACATAAGTCATTGAATTGTGAAGAATACTCTGTCGAAAATACTACTAAATCTTTATCACACATTGCTTTATTGGCCTTGTTATTCCGCTTTCCCTCTTTAGGATTATAGGTACATCTCACCTCATCTAAGGACTGCTGGAGTATATTCCGATCGTAACCTCTAGCACAAAGCCTATCCATCAATTTGGTGGCTTGGATATTAAACAATTTATCTGAATTGGAGTTTCGACGTAACCTAAATATACCTAATATACAATTATACATATCTGTATATGTTTTCACATTAACTTTTTTATTTTTGTATTTATCTACAACTGTGAAAAAATATGAAGGGATATGAAAAAATTATGAAAAAATATGAAAAAATATGGAAAAAATTTGACAGTATTTTAATACATGTATAACATATGTATATCAGACTCCAAAATTCTGATTTCTGAAAATATAAGTTATGTTCAGTTGTTTCAATCCCACTGTTAATATGGTAACGTGAATATGAACACAATTAATGCATGACATTTTGAAAAATCAATACCACTTTTTCTAAGGTTTTGGCAAAAGTTGTATATCTCATTTGATTTGTACTTTATTGCCTTTAAAATCTTTTTTGATTTTTTGATTTTCTGATTTTTGATTTTTGATTTTTGTCTTGCCTTGTATATATGATGATATAGATATATATCTTTCATTACTATATCTCATCTGTCTTAGATTTATAATCAGATTTACAATTTCATTAATTAATTTTTCTTTTTGAGACTAATTTGGATCTTGTGTAACATGATTTATTGATGTGTTTTTTACATTCATTTCTATTTTTATTTTTATTTTTATTTTCATTTTTGTACTTCTTATGTAATAAGTATTTTTTCTGTTACACCATTTCTTCTCACACCTGTGCAGTATGCCTTTAAGACATTCATTTTGGGTATACTATGGCTTTGAATGATTGGCCATTGCTCCTTTAAAGGTGTGCTGCACAGGTGGTGAGCTATCCTATGATTAAGTGCTGCATAGCACGAAACATGTAAGGATTTGCTCCCCCCCCTCCACCTGTATAGCTTGCATTTGTATTGTGCTGTGCTTGTCCACTTTTCTACGTGTTTTAACATTTTTTGAAATAAACCTTTTGGATTTTAAGGACCATGGAGTAAGAGTGCTGCTTCCCTCTACCTTCTACAGAGGACTGTGAGTCCCTCCTTGATGATTGATATATGCCACAGTTGTGACATTGTCTGTCTGAAAACAAATGAACGATTCTCTCTTTAGAAGAGGCCATGACTGAAGAGCTTCTGAAAATTGCACGGAGTTCCAAAATATTGATTGGTAATCTCACCTCCTGAGATTTCTCAAACCCCTTGTGCTGTCAGAAACCCCCACACAGCTCCCCAACGTGTCAGACTTGCATCTGTTGAGATCACAGTCCAGGTTGGAAGAAAAAAAGAAGCCCCCTGAACTAAACGATGGTGGTCTGTACCACGTCAGAGGGTGTCGAACAATCAGTTTTAAAGATATTAAATGAGATATCTTTGTATAATCCCGGCACCACTGGTTCAGCATACAGAGCTGAAGAGGTCGCATGTGAAAATGAGCAAAGGGGAACACGTCCAATGCAGCAGTCATAAGAACCTAGAATTTCCATGCATAAGGCTACAGAAGGGAATGATTGAGACTGAAGGTTTCGATAAGCTGAAACCAATTTCAGACGTCTCCTGTCCAACAGAGACAGAGTCATGGACACTGAATCTATCCGGAAATATAAAAAAAGGTTACTCTTGTCTGAGGAATCAACAAACTTTTTGGTTAATTGATCCTCCAACCATGTTCTTGAAAAAACAACACTCATAAAAAGCTGGAAAGGATCTTTCCATTGAAAATGAGCAAAGGGAATTGAATCCAATGCTGTTAAAACTTCTATGCATATATAGCAACTGAAGGAAATAATAGAGACTAAAGGTACCGACAGACGGAACCCAATACAAATTGTCCCTTGTCTGATAGAGACAAAGATAGTGACATAAACCATCTGGAAACCTAAAAAAAAGGTGACCCTTGTGTGAGGAATCAAGAGCTTTTGATAAAAAGATCCTCTAACTATGTCCTGAAGAGCAAGTGAAACATATGAGAATCCGCATCCTCAGGAAATAATCTGAATGAAAACAGAAAAATGAAGAATACGCATTTATTGTATCTAAAGAAAACAAATAATGCTATCAATGACCACAAAAAGGAAAAATAGTTTGAATAAAACTCCAAAACCCAGTTCCTAGAAAAGGAACTGGAATAAAAACCCCAGAAGATTCCAGGTCTGAGCAGCGCTTGAACCCCATGGGTACCCAGCCATGCCTCAACAGTATCCAAAATATATAGGACAGAAACACACTGAAAGAAAGTGTTAGCCATACTGGAATAAAATCAAAGAAATTTGGACAAAATAGAACCAAATAAATTTCAAAGAAGTCTTAACCTGCCCCTTACCAGCCAAGCTGGAATACGGCACATGCATCGCAACATTAGGGAGCTAATTTCGAACCTCAATTAAAAACATGTTACTTGGGAAAGAACTCAGGATTCGTTCCTTAATAAGAACAAAAGAAATATGGATTTTCTTTTTTTTTAAAAAAATCACAGAATTCTTCTAGCTAAAATAGCTAAAGACATAGATTAACCCTCATTTGCGAATATATTCAATAAAATGAAGACGCAAATGAAAATCATTAGCATGATAGTCCAGTTTAAAGGACCAGTCAAAACAGAGGACTTGCAAAATGCAAAACAACAAGACAAATGCAACGGCACCTAGTCTAGTAAATGTTGTCCCTTAACAATGCTAAAATAAATCATGATCTGATACTTGATCTTAAAGTAAACAGAAAAAATGAAGCAATTGCAATATCACAGGACCAAGAAAAGTACCTGATACTAAATAATTTTCCAAAAATAAGATACAACTATATAAAGGAAAATAAATACTATTTTGCTATAAAAACAATAGCATAATTAGTAGGAGTAGAGATAGCTCCAATAAATTGGAGAACCCTCCAAATTGAATTTAACTGCTGACAAAGAATATAGTTTAAAAATAAAAGAAAATTCTCAATAAATAAAAAAGGCAGAAATAGTGTCAGCTAGTCTTAAAGAACTAGTTACCTTAATAAGAAATAAAGAAATAAAAAGGCAGAAATAGTGTCAGCTAGTCTTAAAGAACTAGTTACCTTAATATCCAAAATAATCAACACCTCTTCAACAAAGAACAAATGTACTTTAATAATAAAAAAATTATATAAAAAAGTAGATTTGTTAGTGTCAATATCTGATGAAGAGAATTTCTGAAAGAGAAAAAAACATCATCAGAGAAGGATAAATCAGTATGTTGTTGGTCATTTGAAACTTCAATAATTAAAAAAGAAGTGAAAAAGACCTAAAAATCGTATTAGAAGGCACAAAGTCAGACATAGCCTTAATCAGAAAAAATATTTCTTATAAATCTTCGAAACATTTCTTGCACTTAAGAATGGAAATGTATAAAGCATAAATACTAATGGAATCTGCATGTAAAAGTATATCATAATAACTTATTACAAACCATAGCTAAAGATAAACATTTATAACATTTAAAATAAATGAACTTAGCTTTGGTAGAACTGAAACTCAGTTAAGCATTTTTCCAGAAGTGGCTTCTGACTCAGGGACAAACGGAGACATCTTGCAATATGTAATAGAAAAAACAACATATAAAACAAAATTGATCAAATTCCTTAAATGACAGTTTCAGGAATGGGAAAAAATGCCAGTGAACAAGCTTCTAGCAACCAGAAGCAATAAATAATGAGACTTAAATAATGTGGAGACAATAGAGACGCCCATATTTTTTAGCGCCAAAAAAGACGCCCACATTATTTGGCGCCTAAATGCTTTTGGCGCCAAAAATGACACCACATCCGGAACGCCGACACTTTTGGCGCAAAAAAACGTCAAAAAAAATGACGCAACTTCCGGCGACACATATGACGCCGGAAACAGAAAAAAAAATTTTTGCGCCAAAAAAGTCAGTGCCAAGAATGACGCAATAAAATGAAGCATTTTCAGCCCCCGCGAGCCTAATAGCCCACAGGGAAAAAGTCAAATTTTAAGGTAAGAAAAAAATTGATTAATTCATATGCATTACCCCAAATATGAAACTGACTGTCTGAAATAAGGAATGTTGAACATCCTGAGTCAAGGCAAATAAATGTTTGAACACATATATTTAGAACTTTATATAAAAGTGCCCAACCATAGCTTAGAGTGTCACAGAAAATAAGACTTACTTACCCCAGGACACTCATCTACAAGTAGTAGAAAGCCAAACCAGTACAGAAACGAGAATCAGTAGAGGTAATGGTATATATAAGAGTATATCGTCGATCTGAAAAGGGAGGTAAGAGATGAATCTCTACGACCGATAACAGAGAACCTATGAAATAGACCCCGTAGAAGGAGATCATTGAATTCAAATAGGCAATACTCTCCTCACATCCCTCTGACATTCACTGCACGCTGAGAGGAAAACCGGGCTCCAACCTGCTGCAGAGCGCATATCAACGTAGAATCTAGCACAAACTTACTTCACCACCTCCATAGGAGGCAAAGTTTGTAAAACTGATTTGTGGGTGTGGTGAGGGGTGTATTGATAGGCATTTTGAGGTTTGGGAAACTTTGCCCCTCCTGGTAGGAATGTATATCCCATACGTCACTAGCTCATGGACTCTTGCTAATTACATGAAAGAAAGATATTGCTATATATCCCTTTAGAGGTTATTATCATTATTGCAGCTAAAGAGACACTTCCACCAAATTAAAAGGAGAAAATTATTATCACAACTACTGCAAGATAACAGTTCAAACCTGGACTTTACCATGCTAATTAATAATCTCCTAAATTAAAGTATAATTAATCCGATATGCACATTGATGTTAGGAGCTTTTGTGAAATATATTGAAACATTTTTTATATCTATTTAGAATTTATTATTAGTGTTGCAACACTTAGTTTTATCTATCTTATGTTTTTATTTTTATGAAGAAGTACACCGCATTGTGCATTTTCATTGTGCATTTTTATTGTGGATTTTGTGCACATTAAATTGTTGAACATATTTTCCTCTGTTTCAATATTTAGGTGCTAGTATTATCGAATGTTATTTGTGATTAGGAACAGTTAAACAGTTATCTGTTGCCACATTTAATATTCATCCCCCTTAGGAGCATTTTAGAAGACACTTGTTGCCACATATAATATCTATCCCTCCTAGATTTTTAACCTCTACTGCTATATTTTTTAGCGCCGCCTCTTCTTCCCTTTCTCTTATTTTTTAAATATACTATCTAGGAAGAAGATAGTCTGAGGAAGAGGCTTAGGGGCTATTCACTCTAGCGCTTTTTTATTTCATTTTTCCTTTAACTCCCGAAGGAAGACAGATTCATTCCTAATTAAGCGGCCAAAGCAACCAGAAAAACCGGACAAAGTCCATAAAGTCTCGACCCAAAGGAAGAGAACCTCTAAAAGGAACAAGTCCTAAAAGGACACTTCCAAAGAGACCATGAAAGGCAAAACCGTAAGAACGGTGGTATGAAGGACCTAAATCCTCCAAGCCTCCAACCCACAACAGGAAGGAACAATCTAGTTCCCAGAAAAATCGGAAACGACTGAGCATGTCGCCGTGGATCTCAACGGAGTCCCAGCCCACTAGCTTGAAAGTAGAATGAGGACTGACTCCATGCCCCTAAGCAACCACGGACCCTCAAGTCCTCTCAAGATGCTAGTTGAAGCTTGTAAAATAAAACAAGTAAACAACACAAATCGTATTGTGATCACTAGGCGCCCTCATCAGACCAACCGGACATAAAAAGGCGCCACGTGTCTGAACTAGGCCTCAAAGACAGAAGGATTTGTACCCAGTCAGGACCAGCCTGAAACCAAGGGCCCCAGCACTGTCAAGGCCACATAGAGTCTCCCCCAAGATGGAGGGATAAAGAACAGTCAGACAGACTTTTGTAAACAGTGAGACCACAAAATCGCAGGTATCAATTCCAGAGAAGAAAGTTCCCAAAGGAAACATCACACCACAACATGAGCTTTAGCCCAAATAAAAATCATCCTCACCGGATGAAAATAAAGATAAGGCAACCCATAGGTTATGACCCAGGAAGACTGGACAGACCCGCAGGACCAGCCCAACAGGGGTCCGAGACTTCCAAGCTCAGAACTGGAAAAGGATACAGAAATAACCAAGACTATAAGAAGATTACTTCATCCCCTTATGTCTATGCATGCAAGCCAGTCGAAGATTAAGACTGAGAATCCCAAGACCCATTAAGAGTGGGATCCTCCAGCAACACCAAAAATGTGCCTTAGTAGAACACGAAGGCGCGCCAGTCAATAACGAAAGGCGTAACATACCTCCACTGGGACAAAAGAAAACACCGGAAGGTTGACCCCCTGAGGCCTCAGGGGCAGTCGCTCCCCCGGAGGGCTGAACTGGACCAGATGATCCCACGCCTGACGAGCCCCAGTTAACGGAACACAGACAATATTGTAAGCACCCGGCCGGAAGGTACAGATGCGCCAGCGCCAAAGATATGGCCATGCAGAACCGTGTCGTAACCTCCGGTGGGAACAGGCCACACTCCCTAGAAGGATAAGTAGCGCTTGGGTTACCGGCATGAGTAGTAAGAGTTGGTGGTAGGGAACTAATCTCGTGAGAAATAGAATCCCCAGAGATGGATGGCTCAGTGGGCACCTATTCCCCAATCCCGAGGAACAGAGCACTCTAAAACGGCATACGGAACCTAACTGATGGGCATGTATCACCCGGGCCAATTCATATTCTTCGCAAGTACAGTCTGAATCAGAGACATCCGTCTCCAGAAAATCAGAATCCTCCATAACTATGAAACTGAATAAAAAAAAAAAAAAAAAAGACCATTAAGAAAAATCTAAACGGCACCTCACACCCCCAATGGCTGGGGCACTCACCACCTCCAGAGAACCAGACACTAGCGGACCAGGATTTCTCCGTCGCCACACGGTCAGGAAAGAGGAAATGAGGTCACAAGGTAAACCGTGCAGTCCATGCAAAAGCGTGCCCGACCGTAAAGGCCGTGCCACTAGACATAGGCCGTTATGTTCCAAAGTAGCCATGAGCTGGAGCAACACTACACAGTAGCAGACAAAATCACATAACAAACATGATTATAAACCCCCCTGTTCAATAATCCCCTCAGGAGATATTAAACCTTGATTCCTAGATACAAAAAGGAGCCTCACTGAGACCCTATGTTAACGTTATCCCTGAAAGGTTGTAGCCCCTCTTGGATAAACAGTTGCAATTACAATACATCCATGATGAAAGTAAAATGAAACAATCTTACCAGAATCTACGCCGTGGAGCAGGAACACAGCCCTTCAATTGTGACAGATAGTAGCGTAGTTTCTGCCATGGACTTGAGAGAAAAAAACAGGCAGCGAAACTCGTCAACGCTGATTGCTTGTGGAGCTGTTAATATGAGTTGGGATGGTTTCACAGAAAGACTACCTGCATCTCTGGACTCTAACTTTCACCCATGCCCTCACTGAGAGGCTGACAGGACTACTTAAAACTCCAGTCCCATGCCGAAGAGTGCTACCCTCCATAAGAGAAAACACTTCTCTGCCAACCTCCTGGGACGAAAGGCAAAGAATGACTGGGGGATGAGGGTGGTGGGGGAGGTATTTAAACCATTGGCTGGGGTGTCTTTGCCTCCTCCTTGTGGCCAGGTTCTGAATTTCCCAAAATTAATGAATGCAGCTGTGGACTCTTTCCATTTATGAAGAAAAGAGCAGCACCGCACACAAATAAATTATACACACTTAATTACATAAAATGATATTTATTTTAGTAAACACATAAAATACTATTTTATGCGTTTACTACTAAAAACCTAAAAATAAACCTATTTTTATAGCACTGCGGAATCTGTGGATGCTCTACAATAACCGATAATAATAACAATCCGGCATAAATGTATTCTCTGAGGCAAACGTTGTCCGCCAGACACTGCAGTGAATAAATAGCATCCGCTGCTTGCATTTAGTATTGGCCAAGCAATTGCTTGTGCATCTGCGCCCCCTGCTGTAACACAGCTAATTATGCAAAAACAAAATATATGCATACCTGATAAATTATTTTCTTTTAGATGGTGAGAATCCACGAGCCTTGTTGTGTGATTGAATTCCCGCCACCCCAAACAGAAGAGCTTTTAAACCCTCTTCACACGATCCACATGAAGCTGGCTTAAAGGGCCATGATACCCAAATGTTGAAAGTGATGCAGCATAGCTGTAAAAAGCTGACTAGAAAATATCACCTGAACATCTCTATGTGAAAAAGGAAATTTATGCTTACCTGATAAATTGATTTCTTCCACAATATGACGAGTTTACGGATTCATCCTTACTTGTGGGATATTATCCTCCTGCTAACAGGAAGTGGCACCACAGCAGAGCTCCTCCCTTCTCTCCACCCCCAGTCATTCGACCGAAGGTATAGGAAGAGAAAAGAAAAGCTAAAAGGTGCAGAGGTGACTGAAGTTTTGAAAAACAAAAATATAATCTGTCTAAAATGACAGGGAGGGCCGTGGACTTGTCGTATCGTAGAAGAAATCAATTTATTAGGTAAGCGTAAATTTCCTTTTCTTCTACTAGATACAACGAGTCCACGGATTCATCCTTACTTGTGGGATACAATACCAAAGCAACAGGACAAGGATGAACTGGAGGGACAAAACAGATACCTAAACGGAAGGCACCACTGCTTGAAGAACTTTTCTCCCAAAAACAGCCTCCGAAGAAGCAAAAGTATAAAATTTGTAAAATTTGGAAAAAGTATGAAGGGAGGACCAAGTCGCAGCCTTACAAATCTGTTCAACAGAAGCATCGTTTTTAAAAGCCCATGTGGAAGCCACAGCTCTAGTAGAATGAGCCGTAATCTTTTCAGGAGGCTGCTGTCCAGCAGTCTCGTATGCCAGGCGGATGATGCTTTTCAGCCAAAAAGAAAGAGGTAGCCGTAGCTTTTTGACCCCTACGTCTTCCAGAATAAACAACAAAAAAAGAAGATGTTTGACGGAAATCCTTGGTCGCTTGTAAGTAAAACTTCAAGGCCCGAACCACGTCCAAGTTATGTAACAGACGCTCCTTCTTAGAAGAAGGATTAGGACACAAGGAAGGAAAAACAATTTCCTGATTAATATTCTTATTTGAAACAACCTTAGGAAGGAATCCAGGTTTAGTACGCAAAACCACCTTATCAGAATGGAATATAAGATAAGGCAAATCACATTGTAACGCAGAAAGCTCAGAGACTCTTCGAGCAGAAGAGATAGCAACTAAAAACAAAACTTTCCAAAATAAAAGCTTAATATCTATGGAATGCATGGGTTCAAACGGAACCCCTTGAAGAACATTGAGAACTAAATTCAAACTCCATGGTGGATAAATAGGTTTAAATACAGGCTTGATTCTAATTAAAGCCTGATAAAAATACTGAACGTCTGGGACATCCGCCAGACGCTTGTGTAGCAGAATTGATAAAGCAGAAATTTGTCCTTTCAAGGAACTAGCTGATAGCCCCTTCTCCAATCCTTCTTGGAGAAAGGCCAAAATCCTAGGAATCCTAACCCTACTCCATGAGTAGCCCTTGGATTTGCACCAATAAAGATATTTACGCCATATCTTATGGTAAATCTTTCTCGTGACAGGCTTGCGAGCCTGAATCAAAGTATCAATGACCGAGTCAGAGAACCCCCGCTTAGATAAAACTAAGCGTTCAATCTCCAAGCAGTCAGCTGTAGAGAATTTAGAATGGGATGTTGGAACGGACCTTGAATGAGGTCCTGTCTCAATGGAAGTTTTCACGGTGGCAGAGACGACATGTCCACTAGATCCGCATACCAAGTCCTGCGTGGCCACGCAGGCGCTATTAGAATTACTGAAGCTCTCCTGTTTGATTCTTGCAATCACACGAGGTAGGAGAGGAAATGGTGGAAACACATAAGCCAGGTTGAATGACCAAGGTACTGCTAGAGCATCTATCAGTACAGCTTGGGGATCCCTTGACCTGAACCCGTAACGAGGAAGTTTGGCATTCTGACGAGATGCCATTAGATCCAATTCTGGTGTGCCCCATTGACGAATCAATGATGCAAACACCTCCGGATGGAGTTCCCACTCCCCCGGATGAAAAGTCTGACGACTTAGAAAATCCGCCTCCCAGTTTTCTACTCCTGGGATATAGATTGCCGATAGTTGGCAAGAGTGAGCCTCCACCCATCGGATAATCTTTGAAACCTCTATCATCGCTAGAGAACTCTTTGTTCCCCCGATGATTGATATATGCTACAGTCGTGATATTGCCCGACTGGAATCTTATGAATTTGGCCAAAGCCAACTGAGGCCACGTCTGAAGCACGTTGAATCTTGCTCTCAGTTCCAGAATATTGATTGGTAGAAGAGACTCCTCCTGAGTTCAAAAACCCTGAGCCTTCAGGGAATTCCAGACTGCACCCCACTATAACCCATGCTGGTCTGCGGAAGCACAGACCCTGGGACAAATGATCCTGTGACAACCACCAAAGAAGAGAGTCTCTGGTCTCTTGATCCAGATTTATCTAAGGAGATAAATTCGCATAATCCCCATTCCACTGTCTGAGCATGCACAGCTGCAGTGGCCTGAGATGAAAGCGTGCAAACGGAACGATGTCCATTGCCGCTACCATTAATCCAATGACTTCCATACACTGAGCCACTGATGGCCGAGGAAGGGACTGAAGCGCTCAGCAAGTATTTAGAATTTTTGACTTTCTGACCTCCGTCAGAAATATTTTCATGTCTACCGAGTCTATCAGAGTTCTTGTTAGTGGAACTAGTGAACTCTTTTCTATATTCACTTTCCAACCGAGAGTTCTTAGAAAAGCCAACACGATGTCCGTGTGAGATTTGGTTAGATGATAAGTTGACGCCTGAATCAAAATATCATCCAGATAGGGCGCCACTGCTATGCCCCGTGGCCTTAGAACCGCCAGAAGGGACCCTAGCACCTTTGTGAAGATTCTGGGAGCTGTGGCCAACCCGAAAGGAAGGGCCACAAACTGATAGTGTTTGTCCAGAAAGGCGAACCTGAGAAACTGATGATGATCCTTGTGGATAGGAATGTGAAGATACCCATCCTTCAAGTCCACAATGGTCATATATTGACCCTCCTGGATCATTGGTAAAATTGTTTGTATGGTCTCCATCTTGAACGATGGGACTTTGTTTAGGCATTTGAGATCTAAAATCGGTCTGAAGTTTCCCTCTTTTTTGGGAACCACTAACAGATTTGAGTAAAACCCCTGCCCCTGTTCTAGTTTTGGAACTGGACAAATGACACCCATGGTATAGAGGTCTTTTACACAGCGTAAGAACGCCTCTCTTCTTGTCTGGTCTACAGACAAACGTGAAAGATGAAATCTCCCTCTTGGGAGAAAATCCATGAATTCTAGTCGATACCCCTGGGTCACAATTTCTAATGCCCAGGGATCCTGAACATTCCTTGCCAAAGCCTGAGCGAAGAGAGAGAGTCTGCCCCCTACTAAATCCAGTCCCGGATCGGGGGCTGCCCCTTTATGCTGCCTTGGTAGCAGCAGCAGGCTTCTTAACTTGTTTACCTTTATTCCAGGCCTGGTTAGGTCTCCAGACTGACTTGGATTGTGCAAAATTCCCCTCCTGCTTTGTGGCGGAGGAGGAAGGAGAGGGTCCACCTTTAAAGTTTCGAAAGGAACGAAAATTATTTTGTTTAGCCCTCATCTTAACAGTCTTGTCCTGAGGCAGGGCATGACCTTTACCTCCAGTAATGTCGGAAATGATTTCCTTCAGTTCAGGCCCGAATAGGGTCTAACCTTTAAAAGGAATAGCTAAAAGCTTAGTTTTTGATTACACATCAGCAGACCAAGATTTAAACCATAATGCTCTATGCGCTAAAATGGCAAAGCCTGCATTTTTGTCGCTAATTTAGCCATTTGAAAAGCGGAATAGTGATAAAAGAATTAGCTAGCTTGAGAGCCTTAATTCTATCCAAAATATCATCTAATGGGGTCTCAACCTTAAGAGACTCCTCTAGAGCCTCGAACCAAAAAGCTGCTGCAGTAGTAACTGGAACAATGCACGCTATAGGTTGTAGAAGAAAACCCTGATGAATAAACAATTTCTTTAGAAGACACTCTAATTTTTTATCCATAGGATCTTTGAAAGCACAACTGTCCTCAATAGGTATAGTTGTATGCTTAGCTAGAGTAGAAATAGCTCCCTCCACCTTAGGGACCGTTTGCCAGGAATCCCGAATGGTGTCAGATATGGGAAACATTTTCTTAAAAGTAGGAGGGGGCGAGAACGGAATGCCTGGTCTATCCCATTCCTTAGTAACAATGTCCGAAATTCTTTAAGGGACTGGAAAAACATCAGTGTAAGTAGGCACCTCTAGATATTTATCCATCTTACACAATTCCTCTGGTGGTATTACAATAGGGTCACAATCATCCAGAGTCGCTAAAACCTTCCGGAGTTACAGGCGGAGGTGTTCAAGCTTAAATTTAAAGGTAAAAGAATTAGACACACTAGAAGTACTTGGCGTCGCTTGAGTGAGAGTTAAAGGTTGTGACACTTGGGGAGAATTGGATGGCATAACCTGATTCTCTTCAGACTGAAAATCATTCTTAGACATACTTTTATCACCTAAAATATGTTCTTTGCAATGTAAGGCCCTTTCAGTACATGAGGTACACAATGTAAGTGGGGGTTCCACAATGGCTTCCAAACACATAGAGCATTGACTTTCCTCAATGTCAGACATGTTGAACAGGCTAGTAATAACCACAAAAAGTCTTGAAAACACTTTATTTATCGAAAAAAACAACAATTTTGAAAAACGGTACTGCGCCTTCAAGAAGTAAAAAAGCGCACAATTTTTCCAAATCTGCTTCAAAATGTTATAACGCTCACAATTTTAGCATATATGCATCTTATCTTGTAGCCTAAGATTGCACCACAAGTAAGGGACAAATTAACCCTTTATGAGAAAAACGTTATAAAAAATAGATAGGCAACCCCCTGCACCTCGCCACAGCTCCGCTGTGGCGCCTACCTGCCCTCAGGGGTCTGAGAAATCTCACTATAACTTCGTTAGCCTATGTCTTTAGTTTGGGCCCACCGGAGCTGAAATTTGCTGCCTTCATGTGAAAATCAACTGCGCATCCGGGGCACGAAAATTAGGCCCCGCCCATCCTATGCGATGTCTCTCTGCCTAACAAAACCGCTGTAAAGCGGTATAGGAACTAGCCATGTGGGTTCTTTGTATCCCAAATAAACATATAAGCCATGTGAAACCCTCCAGTACAATTGAACATAAAAACGTTTCTGCCATAAAAACGTTATGTTGCCCCAGTGTCAACCATGCTGCCATTCCTTTGCTGCATTTAGCCCATACACGATAATATACAGGTCCCAGTAATACCCCTTCATATATATATAGGATTACTGTTTACCCCTTCCCTCATGGGAACTATGTCAGCCTGTTCTGAAATATCACAGTCTCTCCAGAAATAAATGGCTGAACATACCTCAATGCTTGTATCATGAAAAACGTTCCCCACACTGAAGCTTTTCAAGTACTCCTCAGCCATTTTGTGTGAACTCCTCTGGATCTTAGTGACAATTGCTAAGATCATCAACCTCCAGGCAGAAATCTTCTTCCATCTGCTGCCTGAGAAAAAATAGCACTCACCGGTACCATTTAAAATAAAAAAGCCTTGCTTGAAGAAAATAAAAACTATCATTTTAACACCTCTTTCACTTTACCTCTTCCTATTACTAGTATAGGCAAAGAGAATGACTGGGGGTGGAGAGAAGGGAGGAGCTATATATACAGCTCTGCTGTGGTGCTCTTTGCCACTTCCTGTAAGCGGGAGGATAATATCCCACAATTAAGGATGAATCTGTGGACTCGTATCTAGTAGAAGAAATTTAAGATATTTTACCTCAAAATGTCCTAAGTATTCAAACCCCATTGCAAAGGACTTTAAGCAGCAAATCAGTATGTCTGTGGTCTCATGAGAACACAGTAAAAGAGTTCATGACCTCAGCACTGTTGATTGGCTGCAGTTAATTTCTTCATTTTTTTTTTTACCTGCAGCTGGACAGCAACTGAAGTATAACTTTTTACACAGGACTTACTCTGCTGAGCTGAGGAAATTATGAGGTAAAATATCTTCCTTTTTTACATAGAAATTCTCAAGTGATTTAGCATATGAGTATTATGCCCTTTAAGTAGCGCTATACAGCTGGGTCCAAGTGAAATCCATCAGGCATGCAAAATCATATGCAAAAGAGTAGCTGCAGAGGAGGGTGAGAAGTTTTTTGCACAATTAACTTTCTAGTTTATATCTTTAATGAACTGGATACCTTGGATATTATCCATATATATTGGAACTATTCTGTGATCCCATCATTTGGGGAACTGTATTTTTCTTCTCTCATGAGAAACATTGGACTCATAATTGGATTAGTGATTATACAGTGATTTATACCACCAGTAGTTTATTGTTAGGATTTCAGTAGCTAAATAGTATTTTGTATGTAACTAAGTGCATAATTTATTTTGTGTGCGGTACTGCTGTTTTTAGCATGTTCTTTAGCTTGGTTTTCATTTAATTGATCAGTTATGCACAAATTTTGTTTTCTCTCATATTCCTGTCATTTGCCGGCGACGACTCCTCTCCAATGCCTCTGTTGGAGTTCCTCAAGGATCTGTTCTAGGTCCTCTACTCTTCTCAATTTATACTTCATCACTGGGTAAACTTATCAACAGTTATGGCTTCAAATATCACCTCTATGCTGATGACATCCGGATCTACCTCTCCACCCCTGCTCTCTCTGCCTCTGTCCTTTCTCATATCAGAGACTGCTTATCTGGTATCTCTTCCTGGATGGCCTCTCACCACCTAAAGATTAACATGTCCAAGACTGAGCTCCTTCTAACCCCCCCCCCCCAAGCTCTATGCCGACTTCTGACTTCTCTATCGCTGTCAACGGCATCACCATCTCCCCAAGTCCGCTGCCTCTGAGTTACACTTGACTCAAATCTTTCCTTCGACCCCCACATACAATCGCTTTTTACATCCTGCTGCAACCAACTACACAATATTTCCAAGATTCACCCTTTTCTGAGTGCCAACACCACAAAGCAAATAATCCACTCCCTTGTTATTTCCTTGACTTGACTACTGCGATAGCCTACTTACTGGCTTTCCTCTTTCCCACCTCTCACCCCCTTCAATCCATCCTAAATGCCTCTGCCAGGCTAATCCACATTTCCCGTCGCTCTGTATCTGCTGCACCTCTCTGCAAGTCCCTTCATTGGCTCCCCATTCACAGCAGATTTAAATTCAAAATTCTCACCCTTACATACAAAGCTCTCACCAACACTGCTCCCCACTTCCTATCCTCTGTATAAAACAAGTATACTCCAGCCCGCCCACTAAAATGGCAACAATGACTTGCTCCTTGCATCTTCAACTATCACTTCTTCCCATGCTAGACTGCAGGACTTATGTCATGCAGCACCTACCCTCTGGAACTCTCTCCCTCGTGCTGTCAGGCTTTGCCCTAATCTTTCTTCCTTTAAATGCTCCCTGAAGACTTTTTTTGTTCAGAGAAGCCTACCACCCAACTCAATAATAAAATTAATTTCACATCCCTCATCTAAAGCTGCATTAAAATCTTTCTCAATCTTGCAGTCCTCACCTTTTTCTCAACCACTTACCCTTCTATATTGTAAGTTCCCATGGGAACAGGGCCCTCAATTCCGCCTGTATGTGTTTGTAAATTGTCTCCTGTCTCTTACAAGTTTTATGTAATTGTTTTATTTAAATTAATTGTACCCATGGACAGCGCTACGGAATATGTTGGCGCTTCATAAATAAAGTATAATAATAATAATATGATGGTAAGAGTGCCCAAGCCTTGACGTGTGGGATTTAATACCTAAGCTGTGGAGTCCACCAAAAGGAAAGGGTGGAACAAGAACAAGGCAATTCCTATTTGCCAGACACTGGAAGCGGCAGGAGTTAGGCCAAGACTGGATACGGGGAATGAAAGAGAGATCGGAGTCAGTCAATCTATAACCCCAAGACATCGGGCATGTGGGGTTAGGGTAATGATGTTTTTAACAACAGTTAGAGAAAGTTGAGGGGGTAGGAATTTTAGAAAAAGGGGTAAAATAAGGAGCTTAGTTTTGTTAGAGATTTAGCTTATGGTAGTGAGAGGACATCCAGGATGAAATATTAGAAAGACAATTAGTGACGAGTTAGTAAATAAGGTGATAGGTCTGGTGCAGAGAGATAGATTTGGGTAGCATCAGAATACAAATGATATTGAAACACGCAGGACTTAATTAAGGAACCTAAGGATGACATATAAATTGAGAAGAAAAGGGGACCAAGGACAAGACCTTATGGTACCACAGCAGAAAGTGGTAAAGGGTCAGAGGATGTGCAAGAGAAGTTTATACCACAGGTCCAGTTAGACAAGTAGGAGGAGAACCACAAGAGGGCTGTGTCACAGATGCTGAAGGATCAGAGGGCTTATAGCAGACAGATCAAGAAGGATTAACAGGTAAAAGTAGCCTATTAATTTTGCTATACTTGGGTCATTAATTAGGTCATTAGTAACCTTAATGATTGCTATTTCTGTGGAGTGTTGATGGCAAAATCCAGATTGCAATGGATCAATTTGAGTAAATGTGATAAACGTGTATATACAAGCCTCTCCAGAACTTTTGACGCAAGGGGGAGTAGGGAAAATAGGGCGGTAGTTGGATGGGGATGATGGATCGAGAGAAGATTTTTTGAGGATAGGTGTGTTTAGATGTTTAAAGGATGAGGGAAATAAACCAGTGCTGAGAGAGAGATTAAAAATATGTGTGCGGATTGGAGTAAGAGTAGGAGAGAGGGAGGGCAGTAGTTGTAAGGGGATGGGACCAAGGGGACAGGCAGTGAGGTGAGAGGAAGCTATAAGGGGAGAAAGTTGTTTCTTCAGTAGCAGGAGCAAAAGAGCTGGATCTGTGGCTTTGGTAATCTGTGACCACTTGAGGGGGTTGGGGACTGGTAGCATGTTGAGAGATGATTTCATTGCTGATGGAATCTATTTTGTTGGTAACAGGTGGCAAAATCTTGCGCTGAGAGAGAAGTGGAAATAGGAGGCGGGGTGGGTATTAAATGTGGAGAAGAGACGTTTTGTGTTTGAAGAAAGAGTAGAAATAAAGTACAGAAGTAATCCTGCTTGGAAAAGTGAATGGCAGAATAGGAGGAGTTTAAGATGAACTTGTAATGAAGAAAGTCAGCTGAACACCAGGATTTTCTCCAATGTCGCTCAGCAGTACAGGAACATCTGCGTAGGTAGCGTTTCAGAGGAGTATGTCAGGGCTGCGGATGAGTATGTGACTTTCAAGCTATGGTAGGAGGTGCCAAATTGTCAAGGACTGATGTAAGAGTGGAATTATAGTGACATATAGATTGGTTAGGGCAGGAAAAGGATGAGATAGAAGAGAGCAGAGGTTTGAGAGAGTCTGAAAGATGTGGCTGATCTAGTGACTCGCTGCTTCTGTGGAGTTTGGTGTGAGGGCTAGAAGGAGGGAGGAGTAGTAGGAAGTACTGTGATGTTACAAGTGAGGAGATGGTGGTCAGAAAGAGGAAAAGGGTAATTTGTGAAGTCTGAGAGGTGCATCAATAGCTAAAAATCAGATCAAGGGAGCATCCATCTTTGTAAGTGGGAGAATTGGACCATTGTGACAGACTGTAAAAGGAAGTGAGCTTGAAAAGTTTTTTTGCAGCAGGATTGACGACAGGGAAATGTTCACAAGATAAAGTGGACAACTCTGAAAATTTTCCTAGCTGAGAAAATTGCAAGGTAACAGAGCACTTTCCACTAAGACATTCAACATCAATTCTTTGCATGGGTTCAAAAGAAGGAGCCTGCAAAACAAATAGGACTAGATTTATATTTCAGGAAGAAGAAATGGGATTTACAACAACAAGTCTAATCCTTACCAAGGCCTGCACATCTAATATATGACCCCTTAAGAAACTCAAAGATAAATCCTTGTTTAATCTGTCCTGAAGAAACTGAAGAATTCTGGGAATTCTAAAGGAAAGCCCACAAAATTTGCTAGACTCACACCAGGAAAAAGAAAAAAAAACATGAGAAAAAAAGTGAATGAAAGAGAAGGCGGCGCTCCAATGGTGCAGAATGTTAAAACACAGCTAGATCTTCCCCAGAAATGATCCCCTTACAAATAAATGGGTATTCACAAACGGAGCGCACTATAATGCAGTGCTATTCTTGCAGGCTCGAGAATTCAGAGCCCACCAGCTAGCTCCCACCAGATTTGATGTGATCTTGAGTCTGGGATGAAAGAACAAAAATAGGGAGGGAAACAGGGAGACTCCAATGGTGCAGATGGTTACTAATGCTTTCAAAGCCCCCAATATGTGCCCCTTCTGTGATGGAATACTCACATATGTTGCGCACTATAATGCAGTGCAAGTAGTGCAAGCTGGTATATCAGAGTCTACCAGCTGACTCACTCCAAAGAACAGGATCCACAGTCCAGCAAAGGATATGAGACCCCAAAATAAAGCTCACAAACCAATAAAATAAATTAAAAAAAAAGGCAAGGGATATATTTTATTAAAAAGTAGTATAAAAACAATACAAGAAATTCTGCATCAATTCTTTGCATGGGTTCAAAAGAAGGAGCCTGCAAAACAGATATGACTAGATTTATATTTCAGGAAGAAGAAATGGACTTTATAACAACAGGTCTAATGTTGACCCCTTAAGAAACTCAAAGATAATTCCTTGTTTAATCTGTCCTGAAGAAACTGAAGAATTCCGGGAATTCTAAAGGGAATTCTAAAGGAAAGCCCACAAAATTTGCTAGACTCACACCAGGAAAAAATAAAATATACCTTTCAGATTTTAAGATAAAGAAAACATTAGTGCTTTAAAATTAGGCATTCAACCTTCACACTGACAAATTTAGAGATTTTAGATCTTAGTAAAATAGAGGACCTAGAGAGAATAAGTCCTGGCAATGTAGAAGGAGCCATGGAGAAGAACTGAACATCTTGATCATATCTGTGTACCAGGTCCTGTGGGGCCAAGCTGGAGATAACAGAATGACAGACATTCACTTGATTGATTTGAGTTATAATTCATGGTATGAGAAAAATGGAGAGAATACATAGACTAGGAGAGAAAGCCACAGAATGACCAATACGTCTAATTTCTGCTTTCGGATCCTTGGATCTGGCACAGAATCTGGGAAACTTGAAAATGGGGCCAGAGGCCATCAAGTCTATTTCTGAAAAGGCCCCATGTGGAGACAAGCTGATCAAATACCTTCTGATTGAGAGACCACTACCTTGGGTGTATGGGCCCAAATACAAATCTGAAACACTTCCTACATTGCTAAAGACTTAGAGACCCTCCAAGATGAATTGATGTATGCCACAGTCATGACATTGTTGAAAAAGCAATAAACAAGGAGCACTGGGTATAAACGATAAAACTTAAGCTTTTATTGAGCTTCAATCTTCCATTGAAAGTAGTATAAATACATGAGGGAGTCCTTAAGCTGTGCTGATTGAGAGCAACATGAATCATAGACTTGTTTCGGCATGAGCCGTTGTCTATGCTGTGATTCATCTGTCAATCAAGGTCTTTAAAAAGCATGTAGTACAATCTTATTGGTTAAAAACAAACCCTTATCTCCAATCAACATCTTAATAATTATTCCCATACGGCGTTAACCCATATGCCAGAAAAAAAACATAATTTATGCTTACCTGATAAATTTATTTCTCTTGTAGTGTATCCAGTCCACGGATATTCTCCTTCCCAACAGGAAGTTGCAAGAGGATCACCCACAGCAGAGCTGCTATATAGCTCCTCCCCTAACTGCCATATCCAGTCATTCGACCGAAACAAGACGAGAAACCATAGGGTGCAGTGGTGACTGTAGTTTAATTAAAATTTAAACCTGCCTTAAAAGGACAGGGCGGGCCGTGGACTGGATACACTACAAGAGAAATAAATTTATCAGGTAAGCATAAATTATGTTTTCTCTTGTTAAGTGTATCCAGTCCACGGATCATCCATTACTTGTGGGATACCAATACCAAAGCTAAAGTACACGGATGATGGGAGGGACAAGGCAGGAACTTAAACGGAAGTAACCACTGCCTGTAGAACCTTTCTCCCAAAAACAGCCTCCGAAGAAGCAAAAGTGTCAAATTTGTAAAATTTTGAAAAGGTGTGAAGCGAAGACCAAGTCGCAGCCTTGCAAATCTGTTCAACAGAGGCCTCATTTTTAAGTAGTAGAATGAGCTGTAATCCTTTCAGGGGGCTGCTGTCCAGCAGTCTCATAGGCTAAGCGTATTATGCTCCGAAGCCAAAAGGAGAGAGAGGTAGTCGAAGCTTTTTGACCTCTCCTCTGTCCAGAGTAAACGACAAACAGGGCAGATGTTTGACGAAAATCTTTAGTAGCCTGTAAGTAAAACTTCAAGGCACGGACTACGTCCAGATTATGCAAAAGACGTTCCTTCTTTGAAGAAGGATTAGGACACAATGATGGAACAACAATCTCTTGATTGATATTCCTGTTAGAAACCACCTTAGGTAAAAACCCAGGTTTGGTATGCAGAACTACCTTGTCTGAATGAAAAATCAGATAAGGAGAATCACAATGTAAGGCAGATAACTCAGAGACTCTTCGAGCCGAGGAAATAGCCATCAAAAACAGAACTTTCCAAGATAAAAGTTTAATATCAATGGAATGAAGGGGTTCAAATGGAACTCCCTGAAGAACTTTAAGAACCAAGTTTAAGCTCCACGGGGGAGCAACAGTTTTAAACACAGGCTTAAACCTAACCAAAGCCTGACAAAATGCCTGGACGTCTGGAACTTCTGCCAGACGCTTGTGCAAAAGAATAGACGGAGCAGAGATCTGTCCTTTTAAAGAACTAGCTGATAAGCCTTTGTCCAAACCCTCTTGGAGAAAGGACAATATCCTAGGAATCCTAACCTTACTCCATGAGTAACTCTTGGATTCACACCAATAAAGATATTTACGCCATATCTTATGGTAGATTTTCCTGGTGACAGGCTTCCGAGCCTGTATTAAGGTATCAATGACTGACTCGGAGAAGCCACGCCTTGATAGAATCAAGCGTTCAATCTCCATGCAGTCAGTCTCAGAGAAATTAGATTTGGATGATTGAAAGGACCTTGTATTAGAAGGTCCTGCCTCAGAGGCAGAGTCCATGGTGGAAGAGATGACATGTTCACTAGGTCTGCATACCAGGTCCTGCGTGGCTACGCAGGCGCTATCAGAATCACTGATGCTCTCTCCTGTTCGATTTTGGCAATCAGTCGAGGGAGCAGAGGAAACGGTGGAAACACATAGGCCAGGTTGAAGAACCAAGGAGCTGCTAGAGCATCTATCAGCATTGCTCCCGGGTCCCTGGACCTGGATCCGTAACAAGGAAGCTTGGCGTTCTGGCGAGACGCCATGAGATCCAGTTCTGGTTTGCCCCAACGATGGACCAGTTGAGCAAACACCTCCGGATGGAGTTCCCACTCCCCCGGATGAAAAGTCTGACGACTTAGAAAATCCGCCTCCCAGTTCTCTACGCCTGGGATGTGGATCGCTGACAGGTGGCAAGAGTGAGACTCTGCCCAGCGAATTATCTTTGAGACTTCTAACATCGCTAGGGAACTCCTGGTTCCCCCTTGATGGTTGATGTAAGCCACAGTCGTGATGTTGTCTGACTGAAATCTGATGAACCTCAGTGTTGCTAACTGAGGCCAAGCTAGAAGAGCATTGAATATTGCTCTTAACTCCAGAATATTTATTGGGAGGAGTTTCTCCTCCTGAGTCCACGATCCCTGAGCCTTCAGGGAGTTCCAGACTGCGCCCCAACCTAGAAGGCTGGCATCTGTTGTTACAATCGTCCAATCTGGCCTGCGAAAGGTCATACCCTTGTACAGATGGACCCGAGAAAGCCACCAGAGAAGAGAATCTCTGGTCTCTTGATCCAGATTTAGTAGAGGGGACAAATCTGAGTAATCCCCATTCCACTGACTTAGCATGCATAATTGCAGCGGTCTGAGATGCAGGTGCGCAAATGGCACTATGTCCCATTGCTGCTACCATTAAGCCGATTACTTCCATGCACTGAGCCACTGACGGCCGTGGAATGGAATGAAGGAAACGGCAAGCATTTAGTAGTTTTGATAACCTGGACTCCGTCAGGTAAATTTTCAGCTCTACAGAATCTATAAGAGTCCCTAGGAAGGAGACTCTTGTGAGTGGTGATAGAGAACTCTTTTCCACGTTCACTTTCCACCCATGCGACCTCAGAAATGCCAGAACTATCTCTGTATGAGACTTGGCAATTTTAAAGCTTGACGCCTGTATCAGGATGTCGTCTAGATACGGAGCCACCGCTATGCCTCGCGGTCTTAGAACCGCCAGAAGTGAGCCCAGAACCTTTGTAAAAATTCTTGGGGCAGTGGCTAACCGGAAGGGAAGAGCTACAAATTGGTAATGCCTGTCTAGAAAGGCAAACCTTAGGAGCCGATGATGATCTTTGTGAATCGGTATGTGAAGGTAGGCATCCTTTAAGTCCACTGTGGTCATGTACTGACCCTCTTGGATCATGGGTAGGATGGTCCGAATAGTTTCCATTTTGAATGATGGAACTCTGAGGAATTTGTTTAAGATCTTTAGATCCAAGATTGGTCTGAAGGTTCCCTCTTTCTTGGGAACCACAAACAGATTTAAATAAAATCCCTGTCCTTGTTCCGTCCGCGGAACTGGATGGATCACTCCCATTACTAGGAGGTCTTGCACACAGCTTAGGACTGCCTCTTTCTTTATCTGGTTTGCTGATAACCTTGAAAGATGAAATCTCCCTTGTGGAGGAGAAGCTTTGAAGTCCTGAAGATATCCCTGAGATATGATCTCCAACGCCCAGGGATCCTGAACATCTCTTGCCCACGCCTGGGCGAAGAGAGAAAGTCTGCCCCCCACTAGATCCGTTTCCAGATAGGGGGCCGTTCCTTCATGCTGTCTTGGGGGCAGCAGCAGGCTTTCTGGCCTGCTTAGGTTTCCAGGCCTGTCTGGAATGAGCAACAGTTCCCTCTTGTTTTGAAGCGGAGGAAGTTGATGCTGCTCCTGCCATGAAATTTCGAAAGGCACGAAAATTAGACTGTTTAGCCTTTGATTTGGCCCTGTCCTGAGGAAGGGTATGACCCTTGCCTCCAGTAATGTCAGCAATAATTTCCTTCAAGCCAGGCCCGAATAAGGTCTGCCCCTTGAAAGGAATGTTGAGTAATTTAGACTTTGAAGTCACGTCAGCTGACCAGGATTTAAGCCATAGCGCCCTACGCGCCTGGATGGCGAATCCGGAATTCTTAGCCGTTAGTTTAGTCAAATGAACAATGGCATCAGAAACAAATGAGTTAGCTAGCTTAAGCGTTCTAAGTTTGTCAATAATTTCATTCAATGGAGCTGTCTGGATGGCCTCTTCCAGGGCCTCAAACCAGAATGCCGCCGCAGCAGTGACAGGCGCAATGCATGCAAGGGGCTGTAAAATAAAACCTTGTTGAATAAACATTTTCTTAAGGTAACCCTCCAATTTTTTATCCATTGGATCTGAAAAAGCACAACTGTCCTCAACCGGGATAGTGGTACGCTTTGCTAAAGTAGAAACTGCTCCCTCCACCTTAGGGACCGTCTGCCATAAGTCCTGTGTAGTGGCGTCTATTGGAAACATTTTTCTAAATATAGGAGGTGGGGAAAAGGGCACACCGGGTCTATCCCACTCCTTGCTAATAATTTCTGTAAGCCTTTTAGGTATAGGAAAAACGTCAGTACACACCGGCACCGCATAGTATCTAGCCAGCCTACACAATTTCTCTGGAATTGCAACTGTGTTACAGTCATTCAGAGCAGCTAATACCTCCCCAAGCAATACACGGAGGTTCTCAAGCTTAAATTTAAAATGAGAAATCTCTGAATCAGGTTTCCCCGAGTCAGAGATGTCACCCACAGACTGAAGCTCTCCGTCCTCATGTTCTGCATACTGTGACGCAGTATCAGACGTGGCTCTAACAGCATTTGCACGCTCTGTATCTCTCCTAACCCCAGAGCTATCGCGCTTGCCTCTTAATTCAGGCAATCTAGATAATAACTCTGACAGGGTATTATTCATGATTGCAGCCATGTACCTGGGCGTCCCTGATGTAATTGGCGCCATATTAGCGTGCGTCCCCTGAGCAGGAGGCGAAGGGTCTGAAACGTGGGGAGAGTTAGTCGGCATAACTTCCCCCTTGACAGAACCCTCTGGTGATAATTCTTTTATAGACAAAGACTGATCTTTACTGTTTAAGGTGAAATCAATACATTTAGTACAAATTCTCCTATGGGGCTCCACCATGGCTTTCAAACATAATGAACAAGTAGGTTCCTCTGTGTCAGACATGTTTAAACAGACTAGCAATGAGACTAGCAAGCTTGGAAAACACTTTAAAACAGAATTTATGCTTACCTGATAAATTACTTTCTCCGGTCCACGGCGTCATCCTTACAGGAAATGGCAAAGAGTCCCAGCAAAGCTGGCCATATAGTCCCTCCTAGGCTCCGCCCACCCCAGTCATTCGACCGACGGACAGGAGGAAATATATATATAGGAGAAACCATATGGTACCGTGGTGACTGTAGTTAGAGAAAATAATTCATCAGACCTGATTAAAAAACCAGGGCAGGCCGTGGACCGGACACACCGTTGGAGAAAGTAATTTATCAGGTAAGCATAAATTCTGTTTTCTCCAACATTGGTGTGTCCGGTCCACGGCGTCATCCTTACTTGTGGGAACCAATACCAAAGCTTTAGGACAAGGATGAAGGGAGGGAGCAAATCAGGTTACCTAAACGGAAGGCACCACAGCTTGCAAAACCTTTCTCCCAAAAATAGCCTCCGAAGAAGCAAAAGTATCAAATTTGTAAAATTTGGCAAAAGTGTGCAGTGAAGACCAAGTCGCTGCCTTACATATCTGGTCAACAGAAGCCTTGTTCTTGAAGGCCCATGTGGAAGCCACAGCCCTAGTGGAGTGAGCTGTGATTCTTTCAGGAGGCTGCCGTCCGGCAGTCTCATAAGCCAATCGGATGATGCTTTTAAGCCAAAAGGAAAGAGAGGTAGAAGTCGCTTTTTGACCTCTCCTTTTACCAGAATAAACAACAAACAAGGAAGATGTTTGTCTGAAATCTTTAGTAGCCTCTAAATAGAATTTTAGAGCACGGACTACGTCCAAATTGTGTAACAAACGTTCCTTCTTTGAAACTGGATTCGGACACAAAGAAGGTACAACTATCTCCTGGTTAATATTTTTGTTAGAAACAACTTTAGGAAGAAAACCAGGCTTAGTACGCAAAACCACCTTATCTGCATGGAACACCAGATAGGGCGGAGAACACTGCAGAGCAGATAACTCTGAAACTCTTCTAGCAGAAGAAATTGCAACCAAAAACAAAACTTTCCAAGATAGTAACTTAATATCTATGGAATGTAGAGGTTCAAACGGAACCCCTTGAAGAACTGAAAGAACTAGATTTAGACTCCAGGGAGGAGTCAAAGGTCTGTAAACAGGCTTGATTCTAACCAGAGCCTGAACAAATGCTTGAACATCTGGCACAGCTGCCAGTCTTTTGTGTAGTAAGACAGATAAAGCAGAGATCTGTCCCTTTAGAGAACTTGCAGATAATCCTTTCTCCAAACCTTCTTGTAGAAAGGAGAGAATCTTATGAATTTTTATCTTATTCCATGGGAATCCTTTGGATTCACACCAACAGATATATTTTTTCCATATTTTATGGTAAATTTTTCTAGTTACAGGTTTTCTGGCCTGAACCAGAGTCTCTATTACAGAATCTGAAAACCCACGCTTCGATAGAATCAAGCGTTCAATCTCCAAGCCGTCAGCTGGAGGGAGACCAGATTTGGATGTTCGAATGGACCCTGAACAAGAAGGTCCTGTCTCAAAGGTAGCTTCCATGGTGGAGCCGATGACATATTCACCAGGTCTGCATACCAAGTCCTGCGTGGCCACGCAGGAGCTATCAAGATCACCGAGGCCCTCTCCTGATTGATCCTGGCTACCAGCCTGGGAATGAGAGGAAACGGTGGAAATACATAAGCTAGGTTGAAGGTCCAAGGTGCTACTAGTGCATCTACTAGAGTCGCCTTGGGATCCCTGGATCTGGACCCGTAGCAAGGAACCTTGAAGTTCTGACGAGACGCCATCAGATCCATGTCTGGAATGCCCCATAATTGAGTTATTTGGGCAAAGATCTCCGGATGGAGTTCCCACTCCCCCGGATGGAATGTCTGACGACTCAGAAAATCCACCTCCCAGTTTTCCACTCCTGGGATGTGGATCGCAGACAAGTGGCAGGAGTGATCCTCCGCCCATTGAATTATTTTGGTCACTTCTTTCATCGCCAGGGAACTCCTCGTTCCCCCCTGATGATTGATATATGCAACGGTCGTCATGTTGTCTGATTGGAACCTTATGAATTTGGCCTTTGCTAGTTGAGGCCAAGCTCTGAGAGCATTGAATATCGCTCTCAGTTCCAGAATTTTTATCGGGAGAAGAGACTCTTCCCGAGACCATAGACCCTGAGCTTTCAGGAATTCCCAGACCGCGCCCCAGCCCACTAGACTGGCGTCGGTCGTGACAATGACCCACTCTGGTCTGCGGAAGCTCATTCCCTGGGACAGATGGTCCAGAGTCAGCCACCAACGGAGTGAATCTCTGGTCTTTTGATCTACTTGAATCATTGGAGACAAGTCTGTATAATCCCCATTCCACTGTTTGAGCATGCACAGCTGTAATGGTCTTAGATGAATTCGTGCAAAAGGAACTATGTCCATTGCTGCAACCATCAATCCTACTACTTCCATGCACTGAGCTATGGAAGGACGAGGAACAGAATGAAGCACTTGACAAGAGCTTAGAAGTTTTGATTTTCTGACCTCTGTCAGAAAAATCCTCATTTCTAAGGAATCTATTATTGTTCCCAAGAAGGGAACTCTTGTCGACGGAGACAGAGAACTTTTTTCTATGTTCACCTTCCATCCGTGAGATCTGAGAAAGGCTAGAACGATGTCCGTATGAGCCTTTGCTTTTGACAGGGACGACGCTTGTATTAGAATGTCGTCCAAGTAAGGTACTACTGCAATGCCCCTCGGTCTTAGAACCGCTAAAAGGGACCCTAGCACCTTTGTGAAAATCCTTGGAGCAGTGGCTAACCCGAATGGAAGGGCCACAAACTGGTAATGCTTGTCCAGAAAAGCGAACCTTAGGAACTGATGATGTTCTTTGTGGATAGGAATATGTAGGTACGCATCCTTTAGATCCACGGTAGTCATAAATTGACTTTCCTGGATAGTGGGTAGAATCGTTCGAATGGTTTCCATCTTGAACGATGGTACCCTGAGAAATTTGTTTAGGATCTTCAAATCCAAAATTGGTCTGAAAGTTCCCTCTTTTTTGGGAACTACGAACAGATTGGAATAAAATCCCATTCCTTGTTCCTTTATCGGAACTGGGTGTATCACTCCCATCTTTAACAGGTCTTCTACACAATGTAAGAATGCCTGTCTCTTTATTTGGTTTGAGGATAAGTGAGACATGTGGAACCTTCCCCTTGGGGGTAGTTCCTTGAATTCCAGGAGATAACCTTGAGAAACTATTTCTAGCGCTCAAGGATCCTGAACATCTCTTGCCCAAGCCTGAGCAAAGAGAGAGAGTCTGCCCCCCACTAGATCCGGTCCTGGATCGGGGGCTACTCCTTCATGCTGTTTTGTTAGCAGTGGCAGGCTTCTTGGCCTGCTTACCCTTGTTCCAGCCTTGCATCGGTTTCCAGGCTGGTTTGGGTTGTGAGGCATTACCCTCTTGCTTAGAGGATGCAGAATTAGAGGCCGGTCCGTTCCTGCGAAAGGGAAGAAAAGTAGACTTATTTTTAGCCTTAAAAGACCTATCCTGTGGAAGGGCGTGGCCCTTTCCCCCAGTGATGTCTGAAATAATCTCTTTCAATTCTGGTCCAAATAAAGTTTTACCTTTGAAAGGGATGTTAAGCAATTTTGTCTTGGATGACACATCCGCTGACCAAGACTTTAGCCAAAGCGCTCTGCGCGCCACGATAGCAAACCCTGAATTTTTCGCCGCTAATCTAGCTAATTGCAAAGCGGCATCTAAAATAAAAGTTAGCCAATTTAAGTGCGTGAACTCTGTCCATAACCTCCTCATATGGAGTTTCTCTACTGAGCGACTTTTCTAGTTCCTCGAACCAGGACCACGCTGCTGTAGTGACAGGAACAATGCATGAAATTGGTTGTAGAAGGTAACCTTGCTGTACAAAAATCTTTTTAAGCAAACCTTCCAATTTTTTATCCATAGGATCTTTGAAAGCACAACTATCTTCGATAGGAATAGTAGTGCGTTTGTTTAGAGTAGAAACTGCCCCCTCGACCTTAGGGACTGTCTGCCATAAGTCCTTTCTGGGGTCGACCATAGGAAATAATTTCTTAAATATAGGGGGGGGGGGACAAAAGGTATGCCAGGCTTTTCCCACTCCTTATTTACTATGTCCGCCACCCGCTTGGGTATAGGAAAAGCGTCGGGGTGCACCGGAACCTCTAGGAACTTGTCCATCTTGCATAATTTCTCTGGAATGACCAAGTTGACACAATCATCCAGAGTAGATAACACCTCCTTAAGCAGTGCGCGGAGATGTTCTAATTTAAATTTAAATGTCACAACATCAGGTTCAGCTTGATGAGAAATTTTTCCTGAATCTGAGATTTCTCCATCTGACAAAACCTCCCTCATGGCCCCTTCAGATTGGTGTGAGGGTATGACAGAACAATTATCATCAGCGCCCTCTTGCTCTTCAGTGTTTAAAACAGAGCAATCGCGCTTTCTCTGATAAGTAGGCATTTTGGATAAAATATTTGCTATGGAGCTATCCATTACAGCCGTTTGCATGGTAATAAGCATTGGCGCACTAGATGTACTAGGGGCCTCCTGCGTGGGCAAAACTGGTGTAGACACAGTAGGAGATGATGTAGTATCATGTTTACTCCCCTCATCTGAGGAATCATCTTGGGCAATTTCATTATCTGTGGCAGTACTGTCCTTACTTTGTTTGGACGCTATGGCACAATTATCACATAAATTTAAATGGGGAGACACATTGGCTTTCATACATATAGAACATAGCTTATCTGAAGGTACAGACATGTTAAACAGGCTTAAACTTGTCAACAAAGCACAAAAAACGTTTTAAAACAAAACCGTTACTGTCTCTTTAAATTTTAAACAGAAAACACTTTATTACTGAATATGTGAAAAAGTATGAAGGAATTGTTCAAAATTTACCAAAATTTCACCACAGTGTCTTAAAGCATTAAAAGTATTGCACACCAAATTTCAGAGCTTTAACCCTTAAAATAACAGAACCGGAGCCGTTTTTAAATTTAACCCCTATACAGTCCCAGCTATAGTCTTTGCTGAGACCCAACCAAGCCCAGAGGGGAATACGATACCAATTGACGCCTTCTAGAAGCTTTTCCAGTAATTTTTAGATCCTCACACATGCATCTGCATGCCCTGCTCTCAAAAAAAACAACTGCACAGTAATGGCGCGAAAATGAGGCTCAGTCTATAACTAGAAAGGCCCCCTGACTGGAAAAGGTGTCTAACACAGTGCCTGCCGTTATATAAACGTTCCCCAAGATTATAAATGCAAATTGTCAGCCTAAATCTGAATAATATACCCAAATAAAGCAATCGATTTAGCCCACAAAAATGTCTACCAGTTTTTTAGCCCATATTAAGCCCTTTATTCTGTTTGTTTGACTAAGAAAATGGCTTACCGGTCCCCATGAGGGGAAATGACAGCCTTCCAGCATTACACAGTCTTGTTAGAAATATGGCTAGTCATACCTTAAGCAGAAAAGTCTGCTAACTGTTTCCCCCAACTGAAGTTACTTCATCTCAACAGTCCTATGTGGAAACAGCAATCGATTTTAGTTACTGTCTGCTAAAATCATCTTCCTCTCACAAACAGAAATCTTCATCCTTTTCTGTTTAAGAGTAAATAGTACATACCAGCACTATTTTAAAAACATAATTTATGTAAGAACTTATCTGATAAATTCATTTCTTTCATATTAGCAAGAGTCCATGAGCTAGTGACGTATGGGATATACATTCCTACCAGGAGGGGAAAAGTTTCCCAAACCTTAAAATGCCTATAAATACACCCGTCACCACACCCACAATTCAGTTTAACGAATAGCCAAGAAGTGGGGTGATAAGAAAAAAGTGCGAAAGCATATAAAATAAGGAATTGGAATAATTGTGCTTTATACAAAAAAATCATAACCACCACAAAAAAGGGCGGGCCTCATGGACTCTTGCTAATATGAAAGAAATGAATTTATCAGGTAAGTTCTTACATAAATTATGTTTTCTTTCATGTAATTAGCAAGAGTCAATGAGCTAGTGACGTATGGGATAATGACTACCCAAGATGTGGATCTTTCCACGCAAGAGTCACTAGAGAGGGAGGGATAAAATAAAGACAGCCAATTCCTGCTGAAAATAATCCACACCCAAAATAAAGTTTAATGAAAAACATAAACAGAAAACTGAAACCACTGCCTGAAGTACTTTTCTACCAAAAACTGCTTCAGAAGAAGAAAACACATCAAAATGGTAGAATTTAGTAAAAGTATGCAAAGAGGACCAAGTTGCTGCTTTGCAAATCTGATCAACCGAAGCTTCATTCCTAAACGCCCAGGAAGTAGAAACTGACCTAGTAGAATGAGCTGTAATCCTTCGAGGCAGAATTTTACCCGACTCGACATAGGCATGATGAAATAAAGATTTCAACCAAGATGCCAAAGAAATGGCAGAAGCTTTCTGGCCTTTTCTAGAACCGGAAAAGATGACAAATAGACTAGAAGTCTTTCGGAAAGACTTAGTAGCTTCAACATAAAAATACAAAGCTCTAACAGCATCCAAGAATGCAATGATTTCTCCTTAGAATTCATAGGATTAGGACACAATGAAGGAACCACAATTTCTCAACTAATGTTGTTAGAATTCACAACCTTAGGTAAAAAATTCAAAAGAAGTTTGCAGCACCGCCTTATCCTGATGAAAAATCAGAAAAGGAGACTCACAAGAAAGAGCAGATAATTCAGAGACTCTTCTGGTAGAAGAGATGGCCAAAAGAAACAAAACTTTCCAAGAAAGTAATTTAATGACCAAAGAATACATGGGTTCAAAAGGAGGAGCTTGAAGAGCCCCCAGAACCAAATTCAAACTCCAAGGAGGAGAAATTGACTTAATGACAGGTTTTATACGAACCAAAGCTTGTACAAAACAATGAATATCAGGAAGATTAGCAAACTTTCTGTGAAAAAGAACAGAAAGAGCAGAGATTTGTCCATTCAAGGAACTTGCGGACAAACCGTTATCTAAACCATCCTGAAGAAACTGTAAAATTCTCGGTATTCAAAAAGAATGCCAAGAAAAATGATGAGAAAGACACTAAGAAATATAAGTCTTCCAGACTCTATAATATATCTCTCTAGATACAGATTTACGAGCCTGTCACATAGTATTAATCACAGAGTCAGAGAAACCTCTTTGACCAAGAATCAAGCGTTCAAACTCCATACCTTAAAATTTAAGGATTTGAGATCCTGATGGAAGAAAGGACCTTGCGACAGAAAGTCTGGTCTTAACGGAAGAGTCCACAGCTGGCAAGAGGCCATCCGGACAAGATCCGCATACCAAAACCTGTGAGGCCATGCTGGAGCTACCAGCAGGACAAACTAGCATTCCTGTAGAATCGTGGAGAATACTTTTGGAAGAAGAACTAGAGGCGGAAAGATATAGGCAGGATGATACTTCCAAGGAAGTGATAATGCATCCACTGCCTCCGCCCGAGGATCCCGGGATCTGGACAGATACCAGGGAAGTTTCTTGTTTAGATGAGAAGCCATCAGATCTATTTCTGGGAGTTCCCACATTTGAACAATCTGAAGAAATACCTCTGGGTGAAGAGACCATTCGCCCGGATGCAACGTTTGGCGACTGAGATAATCCGCTTCCCAATTGTCTATACCTGGGATATGAACCGCAGAGATTAGACAGGAGCTGGATTCCGCCCAAACCAAAATTCGAGATACTTCTTTCATAGCCAGAGGACTGTGAGTCCCTCCTTGATGATTGATGTATGCCACAGTTGTGACATTGTCTATCTGAAAACAAATGAACAACTCTCTCTTCAGAAGAGGCCAAGACTGAAGAGCTCTGAAAATTGCACGGAGTTCCAAATATTGATCGGTAATCTCACCTCCTGAGATTCCTAAACCCCTTGTGCCGTCAGAGACCCCCACACAGCTCCCCAACCTGTAATACTTGCATCTGTTGAGATTATAGTCCAGGTCGGAAGAACAAAGAAGCCCCCTGAACTAAACGATGGTGATCTGTCCACCACGTCAGAGAGTGTCGTATAATCGGTTTAAAGATATTAATTGAGATATCTTTGTGTAATCCCTGCACAATTGGTTCAGCATACAGAGCTGAAGAGGTCGCATGTGAAAACGAGCAAAGGAGATCGCATCCGATGCGGCAGTCCTAAGACCTAAAATTTCCATGCATAAGGCTACCAAAGGGAATGATTGTGACTGAAGGTTTTGACAAGCTGATATCAATGCTAAACTTCTCTTGTCTGACAAGGACAGAGTCATAGACACTGAATCTATCTGGAAACCTAAAAAGGTTACCCTTGTCTGAGGAATCAATGAACTTTTTGGTAAATTGATCCTCCAACCATGATCTTGAAGAAACAACACAAGTCGATTCGTATGAGATTCTGCGAAAATTTGAAGACTGAGCAAGTACCAAGATATCGTCCAAATAAGGAAATACCAAAACCCTGTTTTCTGATTACAGACAGAAGGGCACTGAGAACCTTTGAAAAAATTCTTGGAGCTGATACTAGGCCAAACGGTAGAGCCACAAAACTGGTAATGCTTGTCTAAAAAGAGAATCTCAGAAACTAAAAGTGATCTGGATGAATCGGAATATGCAGATATGCATCCTGTAAATCTATTGTAGACATATAATGCCCTTGCTAAACAAAAGGCAGGATAGTCCTACAGTTACCATCTTGAATGTTGGTATCCTTACATAACGATTCAATATTGATAGATCCGGAACTGGTCTGAAGGAATTGACCTTCTTTGGTACAATGAAGAGATAGAATAAAACCCCAGCCCCTGTTCCAGAACTGGAACTGGCATAATTACTCCAGCCAACTCTAGATCTGAAACACATTTCAGAAATGCTGAGCCTTTGCTGTGTTTACTGGGACATGGGAAAGAAAAAAAATCTCTTTGCAGGAGGCCTTAACTTGAAGCCAATTCTGTACCTTTCTGAAACAATGTTCTGAAACCAGAGATTGTGAACGGAATTGATCCAAATTTCTTTGAAGAAAATGTAATCTGCCCCATACCAGCTGAGCTGGAATGAGGGCCGCACCTTCATGGGTACTTAGGAGCTGGCTTTAGGTTTCTATAAGGCTTGGATATATTCCAAACTGGAAATGGTTTCCAAACTGATACCGCTCCTGAGGATGAAGGATCAGGCTTTTGTTCCTTGTTGTGAGGAAAGGAACGAAAACGATTATTAGACCTAAATTTACCTTAGATTTTTTATCCTTTGGTAAAAAAGTTCCCTTCCCTCCAGTAACAGTTGAGATAATAGAATCCAACTGAGAACCGAATAATTTATTACCCTGGAAAGAAAGGGAAAGCAAAGTTGACTTAGAAGACATATCAGCATTCCAAGTTTTAAGCCATAAATCTTTTCTAGCTAAAATAGCTAGAGACATATACCTGACATCAACTCTAATGATATCAAAAGATGGTATCACAAATAAAATTATTAGCATGTTATAGAATAATAATAATGCTATAAAAACAGAATTTATGCTTACCTGATAAATTACTTTCTCCAACGGTGTGTCCGGTCCACGGCGTCATCCTTACTTGTGGGATATTCTCTTCCCCAACAGGAAATGGCAAAGAGTCCCAGCAAAGCTGGTCACATGATCCCTCCTAGGCTCCGCCCACCCCAGTCATTCGACCGACGGACAGGAGGAAATATATATAGGAGAAACCATATGATACCGTGGTGACTGTAGTTAGAGAAAATAATTCATCAGACCTGATTAAAAAACCAGGGCGGGCCGTGGACCGGACACACCGCTGGAGAAAGTAATTTATCAGGTAAGCATAAATTCTGTTTTCTCCAACATTGGTGTGTCCGGTCCACGGCGTCATCCTTACTTGTGGGAACCAATACCAAAGCTTTAGGACACGGATGAAGGGAGGGAGCAAATCAGGTCACCTAAATGGAAGGCACCACGGCTTGCAAAACCTTTCTCCCAAAAATAGCCTCCGAAGAAGCAAAAGTATCAAATTTGTAAAATTTGGCAAAAGTGTGCAGTGAAGACCAAGTCGCTGCCTTACATATCTGGTCAACAGAAGCCTCGTTCTTGAAGGCCCATGTGGAAGCCACAGCCCTAGTGGAGTGAGCTGTGATTCTTTCTGGAGGCTGCCGTCCGGCAGTCTCATAAGCCAATCGGATAATGCTTTTAAGCCAAAAGGAAAGAGAGGTAGAAGTCGCTTTTTGACCTCTCCTTTTACCAGAATAAACAACAAACAAGGAAGATGTTTGTCTGAAATCTTTAGTAGCCTCTAAATAGAATTTTTGAGCACGGACTACGTCCAAATTGTGTAACAAACGTTCCTTCTTTGAAACTGGATTCGGACACAAAGAAGGTACAACTATCTCCTGGTTAATATTTTTGTTGGAAACAACTTTCGGAAGAAAACCAGGCTTAGTACGCAAAACCACCTTATCTGCATGGAACACCAGATAGGGCGGAGAACACTGCAGAGCAGAACACTCTGAAACTCTTCTAGCAGAAGAAATTGCAACCAAAAACAAAACTTTCCAAGATAATAACTTAATATCTACGGAATGTAAGGGTTCAAACGGAACCCCTTGAAGAACTGAAAGAACTAGATTTAGACTCCAGGGAGGAGTCAAAGGTCTGTAAACAGGCTTGATCCTAACCAGAGCCTGAACAAATGCTTGAACATCTGGCACAGCTGCCAGTCTTTTGTGAAGTAAAGCAGAGATCTGTCCCTTCAGAGAACTTGCAGATAATCCTTTCTCCAAACCTTCTTGTAGAAAGGATAGAATCTTAGGAATTTTTATCTTGTTCCATGGGAATCCTTTAGATTCACACCAACAGATATATTTTTTCCATATTTTATGGTAAATTTTTCTAGTTACAGGCTTTCTAGCCTGAATCAGAGTATCTATTACAGAATCTGAAAACCCACGCTTTCATAAAATCAAGCGTTCAATCTCCAAGCCGTCAGTTGGAGGGAAACCAGATTCGGATGTTCGAATGGACCCTGAACAAGAAGGTCCTGTCTCAAAGGTAGCTTCCATGGTGGAGCCGATGACATATTCACCAGGTCTGCATACCAAGTCCTGCGTGGCCACGCAGGAGCTATCAAGATCACTGAGGCCCTCTCCCGATTGATCCTGGCTACCAGCCTGGGGATGAGAGGAAACGGTGGGAATACATAAGCTAGGTTGAAGGTCCAAGGTGCTACTAGTGCATCTACTAGGGTCGCCTTGGGATCCCTGGATCTGGACCCGTAGCAAGGAACCTTGAAGTTCTGACGAGACGCCATTAGATCCATGTCTGGAATGCCCCATAATTGAGTTATTTGGGCAAAGATTTCCGGATGGAGTTCCCACTCCCCCGGATGGAATGTCTGACGACTCAGAACATCCGCTTCCCAATTTTCCACTCCTGGGATGTGGATCGCAGACAAGTGGCAGGAGTGATCCTCCGCCCATTGAATTATCTTGGTCACTTCTTTCATCGCCAGGGAAGTCCTTGTTCCCCCCTGATGATTGATATATGCAACGGTCGTCATGTTGTCTGACTGAAACCTTATGAATTTGGCCTTTGCTAGTTGAGGCCAAGCTCTGAGAGCATTGAATATCGCTCTCAGTTCCAGAATGTTTATCGGGAGAAGAGACTCTTCCCGAGACCATAGACCATGAGCTTTCAGGGATTCCCAGACCGCGCCCCAGCCCACTAGGCTGGCGTCGGTCGTGACAATGACCCACTCTGGTCTGCGGAAGCTCATTCCCTGTGACAGATTGTCCAGGGTCAGCCACCAACGGAGTGAATCTCTGGTCTTTTGATCTACTTGAATCGTCGGAGACAAGTCTGTATAATCCCCATTCCACTGTCTGAGCATGCACAGTTGTAATGGTCTTAGATGAATTCATGCAAAAGGAACTATGTCCATTGTTGCAACCATCAATCCTATTACTTCCATGCACTGCGCTATGGAAGGACGAGGAACAGAATGAAGTACTTGACAAGAGCTTAGAAGTTTTGATTTTCTGACCTCTGTCAGAAAAATCCTCATTTCTAAGGAATCTATTATTGTTCCCAAGAAGGGAACTCTTGTTGACGGGGACAGAGAACTTTTTTCTTTGTTCACCTTCCATCCGTGAGATCTGAGAAAGGCTAGGACGATGTCCGTATGAGCCTTTGCTTTTGACAGGGACGACGCTTGAATCAGGATGTCGTCCAAGTAAGATACTACTGCAATGCCCCTTGGTCTTAGAACCGCTAGAAGGGACCCTAGTACCTTTGTGAAAATCCTTGGAGCAGTGGCTAATCCAAATGGAAGTGCCACAAACTGGTAATGCTTGTCCAGAAAAGCGAACCTTAGGAACTGATGATGTTCCTTGTGGATAGGAATATGTAGATACGCATCCTTTAAATCCACGGTAGTCATAAATTGATTTTCCTGGATAGTAGGTAGGATCGTTCGAATAGTTTCCATTTTGAACGATGGTACCCTGAGAAATTTGTTTAGGATCTTTAGATCCAAAATTGGTGTGAATGTTCCCTCTTTTTTGGGAACTATGAACAGATTGGAATAAAATCCCATTCCTTGTTCTCTTATTGGAACTGGATGTATCACTCCCATCTTTAACAGGTCTTCTACACAATGTAAGAATGCCTGTCTCTTTATTTGGTTTGAAGATAATTGAGACCTGTGGAACCTTCCCCTTGGGGGTAGTTCCTTGAATTCCAGGAGATAACCTTGAGAAACTATTTCTAGCGCCCAAGGATCCTGAACATCTCTTGCCCAAGCCTGAGCAAAGAGAGAGAGTCTGCCCCCCACTAGATCCGGTCCCGGATCGGGGGCTATCCCTTCATGCTGTTTTGGTAGCAGTGGTAGGCTTCTTGGCCTGCTTACCCTTGTTCCAGCCTTGCATTGGTTTCCAGGCTGGTTTGGGTTGTGAAGTATTACCCTCTTGCTTAGAGGATACAGAATTAGAGACTGGTCCGTTTCTGCGAAAGGGACGAAAATTAGGCTTATTATTAGCCTTAAAAGACCTATCCTGTGGGAGGGCGTGGCCCTTTCCCCCAGTGATGTCTGAAATAATCTCTTTCAAATCAGGTCCAAATAATGTTTTACCTTTGAAAGGAATGTTAAGCAATTTTGTCTTGGAAGACACATCCGCTGACCAAGACTTTAGCCAAAGCACTCTGCGCGCCACGACAGCAAACCCTGAATTTTTCGCCGCTAATCTAGCTAATTGCAAAGCGGCATCTAAAACAAAAGAGTTACCAATTTAAGTGCTTGAACTCTGTCCATAACCTCCTCATACAAAGATTCTTTACTGAGCGATTTTTCTAGTTCCTCGAACCAGAAACACGCTGCCGTAGTGACAGGAACAATGCATGAAATTGGTTGTAGAAGGTAACCTTGCTGTACAAAAATCTTTTTAAGCAAACCCTCTAATTTCTTATCCATAGGATCTTTGAAAGCACAACTATCTTCGATAGGAATAGTAGTGCGTTTGTTTAGAGTAGAAACCGCCCCCTCGACCTTGGGGACTGTCTGCCATAAGTCCTTTCTGGGGTCGACTATAGGAAATAATTTCTTAAATATAGGGGGGGGGAACAAAAGGTATGCCGGGCCTTTCCCACTCTTTATTTACTATGTCCGCCACCCGCTTGGGTATAGGAAAAGCGTCGGGGGGCACCGGAACCTCTAGGAACTTGTCCATCTTACATAATTTCTCTGGAATGACCAAATTGTCACAATCATCCAGAGTAGATAACACCTCCTTAAGCAGTGCGCGGAGATGTTCTAATTTAAATTTAAATGTCACAACATCAGGTTCAGCTTGATGAGAAATTTTTCCTGAATCTGAAATTTCTCCATCAGACAAAACCTACCTCATGGCCCCTTGAGATTGGTGTGAGGGTATGTCAGAACAGTTATCATCAGCGTCCTCTTGCTCTTCAGTGTTTAAAACAGAGCAATCGCGCTTTCTCTGATAAGTAGGCATTTTGGATAAAAGATTTGCTATGGAGCTATCCATTACAGCCGTTAATTGTTGCATGGTAATAAGTATTGGCGCACTAGATGTACTAGGGGCCTCCTGTGTGGGCATAACTGGTGTAGACACAGTAGGGGATGATGTAGTATCATGTTTACTCCCCTCATTTGAGGAATCATCTTGGGCAATATCATTATCAGTGGCATTACTGTCCTTATTTTGTTTGGACACTATGGCACAATTATCACATAAATTTAAATGGGGAGACACATTGGCTTTCATACATATAGAACATAGCTTATCTGATGGTACAGACATGTTAAACAGGCTTAAACTTGTCAACAAAGCACAAAAAACGTTTTAAAATAAAACCGTTACTGTCACTTTAAATTTCAAACTGAAAACACTTTATTACTGAATATGTGAAAAAGTATGAAGGAATTGTTCAAAATTCACCAAAATTTCACCACAGTGTCTTAAAGCCTTAAAAGTATTGCACACCAAATTTCAGAGCTTTAACCCTTAAATTAACGGAACCGGAGCCGTTTTTACATTTAACCCCTATACAGTCCCAGAATGAGGCTCTGTCTATAACTAGAAAGGCCCCCATCTGAAAAAGGTGTCCAACACAGTGCCTGACGTTTTTCTAAACGTTCCCCAAGATTATAATACCAATAATTAGTTAGAATCTGCATAATATGCCTAGTAAAGCAATTGTTTTAGCCCAGAAAAATGTCTACCAGTTTTTAAGCCCTTTTTGAAGCCCTTTATTCTTTTATGTTTAACTAAGAAAATGGCTTACCGGTCCCCATGAGGGGAAATGACAGCCTTCCAGCATTACATGGTCTTGTTAGAAATATGGCTAGTCATACCTTAAGCAGAAAAGACTGCTAACTGTTTCCCCCAACTGAAGTTACTTCATCTCAACAGTCCTGTGTGGAAACAGCAATCGATTTTAGTTACTGTCTGCTAAAATCATCTTCCTCTTACAAACAGAAATCTTCATCCTTTTCTGTTTCAGAGTAAATAGTACATACCAGCACTATTTTAAAATAACAAACACTTGATAGAAGAATAAAACTACATTTAAACACCAAAAAACTCTTAACCATCTCCGTGGAGATGTTGCCTGTGCAACGGCAAAGAGAATGACTGGGGTGGGCGGAGCCTAGGAGGGATCATGTGACCAGCTTTGCTGGGACTCTTTGCCATTTCCTGTTGGGGAAGAGAATATCCCACAAGTAAGGATGACGCCGTGGACCGGACACACCAATGTTGGAGAAATTATGATCTGTTACTTGTTGCGCTAAAGCTTCTAACCAAAAAGTTGAAGCTGCAGCAACATCCGCTAAAAATATAGCAGGTCTAAGAAGATTACCTGAACATAAGTAAGCTTTTCTTAGAAAGGATTCAATTTTCCTATCTAAAGGATCCTTAAATGAAGTACTATCTGCCGTAGGAATAGTAGTACGTTTAGCAGGAGTAGAGACAGCCCCATTAACCTTAGGGATTTTGTCCCAAAAAACTCTAATCTGTCAGATGGCACAGGATATAATTGCTTAAATGTTTTAGAAGGAGTAAATGAATTACCCAAATTATTCCATTCCCTGGAAATTACTTCAGAAATAGCATCAGGGAGAGAAAACACTTCTGGAATAACTACAGGAGATTTAAAAACCTTATTTAAACGTTTAGATTTAGTATCAAGAGGACCAGAATCCTCTATTTCTAATGCAATTAATACTTCTTTAAGTAAAGAACGAATAAATTCCATCTTGAACAAATACAAAGATTTATCAGCATCAACCTCTGAGACAGAAACCTCTGAACCAGAAGAACCATTATCAGTATCAGAATGATGATGTTCATTTAAAAATTCATCTGAAAAAAGAGAAGTTTTAAAAGACTTTTATGTATACTAGAAGGAGAAATAACAGACATAGCCTTCTTAATGGATTTAAAAAATAAAATCTCTTATGTTATCAGGAACACTCTGAAAATTAGATGTTGACGGAACAGCAACAGGTAATGTAACAGTACTAAAGGAAATTTTATCTGCATTAATAAGTTTGTCATGACATGCAATACAAACAACAGCTGGAGAAACAGATACCAAAAGTTTATAGCAGATACACTTAGCTCGGTAGCTCAAGCACCGGGCAGCGATTTTCCTGAAGTATCTTCTGACTCAGTTGCAACGTGGAACATCTTGCAATATGTAATAGAAAAAACAACATATAAAGCAAAATTGATCAAATTCCTTAAATGACAGTTTCAGGAATGGGAAAAAAATGCCAGTGAACAAGTTTCTAGCAACCAGAAGCAATAAATAATGAGACTTAAATAATGTGGAGACAAAAATGACGCCCATATTTTTTAGCGCCAAATAAGACGCCCACATTATTTGGCGCCTAAATGCTTTTGGCGGCAAAAATGACGCCACATCCGGAACGCCGACACTTTTGACGCAAAAAAACGTCAAAAAATGACGCAACTTCCGGCGACACGTATGACGCCGGAAACAGAAAAAAATTTTGCGCCAAAAAAGTCCGCGCCAAGAATGACGCAATAAAATGAAGCATTTTCAGCCCCCGCGAGCCTAATAGCCCACAGGAAAAAAGTCAAATTTTTTAAGGTAAGAAAAAATGATTGATTCAAATGCATTATCCCAAGTATGAAACTGACTGTCTGAAAATAAGGAATGTTGAACATCCTGAGTCAAGGCAAATAAATGTTTGAATACATATATTTAGAACTTTATAAAAAAGTGCCTAACCATAGCTTAGAGTGTCACAGAAAATAAGCTTACTTACTTACCCCAGGACACTCATCTACATGTTGTAGAAAGCCAAACCAGTACTGAAACGAAAATCAGCAGAGGTAATGGTATATATATATATAAGAGTATATCGTCGATCTGAAAAGGGAGGTAAGAGATGAATCTCTACGACCGATAACAGAGAACCTATGAAATAGACCCCGTAGAAGGAGATCATTGCATTCAAATAGGCAATACTCTCCTCACATCCCTCTGACATTCACTGCACGCTGAGAGGAAAACCGGGCTCCAACCTGCTGTGGAGCGCATATAGAATCTAGCACAAACTTACTTCACCACCTCCATAGGAGGCAAAGTTTGTAAAACTGAATTGTGGGTGTGGTGAGGGGTGTATTTATAGGCATTTTAAGGTTTGGGAAACTTTGCCCCTCCTGGTAGGAATGTATATCCCATACGTCACTAGCTCATGGACTCTTGCTAATTACATGAAAGAAATAACACTTGATAGAAGAATAAAAACTACATTTAAACACCAAAAAACTCTTAACCATCTCCGTGGAGATGTTGCCTGTGCAACGGCAAAGAGAATGACTGGAGTGGGCGGAGCCTAGGAGGGACTATATGGCCAGCTTTGCTGGGACTCTTTGCCATTTCCTGTTGGGGAAGAGAATATCCCACAAGTAAGGATGACGCCGTAGACCGGATACACCAATGTTAGAGAAAACAAGTTTACAAGCAATATAAAAAAAAAACATTACTGCGCCTTTAAGAAACAAAAATTTTCCCAAATTTTGAAATAACAGTGAAAAAATGCAGTTACACTAACGAAATTTTTACAGTGTATGTAATAAGTTAGCAGAGCATTGCACCCACTTGCAAATGGATGATTAACCCCTTAATAACAAAAACGGAATAACAAATGACAAAAACGTTTTTTAAACAGTCACAACTGCCACAGCTCTACTGTGGCCTTTTACCTCCCTCAATACGGCTTTTGAAGCCTTTTGAGCCCTTCAGAGAAGTCCTGGATCATGCAGGAAGAAGCTGGATGTCTGTGTCTGTAATTTTTGCTGTGCAAAAAAACACCAAAATAGGCCCCTCCCACTCATATTACAACAGTGGGAAGCCTCAGGGAACTGTTTCTAGGCAAAATTCAAGCCAGCCATGTGGAAAAAACTAAGCCCCAATAAGTTTTATCACCAAACATATGTAAAAAACGATTAAACATGTCAGCAAACGTTTTAAAATACACTTTTATAAGAGTATGTATCTCTATTAATAAGCCTGATACCAGTCGCTATCACTGCATTTAAGGCTTTACTTACATTACTTCGGTATCAGCAGCATTTTCTAGCAAATTCCATCCCTAGAAAAATATTAACTGCACATTCCTTATTGCAGGAAAACCTGCACGCCATTCCCTCTCTGAAGTAACCTCACTCCTCAGAATATGTGAGAACAGCAAAGGATCTTAGTTACTTCTGCTAAGATCATAGAAAACGCAGGCAGATTCTTCTTCTAAATACTGCCTGAGATAAACAGTACACTCCGGTACCATTTAAAAATAACATACTTTTGATTGAAGAAATAAACTAAGTATAAAACACCACAGTCCTCTTACGACCTCCATCTTAGTTGAGAGTTGCAAGAGAATGACTGGATATGGCAGTGAGGGGAGGAGCTATATAGCAGCTCTGCTGTGGGTGATCCTCTTGCAACTTCCTGTTGGGAAGGAGAATATCCCACAAGTAATGGATGATCCGTGGACTGGATACACTTAACAAGAGAAACAGCAAACAAACTTCATCCTCGATTCACACATAATAATTACAAAAATATATATAAGTGTAATGGAGAGAATATATATATAGTACAAAATACATGCTGCTGAGAAGTATATGCAACAGTGAAACTGGTGACTAATAAGGGGTGACAAATATAAGGTAGACATTAAAGAAACGGTGATAACCAAATGGCTCAAACTGACACCAATTGTACAAATTCTTAAACCCTTTAAACAAGACCATAATTATTTCCTGATGGGTAAGAACCATTTTCATTATTTACCGTCAGCACATTATGCACCATAGGCACAAAGCCCTTTAGCTACTTATACAAACTAGTGCCAAAATGTATAACATCATATTCTGAGATAAGTCCACATGGGAATCTCGTCCCTAACCTATGGATCGAAAATACCTCCCTTTCTGATAATCCCCTGTCCATATAACCCACTCTACGTCACATCTTTATTAGCTCTATTATGGTCCACCACAAGGTGCCAGCCTTCTTTTGTTTTTTATTCTTAAAATGCTGGATAAGGGGTTAGATAGGGAGCCAGTCTTGATATGTGAGAGGTGCTCACATATTCTAGTGGTGAGCCTCGCACGTACTGAACCTGACATTCAGTACAGGCCAGTAAATAGATAGTGTACACTGACCAACAGTTAGCATAAGACTTGTGATTAAACACCTCATTAGTGTATATGCTTGTAAAGGTGTCCCCAACCGAAACACATTCACATTCGGGAACACCTTTACAAGCACATACACTAAACAGGTGTTTAATCACAAAGTTTTTAATCACCAATCTGAAAGATCCCTCCTTATTTGGAATAGAACCCTGAACCTGTTTTTAGACCGGTACAGGATAATAAAATAAATAAACTATTTGTTCCAAATCCTGAACACAATGAAACAGGGCAGCCGCTATGACGAGGTTAGGACAAAAATGAGCCGGCTCCAAAGCGTTCATTCCTGCTTTTTCAAATAAAGATACCAAGAGAACAAAAAAATAATGTATAATAGGAGTAAATTAGAAAGCTGCTTAAAATTGCCTGCTCTATCCGAATCATGAAAGAAAAACATTGTGTTTAGAATCCCTTTAACAAGTGTGAAATATTGTTTGCAAATACACAAAAATATGTTAAGCAGACACAGGGCTACAAATCAGAATTAAAGTCATGGCAAACACACAGTAGTTTCCCAAGTATAAATGTAATCTGTATAAGTTTTCTATGTGAACCGCTATTAAATTTGTTGTAAAATCTATTTACTTTTTTATAAAAATATGCAGGCCGTTTCGATCACACACTTGCCCCTTATGGTATTCACACACTAAAGAAGTTACATTTATTGTACTCATAAATCGTTCCCGATACAGATCTCACAGAGCGCATGCTCTAAGGTTAACCAAGTTAACATTGTATCACAAGATTCATTGTTTTCTTAGTGCTGATGGAGAAAGCTTTCTGCAAGCTTTTCTTAGATACCAAAGTCAGACCAACAAACATGAGGAGAGGACCAATGGAGGCTAGCAATAAATACAGAGAAAAAGGGTTAAAAAAAAGTGTATACACATTATCAGCTAATGATTCCTCTGTATGATTATTGGGGTACATACAATATATTGAGATAAAGTAATGCCACAGAGTTTACCATCACTTTAACCTACTGTTTTAAAGTTTGCTACAAAGCTTTGCACCAGGAAGATTTCAACTGAGTTTGGCACCATGAACATTTTTCTTCAACCAATTGTACTGCATGTGGAAACAATAGAGACAACACCAGATGTTTTTCAATACTTTTATTATAAAAAAAAATCTACAAAAGTGTGCAACATACTGTAGAAGTTTAAACTTTTCGTTTGCTGTATAACAGACACAAGCCATATTGCCTACAACAAATGTATACGCACATATAATTACAACGTTCTTATCTGCCAATTGAAGCCTCTATGTCCATATCAGTTTTATTATACTGAATTAAAAATGGATTGCTAAATAACGGTATTAATCTTGCATTGCAGTTTATCCATACCACATCCTCCCACAGATACAATGGTCAGTGATCAGAAAGCTAAAAACCTTCAGAACATGCATATAGGTAGCTAGTACACAACCTTCTCTGTTAGAGCTATTTCCACATCAAGAAAGTAATGCATCATTTAAAAGCTTTGAGTACAATTAAAGTAATCCAAGTTAGCACTTTAGCTTTGATGCAAGGCACCCCAATTAGGACTTATCCAACCAACTTATCCTCTCATTGAGAAAAAAAAGAAAGTAAGAAAAAAAGGAATGCGGAACAACTTGAATTAATGTTTGGCCACTACTTGGAATTTTGTTTTTGTAGAGCTGCTGAATTTTGCAAAGTTTATATGAATAGAAATGCAGTATAACGTGCAAAGTATAATCCCCCCCAACAGCTTCAAGTAGCTCTTGATACAAGCAAAGCGCCAAAATTATGCACCATGTAAAACAACCAGTCAGCTCCACAAAGACAAAAGGGAAGTAAAGCTTATACAGAGCTACAAACATGCAAGATCATTGGGCACTATTTGATAATGGGGAAAATGGGTCATAAAAAGAAACTACTTTATTTCTTACAAAAAAAATATAAAATAAAATATGTATGATTAGTTAAGTTCACAGCACTAACCATCTCCTTACTCCAGAGACACAAAAACGAGCACCCATTTTGGAAACACTAGCAATTTGCCTTTCTAATTGCAAGAGTACAGGAACAGAGCCAAAAGCTAGTTATTACACATGTAACCGTCTAAACCAAGAATATATTTATCCAAATGACAACAATACTGCTATATGCGCTTCCTTTATTTTAGACTTCCTGATGCCAAAAAAAAGCAGCACAGACTGTGTAATTTATGGCATCTCTAATTGTGCTTTTTAACGGATATGAACTGCAGAATGAACCAAACAAACCTACATTTTACTATGATTATAAAACCTTGCACAAGATAACTGGATAAAAACTAAAATACAGAATGGAACTCAAAAGTGTGTTTATTTACCCTGAAAATGGTTTATATCACTCCTTACATATTCACAGTAGTCGCCATTATCAAACCGTGTAATTGGCACATGCTGTTACAAGTGAAGCCCCTTCAGAGTTAATTAACAAACAAAAACATGAAATATAAAGACTTTTTGCTAAAAAGGATCAATAAGCAAGAGGCACAATGTAAAGTGAAATCAAAGGCAGGGTTGAAGAGCTGGCTTGGAAAAATTATCTTAAATGAAAGGTGTTTCATCCAGAACATCAAAAACAACTTTATACAAAATAGTAAACACTAAAGACGGCATATAAACATGTTTTCTACAGAAACATTTACAGAAAATATGAGAAACATGACATCAAAAATCAATGGTCTTATGCTTGCAACTCTCCTTTAATAACTAAAAAGTGATATATATATATATATATATATATATATATATATATATATATATATATTTATTATAGGGGGAAACCTAAAAAGAAAAAAATTAATATTTTTGACTTTCATATTGGAAAAATATCTAATATCTTTGCAAAACAATATTGAATATTTAATATATGAAGGCAATTAAACATAAAATACCCAATTAGATCAAAAACTATATATAGACAGTTCAAGAGCATTTCGTTCTACATTGTTACCTGGAGAACAACCCCCCCATCCCAAAATTATTTACAGTCCATGCAAATTACCAACAGCATATCATACAAGCCAAACGAGTTTTACTTTTTTTTTTTTCTTTATAAAAAAACAAAAAACAAAAACAAAACAATGTTTAGTATTCTGTTAAAGTGTGGTATGCATAGGAAGATTTTCACATACATGGCCAATGGAAAAAAATCGGCAGTTTTACATGATATCATAAATACAACCTGTTTTACAAGCATTCAAAAACTGTACAGACATTTTTAAAGGGAATTTTCAAAGACTTCTTCCAAGAATAATAATATCTTTTGGAAATCCTTCCATTTTGGCAATTTCAAAACATCCCAATTTACTATAAAAATCCAGGATTCTTTTATCATCAGGCTTCACTTCACAAAATGCCCCACGAGATCCTAGAAAAAAGGCAAACATTATTAAAATCATTCTCCAGTTTTTCTTCTCAATTTTAATACACTTATAAAATGTTCTCACACAAAAGAACCAAGAAAGTGAGGTAAAGGAAGGAGCAAAACAAACAAAATGATTCCATGTGCACATAACATATAGTAAATGTAAAGGGATATGAAACCCATTTTTTTCTTTCAGGAATCAGAGCATACAATTTTAAACAAATTTCCAATTTACTTTCTATTATCTTTTTTTGCTTTATTTCCTTGATATCACTTGCTGAAGGTGCAGCAATGCACTACTGAAAGATATCTGAACACATCTACTCAGCTAATCACAAGAGACAAATGTGTGCAGGCAGCAATCACCAGCTAGCTCTCACTGGGGTAGGATATGTACACATTCAACAATGGATACCAAAAGAACAAAGTACATTTGAAAAACTTAAATTATGTTTACCTGATAATTTTATTTTATTCAGATGGAAAGAGTCCACAGCTGCATTCATTACTTTTGGGAAATAAGAACCTGGCCCCAGCCAAAGGCTTAAATACTCCTCCCACTCCCCTCATCCCCCAGTCATTCTGCTGAGGAACAAGGAACGGTAGAAGAAATATCAGGGTGAAAAGGTGCCAGAAGAATAAAAATACAGACACCCCACATAAAAAATATGGGTGGGGAGCTGTGGACTCTTTCCATCTGAAGAAAATAAAATGATCAGGTAAGCATAATTTAAGTTTTTTTTTCATAAATGGAAAGAGTCCACAGCTGCATTCATTACTTTTGGGAAAACAATACTCAAGCTATAGAGGACACTGAATGCCAAGACGGTAGGGTACAAGAGGTGGCTCATTCTGAAGGCACCAGGCATGAAAACCACTTCCCAACAAAACCCAGCTTCGCCCGAAGCTGAGAAACTTTGAAAAGAAAAGGCCCCAAGGACACTGACCCGCAGATAGCCCGGAGCCTAGCTAGAATCCGCAAAATCAGACTCAACTGAGCCAACAGTCCCCCAGGAGATATCGCCAACCACTCACCCCTCACTAGCGAAGGGAACACCAGCCCAAAAAAACTCCCAAAGGGATAGGGTAAGGAAGAACCAAAGGGAAACCAAAAGATCACCACAAATTCCAAAAAAGGAAGAACTCCCAGAGCGAGCAGACCCAAATGAGTCCTGACAAACAAGGGGAGGCAACGCCCAGACCAGACAAAAACCACAAGGTTTAGGACCAGGCATCAGAACAGAGAAAAATTTCCTCTCAACATCATGCAAAAGCACCCAACAAAACGACTGAAGACGGAGTCCTCAAAACGTCAGAACTTAGAATACAGAAGTATCCAACACATATGTGTAGCAGACCCAGACGAGGTAAACACCTGAGTCAAGAACACACAGTCATCATCAGGATGACACAGAAAAGAGAATACTTGCTGAAAAATAAAAAGCTGCCAAACAAGATATCAGATTGCAAAAACTCCAAGACAGAGAGCATGCTCCAAGCAATCCAAGCCGCCAGACCAACAAATAGGTCTAAAAACAAAAAAGGAGAAGCACAGAACCTCAACGAGGTCCACTGCATCTCCGAAAGGAACAACAAATCTCAAAACCTACTCCCAGCCAAGCTAGCCCAAGCGTTGACAGGAGTGAAAACAGGGGAACAAAAGAATCCCAACACCAGCTCACAAAAGAGCGGAAGAATGGCCTCAACCATTCCAACAGGGCTCAGGTGCCCACCCGAAACTGAGACAATCGACAAGGTCGAGATAGTCTCAAAGCAGAGACAACAAGACTCCAGATAGAACAGAACAACCCAGAGAGCATGCCTCTCTTCAACATAGGCTAAATACTCTGTTCCACCTCCTGAATCCAGGAGAAGCCCTAAGACAAGGACCACACCTCTGTAAGGTGGAGAACAAGTCCCCCTAGGAAAAAAGGGCCATTAATACAGAGCACCTGCCCACAAGACACAATGCCACAGGCTGAACAAGAGATCAATCTCCAACGCAGATGAATTTGGAAGCAATCCCCTTAGAAATTAGCCTGCTAGCACACAGACAAGGTGCATCAGCTGCAGCGGATACCCTGCAAACCCTACGTCTGCAGAACAACGAAGCCACCAGGTTACTTCAGCAAACTGTCCAAGGGAACCGTTCAATAGGTGTAAGGCAAGCCCAATGAGCATCAGCACTCAGAAAACCTGACCAACCGAGACCAGGTCAACTAGCCAGACCAAAGGTCATAGCCCAAGTTCCCTAGGAATGGAGAACCCCGAACCTGCCCAAGTCTGAAAAGTCGGATAACAACCCGCAACGGGAACCACAAAGGAAAAACGCTGAGCAAAAGCCTCAGCAACCGGAAGAACCAGGGTGATGACAGGTCCGAGTCCCCAATTATTTAAAAAAATAAAAAATATCACAGAAACTCAAACACCCCGTCTGATATAAAAAACAGACCCACAGGGTGATATCATGCAATATCCAGAATAACCCGGATAACGAAAACACCTCGGAAGTCCCGACTCAAGGAAGAGACCACCCCCTGCCGAAGTCCAACACTCCAACGGAGCTAAGGTATCTCGAACCGAATTGCCACAAGACATCCAAAGCAAGGGGGTACCTCAAGGACAAAGTCACTCGAGCAAGGCTAGTCTCCACATCACCTCCAATACGAGTCAGAGGATCACATGTACAAAAGGATGCAAATCATCCCCAGCTCCGGGGAAGAACCCTAAGCAGAGCCCAAAGGAGACCCCAATGTCCTCAAAAGGGAACAACCATCTACCGAAAGGAAAACCAGGTCTCCAAAAAGGACCATGGAAGGAACAAGTCCAAAAGGACAATTTCCCAGAGCCTCAGAAAGGCCAATCCAAAACAACATTAAGGAGGCGCTAAGCCCCCAATCCTCCCACGTGAGGAAGAACACTCTAGGTCCCAAGTGTATCAGAAGTAAGAGAGAGTGACGCAGCGGAACGCCACTGACCCAATCAGTTTGAAGGCCAAATAAGGACCGAAACATCAATCTGCCTCATGGACTCACAAGTCCTCTTTAGAATGTTTAGCTGAAACTTGTCCGTAACAAACTTCCGCAGATGTAAACAGCGAGAATCGATCCCAGAGAAAGTTACGGAAGGAAATATATATATATATATAAAAAAGGTATCCTAACCGGATAAAAGAAAATATAAGGCAATCTGTAGGTTAACGCCCAAGAAGAAACAGGCATACCCGTAGGACCAGCGAAACAGAACCTTGATCTTCCAACAAAACTGGGAAGGATCTCAATAAACAGACAATCAGGAGATTACGTCATCCCCTCATGTCTAATGAGGTGAGCCATTCGAAGTAGAATATTGCGGATTCCCGTATCCGTTAAGGATAGGGTCCTCTAATAACTCAAAAACATGTGAGTAAAACGCGAAGGCGCGCAATTCTGTAACGAAAGGCACAACACTCAGAGACAGCTACACCCACAGGGAACTGTATAGGCCCATCCAAGGTCGGGAGACCCGGTACAATAGGGCAAGAGCACAAATGCAAATAAACGTCTGGACTTGGCAGACGCATGATCGCCAAAAATATGTGAAAGGGAAAATGTGCTGCAAACTCTGGGAGGGAGGGGGGTTGGGGGGGGGGGGAACAAGCCGCCCTGCAAGGAAGGATAAATATAATCTGGGTTATCCGCATGTGTAGTAGTAAGGAGCGGTGGGGAACTCGCCTCTCGGAGGACAGAACCCCCAGAGGCGGGTGGCTCAGCGGTCCCTTGATTCCCCGAGCCTGAGGAACAAGGCTCCCTAATATGGCATATAGAATATAACTGATTGACCCGTGTCAACGGGGCCAATTCGCATTCTTCACAAGTCGAAGAATCTGAATTCTGAACAGTCTCAGCATCCAAATCCTCTATAACTGTATAGAGAATATAAAAAACATAATTTATGTAAGAACTTACCTGATAAATTCATTTCTTTCATATTAGCAAGAGTCCATGAGCTAGTGACGTATGGGATATACATTCCTACCAGGAGGGGCAAAGTTTCCCAAACCTCAAAATGCCTATAAATACACCCCTCACCACACCCACAATTCAGTTTAACGAATAGCCAAGAAGTGGGGTGATAAAAAAGTGCGAAAGCATATAAAATAAGGAATTGGAATAATTGTGCTTTATACAAAATCATAACCACCACAAAAAAAGGGCGGGCCTCATGGACTCTTGCTAATATGAAAGAAATGAATTTATCAGGTAAGTTCTTACATAAATTATGTTTTCTTTCATGTAATTAGCAAGAGTCCATGAGCTAGTGACGTATGGGATAATGACTACCCAAGATGTGGATCTTTCCACACAAGAGTCACTAGAGAGGGAGGGACAAAATAAAGACAGCCAATTCCTGCTGAAAATAATCCACACCCAAAATAAAGTTTAATGAAAAACATAAGCAGAAGATTCAAACTGAAACCGCTGCCTGAAGTACTTTTCTACCAAAAACTGCTTCAGAAGAAGAAAATACATCAAAATGGTAGAATTTAGTAAAAGTATGCAAAGAGGACCAAGTTGCTGCTTTGCAAATCTGATCAACCGAAGTTTCATTCCTAAACGCCCAGGAAGTAGAAACTGACCTAGTAGAATGAGCTGTAATTTTCTGAGGCGGAGTTTTACCCGACTCAACATAGGCAAGATGAATTAAAGATTTCAACCAAGATGCCAAAGAAATGGCAGAAGCTTTCTGACCTTTTCTAGAACCGGAAAAGATAACAAATAGACTAGAAGTCTTTCGGAAAGATTTAGTAGCTTCAACATAATATTTCAAAGCTCTAACAACATCCAAAGAATGCAACGATTTCTCCTTAGAATTCTTAGGATTAGGACATAATGAAGGAACCACAATTTCTCTACTAATGTTGTTGGAATTCACAACTTTAGGTAAAAATTCAAAAGAAGTTCGCAACACCGCCTTATCCTGATGAAAAATCAGAAAAGGAGACTCACAAGAAAGAGCAGATAATTCAGAAACTCTTCTGGCAGAAGAGATGGCCAAAAGGAACAAAACTTTCCAAGAAAGTAATTTAATGTCCAATGAATGCATAGGTTCAAATGGAGGAGCTTGAAGCGCCCCCAGAACCAAATTCAAACTCCAAGGAGGAGAAATTGACTTAATGACAGGCTTTATACGAACCAAAGCTTGTACAAAACAATGAATATCAGGAAGAATAGCAATCTTTCTGTGAAAAAGAACAGAAAGAGCAGAGATTTGTCCTTTCAAGGAACTTGCAGACAAACCCTTATCTAAACCATCCTGAAGAAACTGTAATACTCTCGGTATTCTAAAAGAATGCCAAGAAAAATGATGAGAAAGACACCAAGAAATATAAGTCTTCCAGATTCTATAATATATCTCTCTAGATACAGATTTACGAGCCTGTAACATAGTATTAATCACAGAGTCAGAGAAACCTCTTTGACCAAGAATCAAGCGTTCAATCTCCATACCTTTAAATTTAAGGATTTCAGATCCTGATGGAAAAAAGGACCTTGAGACAGAAGGTCTGGTCTTAACGGAAGAGTCCACGGTTGGCAAGAGGCCATCCGGACAAGATCCGCATACCAAAACCTGTGAGGCCATGCTGGAGCTACCAGCAGAACAAACGAGCATTCCTTCAGAATCTTGGAGATTACTCTTGGAAGAAAAACTAGAGGCGGAAAGATATAGGCAGGATGATACTTCCAAGGAAGTGATAATGCATCCACTGCCTCCGCCTGAGGATCCCGGGATCTGGACAGATACCTGGGAAGTTTCTTGTTTAGATGAGACGCCATCAGATCTATTTCTGGAAGTTCCCACATTAGAACAATCTGAAGAAATACCTCTGGGTGAAGAGACCATTCGCCCGGATGCAACGTTTGGCGACTGAGATAATCCGCTTCCCAATTGTCTATACCTGGGATATGAACCGCAGAGATTAGACAGGAGCTGGATTCCGCCCAAACCAAAATTTGAGATACTTCTTTCATAGCTAGAGGACTGTGAGTCCCTCCTTGATGATTGACGTATGCCACAGTTGTGACATTGTCTGTCTGAAAACAAATGAACGATTCTCTCTTCAGAAGAGGCCAAAACTGAAGAGCTCTGAAAATTGCACGGAGTTCCAAAATATTGATCGGTAATCTCACCTCCTGAGATTCCCAAACTCCTTGTGCCGTCAGAGATCCCCACACAGCTCCCCAACCTGTGAGACTTGCATCTGTTGAAATTACAGTCCAGGTCGGAAGCACAAAAGAAGCCCCCTGAATTAAACGATGGTGATCTGTCCACCACGTTAGAGAGTGTCGAACAATCGGTTTTAAAGATATTAATTGAGATATCTTTGTGTAATCCTTGCACCATTGATTCAACATACAGAGCTGAAGAGGTCGCATGTGAAAACGAGCAAAGGGGATCGCGTCCGATGCAGCAGTCATAAGACCTAGAATTTCCATGCATAAGGCTACCGAAGGGAATGATTGTGACTGAAGGTTTCGACAAGCTGTAATTAATTTTAGACGTCTCTTGTCTGTTAAAGACAGAGTCATGGACACTGAATCCATCTGGAAACCCAGAAAGGTTACCCTTGTCTGAGGAATCAATGAACTTTTTGGTAAATTGATCCTCCAACCATGATCTTGAAGAAACAACACAAGTCGAATCGTATGAGATTCTGCTAAATGAAAAGACTGAGCAAGTACCAAGATATCGTCCAAATAAGGAAATACCACAATACCCTGTTCTCTGATTACAGACAGAAGGGCACCGAGAACCTTTGTAAAAATTCTTGGAGCTGTAGCTAGGCCAAACGGCAGAGCCACAAACTGGTAATGCTTGTCCAGAAAAGAGAATCTCAGGAACTGAAAATGATCTGGATGAATCGGAATATGCAGATATGCATCCTGTAAATCTATTGTGGACATATAATTCCCTTGCTGAACAAAAGGCAAGATAGTCCTTACAGTTACCATCTTGAACGTTGGTATCCTTACATAACGATTCAATATTTTTAGACCCAGAACTGGTCTGAAGGAATTCTCCTTCTTTGGTACAATGAAGAGATTTGAATAAAACCCCATCCCCTGTTCCGGAACTGGAACTGGCATAATTACTCCAGTCAACTCTAGATCTGAAACACAATTCAGAAATGCTTGAGCTTTTACTGGATTTACTGGGACACGGGAAAGAAAAAATCTCTTTGCAGGAGGTCTCATCTTGAAACCAATTCTGTACCCTTCTGAAACAATGTTCTGAATCCAAAGATTGTGAACAGAATTGATCCAAATTTCCTTGAAAAAACGTAACCTGCCCCCTACCAGCTGAGCTGGAATGAGGGCCGCACCTTCATGTGGACTTAGAAGCAGGCTTTGCCTTTCTAGCTGGCTTGGATTTATTCCAGACTGGAGATGGTTTCCAAACTGAAACTGCTCCTGAGGATGAAGGATCAGGCTTTTGTTCTTTGTTGAAACGAAAGGAACGAAAACGATTATTAGCCCTGTTTTTACCTTTAGATTTTTTATCCTGTGGTAAAAAAGTTCCTTTCCCACCAGTAACAGTTGAAATAATAGAATCCAACTGAGAACCAAATAATTTGTTACCCTGGAAAGAAATAGAAAGTAGAGTTGATTTAGAAGCCATATCAGCATTCCAAGTTTTAAGCCATAAAGCTCTTCTAGCTAAAATAGCTAGAGACATAAACCTGACATCAACTCTGATAATATCAAAAATGGCATCACAGATAAAATTATTAGCATGCTGAAGAAGAATAATAATATCATGAGAATCATGATGTGTTACTTGTTGAGCTAAAGTTTCCAACCAAAAAGTTGAAGCTGCAGCAACATCAGCCAAAGATATAGCAGGTCTAAGAAGATTACCTGAACACAGATAAGCTTTTCTTAGAAAGGATTCAATTTTCCTATCTAAAGGATCCTTAAACGAAGTACCATCTGACGTAGGAATAGTAGTACGTTTAGCAAGGGTAGAAATAGCCCCATCAACTTTAGGGATTTTGTCCCAAAATTCTAATCTGTCAGACGGCACAGGATATAATTGCTTAAAACGTTTAGAAGGAGTAAATGAATTACCCAATTTATCCCATTCTTTGGAAATTACTGCAGAAATAGCATTAGGAACAGGAAAAACTTCTGGAATAACCACAGGAGCTTTAAATACCTTATCCAAACGTTTAGAATTAGTATCAAGAGGACCAGAATCCTCTATTTCTAAAGCAATTAGTACTTCTTTAAGTAAAGAACGAATAAATTCCATTTTAAATAAATATGAAGATTTATCAGCATCAACCTCTGAGACAGAATCCTCTGAACCAGAAGAGTCATCAGAATCAGAATGATGATGTTCATTTAAAAATTCATCTGTAGGGAGAGAAGTTTTAAAAGATTTTTTACGTTTACTAGAAGGAGAAATAACAGACATAGCCTTCTTTATGGATTCAGAAACAAAATCTCTTATGTTATCAGGAACATTCTGCACCTTAGATGTTGAAGGAACTGCAACAGGCAATGGTACTTTACTAAAGGAAATATTATCTGCATTAACAAGTTTGTCATGACAATCAATACAAACAACAGCAGGAGGGATAGCTACCAAAAATTTACAGCAGATACACTTAGCTTTGGTAGATCCAGCACTAGACAGCGATTTTCCTGTAGTATCTTCTGACTCAGATGCAACGTGAGACATCTTGCAATATGTAAGAGAAAAAACAACATATAAAGCAAAATTGATCAAATTCCTTAAATGACAGTTTCAGGAATGGGAAAGAATGCCAAGAACAAGCTTCTAGCAACCAGAAGCAATAAAAAATGAGACTTAAATAATGTGGAGATAAAAGCGACGCCCATATTTTTTAGCGCCAAATCAGACGCCCACATTATTTGGCGCCTAAATGCTTTTGGCGCCAAAATGACGCCACATCCGGAACGCCGACATCTTTGGCGCAAAATAACGTCAAAAAAATGACGCAACTTCCGGCGACACGTATGACGCCGGAAACGGAAAAGAATTTTTGCGCCAAAAAGTCCGCGCCAAGAATGACGCAATAAAATGAAGCATTTTCAGCCCCCGCGAGCCTAACAGCCCACAGGGAAAAAAAGTGTCAAATTTTTGAAGGTAAGAAAAAAATGATTAATTCAAATGCATTATCCCAAATATGAAACTGACTGTCTGAAAAATAAGGAAAGTTGAACATTCTGAGTCAAGGCAAATAAATGTTTGAATACATATATTTAGAACTTTATAAACAAAGTGCCCAACCATAGCTTAGAGTGTCACAGAAAATAAGATTTACTTACCCCAGGACACTCATCTACATGTTTGTAGAAAGCCAAACCAGTACTGAAACGAGAATCAGCAGAGGCAATGGTATATATAAGAGTATATCGTCGATCTGAAAAGGGAGGTAAGAGATGAATCTCTACGACCGATAACAGAGAACCTATGAAATAGACCCCGTAGAAGGAGATCACTGCATTCAAATAGGCAATACTCTCTTCACATCCCTCTGACATTCACTGCACGCTGAGAGGAAAACCGGGCTCCAACTTGCTGCGGAGCGCATATCAACGTAGAATCTAGCACAAACTTACTTCACCACCTCCATCGGAGGCAAAGTTTGTAGACTGAATTGTGGGTGTGGTGAGGGGTGTATTTATAGGCATTTTGAGGTTTGGGAAACTTTGCCCCTCCTGGTAGGAATGTATATCCCATACGTCACTAGCTCATGGACTCTTGCTAATTACATGAAAGAAATATGGACTATAAGAAAAAATCTGAACGGCACCTGACACCCACAATGGCTGGGGCACTCATCACCTCCTAAGAACCAGACACTGGCAGACCAGAATTTTTCCGTCGTCACACGGTCAGAAATGCAGAAATGGAAGACCAGATCGTAAACACGCCAAGTCACAAGGTGAACCGTGCAGTCCAAAAAAAGCGTGCCCAACCATAAGGTTGCATCACTTCCAAAGGCCTTTATGTTCCAAGCCAGGAACCTAGTTAACACTACACATAAGCAGATTGAATCACATAAACATTATTAAAGAACCCCCCTGCTCAATAATCCCCCTCAGGAGATATTAACCCTTGATTCCAAAACACTAAAGGGGCCTCACTGAGGCCCCACATTATATACTCTATAAGTCCCGCAAGACAGCACCCTACAGGAAACAAATGAGTTACAGTACATTCTGATGAAGTCAAATGAAACTATCTTACCGGAATCTATGCCGTGGAACAAGAACAAGGCCCTTCAAGTGTGACGAATAGTAGCAGCGCCTCCGCAAAGGACTTGAGAGCAGAAAGCAGGCAGCAAAGCAAAGTTTGACAATGCTGATTGCTTGTGGAGCTGTTAATATGAGTCGGGATGGTTTTGCAAAAAGACTCTCCTTGCATCTCCGGACTCTAACTTTCATCCAGGCCCTCACTGAGAGACTGATAGGATTACTTAAAACTCCCGTCCCATGTCGAAGAATACTACCCTCCATAAGAGACAACAAATTTCTGACACTTCTCTGCCAACCTCCTGGGATGAAAGGCAAAGAATGACTGGGGGATGAGGGAAGTGGGAGGAGTATTTAAGCCTTTGGCTGGGGTGTCTTTGCCTCCTCCTGGTGGCCAGGTTCTTATTTCCCAAAAGTAATGAATGCAGCTGTGGACTCTTTCCATTTATGAAGAAAATAGAATCAAATTTAAAAGAATCTTAAAATTACTTGCTCTATCTCAGGCAAGTTTAATTTTGACTTTCCTATCCCTTTAATGAATGATTTCCAGACTGTGGTGGTGAATGTAAATACAAGGCCAAGACATATTAATTTCTTTTATAATAAATGCCTGGCAGTTGTGGCAGGATATATATATATACATACATATATATATATACATACACACACACACTATATATATATATATATATATATATATATATATATATATATATATATATATATATATATATATATATATATATATATATATATATATACATACACACACATATATATATATATATATACACACACACACACACACATATATATATACATATACATATATACACACACACACTGAATAGTAGTCATTAAACAGAATAACACAAAAATTAAAAAGAAAAAAATAAAGACAAAAATGTGTAATATTCAACACTGTGCACTTAAAGCAATGGATATATATTATTAAAATAAGAAAATAGTCCTTGAAGTGGATTCCTCGTTCATTGGAGCTCCATAAAGCAGCTTTAGGGAAACAACAAATAGAGAAGGTAGGTACTGTAAGTAATATAGTGAAGCACCGTTTATTGAACAGGTGTTCCATGTGAAATAACAGAATTTATGTTTACCTGATAAATTACTTTCTCCAACGGTGTGTCCGGTCCACGGCGTCATCCTTACTTGTGGGATATTCTCTTCCCCAACAGGAAATGGCAAAGAGCCCAGCAAAGCTGGTCACATGATCCCTCCTAGGCTCCGCCTACCCCAGTCATTCGACCGACGTTAAGGAGGAATATTTGCATAGGAGAAACCATATGATACCGTGGTGACTGTAGTTAAAGAAAATAAAATATCAGACCTGATTAAAAAACCAGGGCGGGCCGTGGACCGGACACACCGTTGGAGAAAGTAATTTATCAGGTAAACATAAATTCTGTTTTCTCCAACATAGGTGTGTCCGGTCCACGGCGTCATCCTTACTTGTGGGAACCAATACCAAAGCTTTAGGACACGGATGAAGGGAGGGAGCAAATCAGGTCACCTAAATGGAAGGCACCACGGCTTGCAAAACCTTTCTCCCGAAAATAGCCTCAGAAGAAGCAAAAGTATCAAACTTGTAAAATTTGGTAAAAGTGTGCAGTGAAGACCAAGTCGCTGCCCTACATATCTGATCAACAGAAGCCTCGTTCTTGAAGGCCCATGTGGAAGCCACAGCCCTAGTGGAATGAGCAGTGATTCTTTCGGGAGGCTGCCGTCCGGCAGTCTCGTAAGCCAATCTGATGATGCTTTTAATCCAAAAAGAGAGAGAGGTAGAAGTTGCTTTTTGACCTCTCCTTTTACCGGAATAAACAACAAACAAGGAAGATGTTTGTCTAAAATCCTTTGTAGCATCTAAATAGAATTTTAGAGCGCGAACAACATCCAAATTGTGCAACAAACGTTCCTTCTTCGAAACTGGTTTCGGACACAGAGAAGGTACGATAATCTCCTGGTTAATGTTTCTGTTAGAAACAACTTTTGGAAGAAAACCAGGTTTAGTACGTAAAACCACCTTATCTGCATGGAACACCAGATAAGGAGGAGAACACTGCAGAGCAGATAATTCTGAAACTCTTCGAGCAGAAGAAATTGCAACCAAAAACAAAACTTTCCAAGATAATAACTTAATATCAACGGAATGTAAGGGTTCAAACGGAACCCCCTGAAGAACTGAAAGAACTAAGTTGAGACTCCAAGGAGGAGTCAAAGGTTTGTAAACAGGCTTGATTCTGACCAGAGCCTGAACAAAGGCTTGAACATCTGGCACAGCTGCCAGCTTTTTGTGAAGTAACACAGACAAGGCAGAAATCTGTCCCTTCAGGGAACTTGCAGATAATCCTTTTTCCAATCCTTCTTGAAGGAAGGATAGAATCTTAGGAATCTTAACCTTGTCCCAAGGGAATCCTTTAGATTCACACCAACAGATATA